>NC_048419.1:21520486-21573747 GCF_013103735.1 Etheostoma cragini | reverse complement strand
TGTCTGTGTGTCTGTGTGTCTGTGTGTCTGTGTGTCTGTGTGTCTGTGTGTCTGTGTGTCTGTCTGTCTGTCTGTCTGTCTGTCTGTCTGTCTGTGTGTGTGTGTGTGTGTGTGAGAGCAAAAAGTTGGCCTATTATAAACTCTAGACACATGTGCAGTGAAGGCCAACCAATATATCGGCGGGCCAATATTAGGCATTTTCCAAACTATTGGTATGGGCATTTATAATGGACCATAAATTATTATTATTTTTTAATAAATATATTCATTCATCAGAATCATTTATAATGACAAATACATGATTCTGATAAATGAATATTTTAAAAAATAATATAAAAACAGACAAAACACCCTTGAACAATGTTGTGTGTGTAGGCGTTGCATGGTTTGTTCATTGTCTGCATGGTTTGAACCAGAGGGCGCTCTACAACGTTCCTGTTGGCAACACTTTTTGATTTTTTTTTTTTTGTTCAAAGGACTTTATATCTTAAGTCTGTATTTTTATACTTAAAAAATAAATAAAATGTATTCGGTTGAAAAATTATCTTTTAAATTGACAAACATCAAATTTGTAATCCATGACTCAATTCAAATGGGATCGAAAAGTAATTTGCCTCTCCCCATTCTCTTCATATTTTTTTGAAAGATAGGTCCCATGGACCTGAAGTGAAGGGCCTGACTTCGGCTCTCTATGTCTATACTTGAACTCAAAGGTGCACTATGAGTTCTTGCATGGTCACTTCTGTTGATGTTCCAAGCAACGTAATTATCAAACAACAAGAGCAAGCTCGCCCCCCCCCCCCCCCCCCCCCCCCCCCCCCCCCCCCCCCCCCCCCCCCCCCCCCCCCCCCCCCCCCCCCCCCCCACCCCCATGGTTCTGTAACTGTCATTACTGTCACTAACCTCCCATCCCCTCCCCCAACCATCTTGTTGGATAGCAGATCAAGGAGAGAGTCCTACAATTTCAGACAAAAATGAAATCACGCTGAAACCATGCAGGAGCTCATAGTGCATCTTCGAGTAGGATTTTGAATGTAAGACTTTCACATGTAGTGGAGTATTTTTACATTATGGTATTGTTACTTTTACTTAAGTAAGCCTAAGTACTTCTTTCACCACTGTCTATAATCTCAACGTCTTTCCTCTCTTTTTCATCTCACTCTATCTTTCTCTGCTGCTGTTTGGCGTCTCAGTTTGTCACAAGCTGGAGTTGGAGCGGCAGCAGCACAACCAGCTAAAACACACATGGCAGAGAGCCAACGACCAGTTCCTCGAGTCCCAGCGCCTCCTCATGAGGGACATGCAGAGGATAGAGAGCGTGCTGTCCTCAGAACAGCTCCGCCAGGTAGAGGAGATGAAGAAGAAAGACCAGGTATACACACACAAACACAGACGACACTCCTTTTATGGAAAGTAGCTTTCCAGTCTTCACCCATCAGGTTGAGTCTGTGGTTTGACAGATAATTTACTTCTCTCTTTTCAAAGTAAGATAAATTAAATCAAGTACTGTAAAAGTCAAGAGTCATAAATTTAAATTTAAATTTTCAAATAAAATATGCTAAATACATTCTGAAATGAAGAGGGTAGAACATGCAAATTATTAAACCATCGGTGTTTAGATTGGTTCCCTATAAACCTAATTTCTAGTTCAAATTTGGATTCTTACGATTGTTTTTGGAAACAAATGCAGTGTGTTCTGTGTTATAACATTAGTCGTGGAGAACCTCATGACCTCTTACCTAGTGAATGTGCCTTGTCTGTGGATCCATGCAAGAAAGTTGAAATGGTTGTTGATGTGGACTGATACAGGATCTTATTCTGTATTAACTTTATGTGGAGTTGCAGGTTATGTGAAATATGTTGTGCTGTATGTGCTTTTCTTATTAATGTAAAATTCTTATTTCTTAAACTATTATATATGGACAGTGTTGTCCATTTGATTGGACATCAGCTTATTTGTAAAGGCTAATTCACTCAACGCACTCCAGTTTAACACCACTGGAACTACAACCCAATCAATAACCTTTTTTGTATTTATGATTAAAAAAAGAACCACATATAACACTGCACAGCAGTAATTACATAGACTGGCAAAAAAAATCATTTACGATAAAAACACAAAGTTCAATAGCTTATTTACATTGGGGTCTTCTACATATAGTTAAATAAATTGACACCAAATGTGTTGATCAAAACTGAACATTGTTATCTTTGTAAAAGTGTGTCAGTTATGGCTGAGCTGTTGTACTGGATTACATCTGATTTTGCATGTTTTACCTAATAAAGTGAAGTAAATTCAGTAGAGGGAACAATTCCGTGAAAAATGTATGATTTGATGATTGAAACCTTTTTTCTCTTTGTCCAAGGAGGAGGATGAGAAAGAGAGACTGATCCAAGTGAAGGAGCTGCATGAGGAGGATGTGGGAGACAACACCGAGCCTCTTGAGGATTTATTCCTCGGGCTGAGCGTTGAGGAGGTATTAGCATCACGTAATGCGATATGTCCCTCAGAGAGAACAGAAAGCAGAGCTATTATTGCCTGACGTCATATTAAATTCCCTTCTGAGTAATGTGAGCTTCGAACAGGCAACATGGCAACTTCACTTTTGTCCTTTTGTATTGTGTTTCTAGCAGCCATGAACTGACGCTGCTGTAATTAGTGTAACCAGCTCACTGTGGAAACCAGTGATTATTTGAAATGCTTATTTTAGGGACTTACTAACTCTATCTCAAACATTTAAAGGACCAGTGTGTAGGATTTAGGGGGATATATTTGCAGAAATTAAAAATAGTATTCATAATTATGTTTTGTTAGTAATGGACAATCACCTGAAACTAAGAAACTTGTTTTTGTAGCTTAGAATGCGTTGTTCATATCTGCATAGGGAGCGGGTTGTCTTCCACGGAGCTTGCTATGTTGCACTGCAGTGTTTCTACAGTAGCCGCCAGAATTTCTCAGGACACTTGTTTTGTCTTTCAGCCCCATGCCAACCACAGCGGCCATGGGTCTATGCACTCCTTAAACACTGATGTGGTAGCAGGCGTCCTCATGGACCCATACAAGGAAAACCTGCGGAGAGTTCAGTCAACAGACAGCCTCGGCTCTTCGCTGTCCGTCCAGCAGGGCCTCGGCGGCCACAACCACAAGGCCAAGTCGGCCAGCCACTTGGACGAGTCGGACTTTGGGCCCTTGGTGGGGGCCGACGGGGTGACAGACAGTAGTTTTGGTGAAACTTCATCCACCAGCTCCATCAAGCTGACGGGGAGCCATTTCCTGCTGACTAAAGATCAGGAGAAAGCCATCAAGGCCATGACGCCCGAGCAGGAGGAGACGGCGTCGCTGCTCTCCAGCATCTCCCACGCACCCGACAGCGCCTACGTATCGCCGGCAGGCTACAGACTCGTCAGCGACAGCGAGTGGAACCTGCTGCAGCAAGAGGTGCATCATTGAGGCTCTTTTCAAGTTTTCACGGTTAAACTACACTGCTGTGGCTAAATATAGCCTAAACTATTTAATAGTTGTAACAGAACATTAAATGTATACAGCACTAGGTAGCATTGAAGTTTTCCACCAAGGCAAGGTCAATGTTTTTGTGATATTGTATACATTTGGCTCTTAGTGTCACTAGATTTTATTGTAGCGCCCCCCCCCCCCGCTACAATAAAATCAATTAATATATATATATGTATATATATTAAATGTATAAGATATCTGTTTATATAAAAAATAATAGTTATAACAGGACATTAAATGTATACAGCACTAGGAAGCATTTGAAGTTTCCTGGGATTTTAAGACAATTATTTTCAGGTATTAGATTACTTTTACCAGCATTTGTCGCCATAATCTTTTAAACATCAGACTTTTAATTTCTTTTATTGGACATGCCTGTAGCTGTCTTAAAGGGGGTTTCCTAAGTTTTAAAGAAGTTTCATAAATCCAAACACTCTATTGTAATAGGTGTTATCCCTCAAATTGTCAACTAGATAATAAAAGTGTGGTCATGGTTTTCTTGTTGGTCTGTCACCAGGTAAAAAATGCGGGCAGGAAGCTTGGCCGACGTTGTGACATGTGCTCCAACTACGAGAAGCAGCTGCAGGCCATCCAAGGACAAGAGGCCGAGACACGAGATCAGGTTAGTGTATTGGCTGTCACTTTATTACCTTTTATTACCACAAGAACAATTGTTGACATCAAACTACAGATGCTTTTAAAAGCATGGTGATGTGTGGACTCCAGCATGAGATCTACATTTTGTAGGATAAGGTTTTGAAAAAGTTAATTAGAAGGATTCTCCGTCACACTGTATTCCAGGTGAAGAAAGTGCAGGTGATGCTACGTCAGGCCAATGATCAGCTGGAAAGAACGATGACTGAAAAACAGAATTTGGAAGATTCCGTCAAAGTCTGCAATGAGGAAACCGCTGCAAAGGTTTGGACACAGTAAATGTATCAATAACTTCCTATGTGTATGTATGTGACTAACTGTTTGCAGCATATCTGCCTAGATCTAGTGCAGTGACTGAATGTGTTGACATCCTGAAAATAGACACTATATGTAGGTGTATTACCTAAAGGACAGCTTTGCACCAGCAAATCCACAGTGAAGTTTTCTTCTTGTCTGGTTTAGTATTTCAATGAGTTACCACAGTGGGAGGTGAGGTGCCATTGGTGGGAGTCTAACTGTTGACTGAGCAGCACATTGTAATTTTGGTGACAAGATTCCCTCTTCTATTGCATTCCACTATGTGCCTACTTGGACCGGCTTAAATGTTTCTTCATAGGCCTCTCTAAATTCACACAGACTCCTTTAATGTATAATTTGCTTGCCTAATTACTCTCTTGTACATCCTTTTACCAGTTATTACATCTAAATGCACAGTAGGAATAAAATGTGTAGGGTTGCAGCTAATGATTATTTTAATTATCCGTCAATCTGCTGATTATTCATTAGAGCTCAAATCATATATGATTAAGTTTATTATCATTTATGACGAAGAAAAGCAAGAAATTCTGTTGATTAATTGACTAGTATCTAAACTCATTCTGAATGAAGCACCCCCCCTTTCAGCTGATTACCCCGCTTTACAGCCAGAGAGCAGCAGTATTGTGTCCCCTCTGCAATCTCCAGTTTCATGAATTAAATTATTATTATTAAATCATGAGAAATTTAAAAAATAACCACACAAGCTTCAGTGCTCTTTTGCGTTTGAAATTGGCCATTCACATCTTAGTATTCAGCATTTTTGTTTACGCTCCGGGTCTATTTTCTTTATTCTGCCACACTTAGTTTTCACATCTACAGATTCGAACCAAAGTTAATGTTTTTGTGAGATTGTATACATTTGGCTCTCAGAGTCACTAGATGCCGACCCCGTAGCAACGGGAAATAGCTTCCTTGCCACCCTTGATGTCGTTTACCTGCGCTGCGCTTTGCTCTGCGCCCTACCTAGCGTTAGACAGAGAGCAAATTGCTTATCATGTGTAGGATGCTTAATCAAAACTTTGTGCAATCCCAACAGCTGTTACCAGGGCAGCAGCCAACTCATGACTCATCTTCTTTTTGACTGACAAAACTACAGTAGTGCCTGAAGCATCACATATGTTTTCAGTGGACCTGTGGGTGTGATGATGAGCATGATGCGGTAGAGAAAAATCACATAAACGTGTTACTTAAATGTTGTGACCACAAACAACTACTTGATATAGAAAAGTGTTCGTTGATGGCTTAACAGGATTATTACGAGATATTGCTGCTAAATGCAGCCGTACAACAACGTTTAGTAGAGATGACATTATTGTTACACGTAAAAAGAGACTTGAATTGATAGATCAATCATTTGTTTTGATAAATCAGAAAATAGGGAAAAATGCATGTTACAAATTCCTAAAGCCCAATGTGTTCAAACTTGAGGATTCATGTTTTTTTTAATCATTATACAACACCGTATTTCACAAGGAAATGTAGTTGTTGCTCACTCCACACACAGTGAATGTGTAAACAATATATGAATTAGAATACAATATATAATAACATAAAATGGGATTTATGGGGTAATACATTTACGTAATAAAAAAAAGGAATAATTCAAATACTCATTTGTCTATTACTGGCAACGATTGAAACTTTGAAGCATTCTGCTCAGCCCTACTACTTTTACCAAAGTACAAGATCTGTGTACTTCTTCCACCACTGAGTATTTCTATCCATCTTCTATCTTGTTTTTCTGTGTTGTAGGTGTCCGCTCTCATCCAAAGAGTCCAGGAGTCAGAAACACTGCTCAGCACACTACAACAGGCTTTCAGTGAAGCAAAAAGGAACACACAGGAACAGATGGTGAGCAGCGTTCTCTTCCTGTGTTGCTTGTTCTTGCCAGCTGTGTTTGGATCTTGAGTTTCTTCATAATGTGAGAGTCTGCTAAAGCTGGCAAGAAAAAAGCAAATCAGTTTTTTTTACAGTGCTGTAGCGCTGTTATCAAACAGACTGAATTGCAGCCTTTTAGTGTTTTTGGATTTACTTTTCTCTGCCTCTGTGGCAATAACGTCACTGTTAATCCCTACCACAAATATTTGCTGAGAAGGTGGAGGTGGAAAATATGTTAAATATATACAAATGTTACTCACCCACTACAACAGGAAATTACAGATGTATTCACTGTACATCGCTACATAGAAAATTATAATAAATTACTGTGTCCCATATTGTAAAAAATTAGATTTGAATGTCTTCTTTTGATGTAAAGCAGGTCGAGGTATATATAAATACTGTGAAAGTTAGGGTTGGGTACCTGAAATTTGGTTCCGGTGCCCAACAGTACCTTTTTTCTGTACTTTTCCTTTGTAATTACAAAAAGAAAGTATTTCAGTTGTAAAAATTCTATTTACTTAGAACATTATGCTATTTATTTTGAATACTTTACACTCCAAAGAAATTAAACACAAATTAAACCCCTCCCTCCTCTCAAACCTGTCCCTACAATCTATTAAATTGAATAATTATTAATTTTTTACTCACCGAAACTTTTATTCTTGTATTTGTATATTGTTCTTTTTAAGTTTTATGTTCATCATGACAATTTTTAACGGCTCTTTAATGTTTAATGTAAAGCACTTTGAATTGCCTTGTTGCTGAAAGGTGCTATAGAAATTAAGTTGCATTGCCTTGCCACCTCAGCCTGTCAGTCAGACACCAGGGCATAGAAACCACTGTTGTGCCTGCTTGTCTCAGAAGAAGTGTAACGTCAACAGCACAGCGCCATTAATATTATATCACAGTGAATGGTGTCTGCGGGAAGTTTTGAAAAAATGTAACCACGCTTGAAACCACTTTATTGGCATTTCCGTGACTCACTGGGACTTAAACAAAAATGCAGAGCCAACGTAGTTTGCTCGAGTTTACTCAGTCCGCACCTCTGCACACGCAAGTGTGGGTGTGGGTGTGTGTGTGTGTGTGTGTGGATGTTGGAGCTTCTCTCTCTCTCTCAATATGCAGATAGGACAGATAAGCTTGCGTTTACCCTCACGTATCAAAATTTGGTACCGTTTGATTCAAAGTGAATCGGTCCCCTGTAGTACCGATGTAATTCGGTCTGCATCCAAACATTTACCGAGTTAGCTACCCAACCCTAGTGAAAGTGTCAACATGCTCAACCACAGAGTAATGCACACACCCCCTCCCAGTTTCCTTCAAACAAACCGTCAGGACTTCTGTACAGTTGTGATGTCACAGCTGCACTATATATTCAGACAGACAGTATGAAATACAAAATAAAGTACAAAATAATGTTTTTTGAACACTAAAGCGTGAAAGCATTCTAGTAGAAACTTGGCCTGCACAATTCTGGAAAAAATATGTATCACGATTTTTTAGCTTAAAATCGATATCATGATTCTCTGCCACGATTTCTTTCTCACGAAGTGTAATGTTTATTGCACACATGAACCATGACAAAACAAAGCAAATTGGGAGTACCAAGTATAGATTTTTTTTTTGTGGCACCTATAGCACAATGTGCATCACCACAAGCCTGTAAACATAGAGGCTTCAATGAAGAGAAGGGAGAGCATTGCAGCGTTTAGGAGTGCTTATACAGTCTATGTTCAAAACTCACAGAAAAAAAGTACTAGCGTCTGTGATGCTGTCGGCTCGTAAAAGTAAAGGAGAATCAAAGTCATAAAAAAAACTTTATTTAAAAATAAAATCGTTACCATGTTGAATCCAGATTGCGATTTTATAACGCATGTCTAGTAGAAACCCAAAATACAAATATTAACCTGAAAATGAGCATGATATGGGACATTTAAAGTGCTATATAATCAAGATTTACTTTTGCTTTGAGAGTTCAAGGTGACATCTTTGATTGTCTTATTTTGTCCAACCAACATTCCCAAACCCCAAAATATTTAATTTAAAAATAACAAGTACATCCACCGATGTGCCTTCAAAGTCTTTGTAGACAAAGTTGTCTGCCGAAAAAATAGGACATTTCTGTTTCTGCATGTGGCTTTGATCTAAAGAAATATGGGTCTTAATATTGTCATGAATTCAGTCATAAGCTTACACAGAGCAGAATGATGGCCCTGCAGAGAGAATCAGATGGCTGGTGAGTCACTCATCAGGAAAGTTCTGCTGGTTCCACATAAGACAAGTGAAAGAAGCTTATACACGATTAGATCAAGTGATTTCTATTGTTGATGTGTTTCAGGTGGTGCTGGTGAAGTCGAGGGAGCAGGTGGCAGATGAACTTAGCCGACTGCAGAGAGACAACGAGAGCCTGCAGGGAAAACACAGGCTGCACGTAGAACTGCAGCAACAGGAGGACTTCCAGATGCCCAACACTGTGCAAGTACGTGAAGCCCACACTCAACGTAGGCACCAGTAGTAGGGCTGGGCTCTAAAACTGTCAAGTACTGCATAGTCTTTTTCTTTTTTTAATTCTTTGGTCCAATAGTTTCAAATTTGAATAAAAAAAACTGCCAATACTAGATTGTATTTTATTTTGTTGTATTTAAAATAAAACCCCTGGCTTCAAGATGGACAGTACAGAGACCACCGAGACCGGTGCACAGATGTGGAGCCCCGCACATCTGACCAATCAGAACAGACTTGGCTTTTTTATAAGGGGGGTCTTAAAGAGACAGGTGCTATAACAGCGCATCTGAGACATAGGGTGAAAACAGGTAAAGCAGCCATGGGCAATATGAGAAAAACTGTGTTGTTTTTAACATTAAAGCATGTAAACATGTTCTAGTAGAAAAACAAATACAACTATGAACTTCAAAATGGGAATGATAGGTCCTCTTTGAAACTGTCACAGTGTGAGCAGTGGTTTCCCCATGCATGCCACATAGAGAGTAGGGACACCAAACTAAAGAAAGACATCCCTGAACAGTAGCTAGTTTGTTTGTAGCTATTGTGTCTAAAGGAGATCACGGGAGTTGGTCTTACAACAATCATCTATTTATACACGTGTGCACCTGCATGGCGGAAGCTGGGGAGGGGTGAGTTGGGGTCAGGCAGCTTGCGGATAGTGAGGAGATGTTTGTTGTATGTGACAACAAATGTTGTAGTCTAAAACACGCAACATTGCTTAGAGCACCTTTTAATGGTACCTGCTCGACTCGCCTCAAGTTGGCTCAGCTCAACCGTGGTGCCCCGTCCTCTTTTTCCATTGCAGATTAGTAGCGCCTCGTGCGTGAGGCGAGCGTGGCTGGTCATCATAGCAGAAAACTGCCATGACGCACACACACAGAACGTTGAAGGCGTGTTTTTTTAGATTCTAGTCATATGGCTGTTGCCAGAAGAAGACAAATGGTTTCAAAAGCAACTGGAGGCAGCAAAAAAAAACCACAAAAAAAAAACGGTGGCTCAACTATTTAAACACGGCGGGTTTGTTCAGGACACCCCCGTCTGTCACTAGCAATGATGAGGCAGTGAATAGTGACAATTCTCTCCGACCAATCAGTAGTCTGCAGGTTTTCACATCACCTTTTGGTATCGCAAAAAAACAAATGGAAAACCAATAAAGGCGAGTCGAGTATGTACCATGTAATGGAAAAACGCCATAAATGTAGCAACTTCTTTGAAACCTCCATATGCCACTTAGAGTCTGAGTCGGGGAACAACAAACACCTGTGTGATGCGCAGTTTGAATGATCCATTTCCACTCCATAATATGCGTTTGAAGATTTATTGTTCATTTGAAAACAAGAAAAAAATGCCAGGAACCCAAGCTCACCCCCTCTCTAGCCTCTGCCGTGCAGGTGCACGGATGCATAAAAAGACAGTGATTATTGTCAGACCAACCCCCGCTCATTTTCAGTGAGTAATTGAACCACTGCCCATTTTGAACTTTCCGACAAGGTGAGAATATCTCTTTACTTTTTATTTTTGCAACTGTGTGCTCTCAAAGACACACATCATCCGCCCACACTGTCACTCTTAGCCTCTTGCGAAATTGTTCTCTAGTGTTATATCTGGCAGAGTGGGCTCATTCTTTAGTGGAAGTGGAGTAACAATGATGATCCAATGACACCCTCAACTTGTTGGTGGTTAAAACAAGCTGCACACATAACATTTAAATGATTACAGGGCAGTGTAACTTTTCAAGATTCATTTATTAGTTTTTTTTTAAATACTAGAATTTGAAAAATATCTGGATCAGATATTCTTACTGTATATCCGTTACTATATTTGTGTGTAAAATATTTCCTAATGTATTCATTACTTCCAGTTAATTTTTTTAAACTAGTTATTCACTAAATGGTGTTGCATCATTAAAACTTAATTAACAACTTTGCGTCAACTGTATATAACTGCCTATTCAATTCAATTCAATTTTATTTATAGTATCAATTCATAACAAGAGTTATCTCAAGACACTATACAGATAGACCACACTCCAGAATTTACAAGGACCCAACATTTCTGGAAGTCTCCTCCAGAGCAAGCAACAGTGCGACATCCTATCCTTTGTATGTTTTGTTTTTTTATTCGTGCATGGAGAATTATGTGTTTTAGAATTATTAGTATTCAACATTTACAGTAATTTTTCCAAAATGTACAACTCGTGTCAAGGCTGGTCTTATTCAAATAAATCTGAGGGCTGTGTTTTTTTTTTTACAATGGGATAAAGTTGTCTAAATGCAACCTCTCAATCTAGTAATTAAAAAAAAGATTTTTATAAATATATATACAGTGTGCATTTACTGTATAGTGTGTGTATAGATTTAGACATTTTCCAGCTTCATCTTTACCAGACATTTAGATAAGAGAAGATACAATTGGATGTATCCAGAGGGAAATTGTTATGCAGCTGCACCACAAAGTAGGAAAGAGTGCAAATAAAAACAAAATAGAAACAATTGAAGATTATTAAAAACCAAATGTAAGAAATTCACAGTTCTGTCTGCAAATTCTTCCCTATTTAGTTCCTTTTATCTTAAAAATTGGTGCTATATGATGATGATTCTCCCACATTGATGCCTGTAATGTAGTTTTTTTTCTTCTTCAGGAGCTTCAAGGCCTGGTGCTGCTGTTACGTGAGGACCTGGTAGCGTTACGGACGTCCGCCGATCACATGGAAGAGAAGCTGAAAGCTGAGATTCTGTTTCTGAAGGAGCAGAACCAGGCGGAGCAGTGTCTGAAGGAGAATCTGGAGGAAACTCTGCAGCTGGAGATTGAGGGCTGTAAGGAGGAGATAGGTAAGACTCACATTGTCAAGTGTGTCCAGTTCAATCATGGTAGATAACTAAACATTCATTTTTAGTAAACATCTCAACAAATGAAAACACTATTAATTGTATATAGTACTCACCTCCTGAGGTTCTCTATGGTCCCAGAAAAGGTTTTCAAATGAATGCTGTTAAAGGGATAGATTTTCTGAAGTGGGGTTGTATACGGGTACTTTTCCATAGTCAGTTTATTGCTTACAGTAGATAGCGGTCGACGTGTTCCCAGTTTATAGAAGCAGGAAGGAGACAGGAGAGTCACGCAATAACACAAGAAAATGGCTGAAAAACATTAAGGAAATTTCTGTGCAGCATAATCCAACTGTCTTGTATCCATACGTGGGCTCATGGAAATTCAATTATTCAAACAAGACTATTTTTTATAAACTCTTGCTAAAAAAAAAAGCTTAGCTTTTCCCGTAAAGGAGTTTGTCGTGTGCATGTGGACAATCCGAAAATGATCTGTTACGCAATAGTTTAACGAAAATTGTTGTGTTTGGATTAACACGAGCCCACGAATGGACTGATAATACTTTCATTTTTCGGACGCTCCAATCTCCTTAACGCAATAGAAAACTTTTTCTTGGACCATAAAGAGCCTAAGGAAGTGAGTATTAAATACAATTTCTATTGTTTTTGGGTGATCTATTCCTTTCCCTTCTGTGGGGATGTTTCCAGCATACTTTTTTTCTTTTTCTTTCTCTGGACATTCCTTACAATCTCTTCTGTTTCTGCTTTTGTTTCTGTCATTTAGACATCTTGGAAGGTATGACAAACACTTTGAACAAGTTCATTGTAACTGTGTGTGTGAGTGTGGTCATAGCTGTCTGACTAATAAATAACCGTAGCGAGTCTACAACATTAAAAATGTGTTGTAATGTCTCGGAATGGCTAAAATGTGCAATAATAGATAATTTACCACACTGAATGTTGTCCTGCCCCACAAATTGTTCATAACATGTTTCACTGTAGTTATGTCAAGTATGTTTGTGTGTTATGTTGATAAGTAACACTGTTGTTTTTAGTCAAATGTGTACCTTACCTTACCCAATGTGTGATGAAAGATCTGGCGTCCAAATCGTCTGTTTTTGGTTAGGTGTTCTGTCTCGTGCAACATTAACACAAAATTTAAACTAAGGCTGCCGCTTGTAATTATTATTATCAATAAAGCCATGATTATTTTTCCAATTTATGTTCAATATTATATTAATATAATATAATATTCATACATTTTAATTAAGCCTATCAATTTCTGTGGTTAAACAAATGTGAAAAAGCCCATCACAAGTTCTTAGAGCATAAAGTAACATCTTTCCCAATATCTACAATGTCTACAAGACTGAGACTGAATTTACAAAAATCTTAAATATTTTTACTTGCCTGCTACAAACACTGTCACTGCTGCCAGCTACAGCTTAACGCATACAGTTACAGTTAAAGCATATAACATGTTCTAGTAGAAAAACATAATACAAGTATGAACCTGGTTAATCCATCCGTCCATCCATCCATCCATTTTATGCCACTAATCTGGGTTTAGGTTGCATTAATTAAATTTTATCATTCGAAACTGTTGTTAAATACTGTTGAGATGTACTGAAATTTTGAAATTAAAATAATAGATCATTCTACTTCCGGCTTTCCGTCATACTTTCATACTTTAACTGAGATGGCTGTAAAACAGGTATTAAATCAAATTCTATGTGGTTAAAAAACATCTAAAAGAATTGTTGAATTTTACTTGGTGAACCCAGTGTAAGCCTTGTAAGCCTTTAAATTAGATCTAATATAAAATAAGGAAAATATGAAAAGTTTCACATTTTAGGAGCAGGGTTCAGAGAATATTTGCAATTTTTATGTAACTTGTTGCTTATCAAAATTGATAGTCAGTCGATGAGCCTTTAGGGTTTATCGTGTAGATCTCTTACTCTGTATTTCACATAAGCCTTCACTAAAGGTGCAGCTTTCTTGCATTATTCATGCAATGTCAAATAATTGTCAAGAGACTATGTAAAGATTCAAGAGAGAATATAATTTGAGATTCAGATGAGCTCTGTACAGTATGATCCTCTAATGATGTCTCCCTCCCACAGCATCTTTCTCCAGTCTAAAGACGGAGCTGGAGAGAATAAAGATGGAGAAGGAACAGGTACTTACTCTATGTTATGACACATTACGTACAAATGAGTCCCTTGCTGAGCTTTCTCTAATGTACATGCCTGTGAAAAGACAAAAGAACTCATGTGGGTTTTTTATATTGTTATGTTAACAATGGATCAAATGATTACATGTTTTTGGGAAAGGGGTTGCTTGTAGTGAGCATTCACCCATCTGTGTAGTTTTCCCTCTAAGCTCTAAACAATATATTTTTTTTTTATCTTGTCATTTTGGTTTTATTGTCCCCAAACTTCGTTGTTTTGGTTCAGTCTCAACGCTCTCATCATCTGCGCTGTTTTCAGATGCAGGACTTAGCTGTTTTTAGTGAAAAATGTCTATAATATATAACAGACAAACAAAGGTGCAGTGGCACGCACAACTGTAATTTACACATCTGTAAAATGTAACACATTGTGGGATTGTTTTCATATTGTGTATGCTGTGGATTTTTATTCAACTTGTGGGGCACTTAAAGGTGCTCTAAGCGATGTCGTGCGTATTTTAGGCTACAACATTTGTTGTCACATACAGCAAACATCTCCTCAATATCTGCGAGCTGCCTGTTGAGCATTTACCAGCTAAAGAGCCAGATATTTCTCTCAGTAGTTAATGGAAACCAAAAATGTAGCCAAGAGAATATTTCACTCAGGTAGAAAGAAACACAACTTGAGATGGATGCTAATGTAGCACCGTGCCTGCTGTTTGCTAACAAATTCAATAGTTTTTATAAGGTGATACATTAAAGCTATAGTGCGTAGTTTCTGCCGCCCCCATCAGGAATTCTAAGTAATGACAACAAAACTGTTGGCGCGTCCACATGGTGCAAGCTTTCCGTGATCGCGCACCGCGGGAAACCAAGTTTCTGCGTGGGAAAGTCACCAGACGCCACAATCTTTTCAACATAGTCATACTGAGAAATACAGAGAGAGTTGTTGTGCTGAGTCTTAATTAGCTTCGTAGCAACTTATTTGAAAAAAAAGTCTAACTTCTCTGATCCTGCAGATTGGTTCATTCCTATTGCCATACTGCTCCCTCTCAATTACTTAAGTTGTAGACTCAGTGAAAATGTATTATCTGCAGTACTTCCATGTGATATTAATATATATTAACTACATATCTGTTGTTTATGTAGTTGCAGACCAGTCTGGCAGAGAAGACTGAGACACTGGAAAGTATCCAGGGCCTGAGGAGCCGCCTGGAGCATCAGCTAAGAGAGCTCACCACTGCAAAGGTCAGTCTTGTTTACACACATATTCCTGTAAACCTCCCACACTAGAATGTGACCAATAATACCAGAGCATAGCAGATCTTTCATAAACCTTGGCCCTGATATTCTATATCTTAAGACAGCATGTTGTGGCTGTAAGCAGTCCAACATAGTGCTGCTGCGAGGGACTGGACACTGAGAGATGCATTAACACACTGTGATTTATTTCGCCACACGTAAAATACAACTAGTACTGCAGTTACCAAATGTACAGTTACTTTGTAAGCCGAAATAAGTGTGTTAGTGCAGCGGTCAACAGAAAGTGTTCGCTCCCAGGCTCACCCCCTGTTCCAAAGCCCAAAATATCCCAGGTGAACAGGTAAAGCAAACAAATAAAATGTTATCACTTCTGCTCAAGCCGCGGTGGACCACCACCTACAAAAAAGTCCACAATATAATAATCAATAATATATAATATAATATAAACGACGCCATAAATAACATACAGTATGTGACTCCTACACTGCAGTTTTTATAGATGGTGGATGTCCTTATTGAAATTGAAGACGTAGTATGTAAGATGAAGTTGAGCATGATTCTATACAGTATTTAAATATTTTAAAACATTTTAAAAACTGCTGTGTGATGACGCTGAAGCATTCATTCAGCCGTGTGTGTGTGTGTGTGTGTGTGTGTGTGTGTGTGTGTGTGTGTGTGTGTGTGTGTGTGTGTGTGTGTGTGTGTGTGTGTGTGTGTGTGTGTGTGTGTGTGTGTGTGTGTGTGTGTGTGTGTGTCTTTTAACTGCAGAGTGCACTAGAGAATCAGGTGTTTGACGAGAAAGACAAAGCTCAGCGGCTGCAAACAGAGCTGGATGTCAGTGAGCAGGTGCAGAAGGACTTTGTCAAACTTTCTCAGACCCTTCAGGTAAGGAAGAGTCATCCATTTATGGAACAGTATCATGTAAACATATTTAAAGGCTGATATTTTCTATATTATCAACAAGTCCCATTAAAACTACCATTAACATGTTTGTGTAATATATCTGCTTCCTCTGTAGAGCTCCGTTGTAGTCCAAAAACTATGAAAAGCACATCAATGATGGCGCCTGGATAGATTCATTCGGTAGAGCAGGCGCCCATATATAGAGGTTTACTCCTCAAAGCAAGCGGCCCCGGGTTTGACTTTGACCTGTGGCCCTTTGCTGCATGTTGTTCCCCATCCCTCTTCACTTTCATTTCGTCAGCTGTCCTGTCTATAAAAGCCCAAAATGCTAAAACAATGATCTTAAAAAAGCACACCAGTGAGCCACACTAGCCCTGTTTCCATTTACTCATCTTTATTCACATTTTGAAACATCTCATTGGAAAAGCTGGATGGAAACTGCAACTGCTTTTTGTTTTGTTTTGTTTTTTTACATTCCGTTTACTTTTTTGGGGGTCCAAAAAGAGTTAAATCACTAAATGAAATATAGACATGCGTTTGCAAAATAAGTTCTGACATAGCTAACTGTTAACTCACAGGACGGATCAGCTGTTTCCTGACGGCGTCTTCCTCGAAATTCACATAGCGTGTCTTTGTCTCTGGACAGCATGAAAAGTGGCCATTACAAGCTGACATGAGAGAACAATTTAAACCTGCTCAGTTGAACCAGATTCCCTTTAGACCTGTCTCCATTTTTCTCTTGTAGGTGGGTACGACCCGGCACCCCTGACTTTATAACAGATAAATGTTTACTACAAAGATCACTGTCCTTTACAGGCTCATATTTTATTCATAATTAGTTTTAATGTCCTTTTTTAAACTTTAACTGTACATAAAAATACAGATTAAATGTTTTTGTACTTTTTTATCCTGAAATGTTATTGAGTAAACAGAACTGAAACTCTTGAAGTAGCTGAGACAGAAAGAGATTTTAATTGTTTTTGTGTTTGAATCAATCAATCGATGCATTGGCTGTGTCTGCAGGTACAGCTGGAGCGAATACGACAGGCGGACTCCTTGGATCGAATCAAAGTCATCCTCAATGACACCAACTTGACTGACATCAACCAGCTTCCAGATACATGATGCCACTGAATGAAAACTGCCTTCAGTTGCATTCCCCCCCTTTCTCTTATCACTGGCCCCATTAACATTATTGATCCAACCCCCCCCCCCCCCCCCCCCCCCCCCCCCCCCCCCCCCCCCCCCCCCCCCCCCCCCCCCCCCCCCCCCTCCTCCTGCATAACCACAAGAGACGAAGAGTTCGAAGGGACCGACATGGCACGGGAAGCCTCTTTGTGTACATTAAGAGTCTTGGAACACATGAAGAAGAACACTACTAAAAAAAATGTAAATAACTTAATGTGTGACTTTGAACAGAGGGAGTCCATCTTCTGTGGGTCTGTCTGTGTCTTGTTTCTACTGTAGATATATGACCGACTGTATTAGCTCAACCAAAAAAGGTTTGTCGTCTTCTAAAAGCACTTTTCATCTGCAACTTCTCTTTCCAGGTACATATAGAAAACAAGATCCATAACTTTTCTCCTTCTTGTTCTCAAAGCGGTTGCTAATCGCTAGCGTGTTCCACTTGTTCTCTCCCAACCCCACACATCTTTTTTGCTATTTTTCTGTGACATTTTTCACCTTGCTCTTGTCACTTAATTCTGTGACACGATGAAGGAGATTCATGGAAAATACTTGCACGTAACTTAACTGAGATGAAAAATGGACCACCATTTTAGCAATACCCTCCATATCTGAAACATCCTCGACTGTATCTTGCTTTGCTCTTAATGTCTCACAGAAATCGTTTTGTTATCTAAAGCTGCTGAAATACAGTGAAGAAACAGTCATGTCTTATCAAAGTATCAAAGTTTTATTTCAAACTTGTTTCTTGCCGTTTAAGACACATTTCACAGTGAAGAAATTGCTTGGAGAGGAAGTGAAAATGGAAAATAATGAATTTTAATACACACTTTGCTCCTTTTTTTAAATTAATTTATTTTTTGAGTTTCTTGATGTAATTCTAAAGTTCTTAAATTGCAGTGAGCTGCTTTTTGATTATAATGGAAGCACTCACTATCACAACACTGGCACGTGGTGTATTTCTTCGGTCACTGCAGTAAGAGGCAGTCAGCTGGTAGGGGGACGCCTTATTTAAGGACACTTTCAGATGGTGGGAGAAAAACTAGTCTCTCACGAGCCGCCTTGCTACTCCCTGACCGATTCAGGTCTCCCTCGGAAAAGAGATTTCAGTCTCAAGGGACTTCCTGGTTAAAATCAAAATAAATAAAATTCAGTGGATAAAATACCAACAAAGGACAGATTTACTTTATAGTCGGTCTACGAGTTTCATTTATCACTACAAGACATTCTGTTGTCTTTGAGGGTACTAATGGATTTATTTAAAGTAATAATCTAAAATTTTAATTTAAATGTCAGTTAAGTCACTATCTAACTAAGTTCAACATCCTGAAGACTAAGCTGCAAGTATGCTTCATCTGAGCTGCTTGTCAGGTAGTCTGATAGCTTGAGAAACCTCCTCCCCCTGACACCTTTCTGTTTACGACCATTTCTGTAACTTCTGACAATCAGACATTCAACCTAGTACTGTCACTTTTAATGTTTATTTAAAAAAAATAACATACGAAACAGTGAGTGGTTGTGGTTGTGTGACGAAGGGAGCTTAAAAGAAACCTTGGCTTCCTTTACCCCTTCACACACCTGGCCAACGGCTGCGTTGATTGTCTGTTTTCAGAAAGTTGCTAAAATTGTCTAATGCAGATTGAAAAGTGGATGAGACGCTCTTGGAAGATCTCTTAGTTTAAAGCAGATGGAAGCCTTGACCCGTACTGAAAATGAACAATTGTGTTTTCTAATAATTCAGATTCAGTGCAGTTGTTTATTAAGCGAAGAATTTTGACCACAGCCAGGCTGAGGCAGGCGGGATTGCACAGGTGTCATTTTTTAGGCAGAAAAGTTGCTCATTTCCTCCAAAAACTTTACTTTCTGATGGAATAAATGCAATGCAAGATGGATAATAGGACATTAAATGGGGTGGCATGTTTTTTAATCGGTCTAAGTATGTGGTTCATGTGCTGTCAGGTTTTATTACGTATTTGATCAATTTAATACTTTAAAATTAAAACAACATTCACTAAACTACTTTATAATGTGCAGACAACAAAAATCTGGTTTTGACAAACTCACTTAATAAATATTAATTAGGAATTGTCAGGCATGCTCTCCTTTGAATAAAGGTTGCAACTTAATGTTCTGCACTCACTTTAAATGGTTAATTCTGCAAATATTGATTTTATGGGAAATATAAAGTGTTGTGTTAAAATAAATATTCCAGAAATGGAAGGAAGAATTTGCAATTAAAACAATATATACATAATCATGCACACAGCAGCTTTTTATGGTGTAAGAACATGTTGATTGCTGTTATTTTTAGTTTTGTCTCGCATGTATTGCATTTCCTTTTATCTATAATGTAGATATCTTGAGTTGATATTTATGATAGATTCATGCATTGTGTTATGAGGTAATTGGGATGAGTGGGCAAGCCAGCCTGAAGTTGCACTGACAGAAAACTGTATGTCTTTTTGGATCGGATGATTGTGGGCTGAAAACTGAGAACTGGCAAAGTTAAAAGTAGAGATATGTGTGACCTGGATATTATTTTTCTCTGAAAGGCCTTACTGCATTGCGGCTTGTGTGTTTTTAATTTTATTTGTGACATTTAATGTCACTCTAGCTTAATGTATGACTATTACATTTACAAATTTTACTCATGGCCCATATGGCATTAACAGGAAGATTATTGCATTATCATTGCAGACGTTCACTAATTTGTCATGTTTAAGAGTTGATTTAATTATAATTTCTGATTGTTTAATTATTTTTTTTAATGTAAATTGAATCCCCAAAATGATTGGAGTGGATGTTAAAAATGAGAATTTGTGTTCAGGGTGGAAGTCTGAAGGTCTGAAAGTTCACACTGCTATTTTGTTTTTAGTGTAAATAAAATGTCACGATAAAGCAGACTCAAAGCCTAAATATGAGTGATCTGTATTTAAGGCTATGACTTATGGGAGAATCTGCTTTTTGTAGTTTTCCTAACCCATGTACTCAACATTTTCATTACAGTAATCTTGTAACGTGAACTGAAATTTCACAACCTCAAATTATATTTTAGGCTGTAACATACAGCCATAGGCAGTCTTGTTTCCAATAAATCACAGTATTAAACATTTAGCAACATGTGGATTGGTCCTTTTTTAAAGATGTTTCTTTTGCACTTTACTGGTAATTAACATATTGTTAATACTTGCTCAAGAGTGCACAGTTTGAGCTTTCAGAAGCAGCTTTTATCATTCCATTTAAAGCATTTTTATAACATACGTGTTTGACAATGTAAGATCTGATTGAGGGTTAGACCGAAATTTTTTATTTTTTTTATCCTTTATTTAACCAGGTAATACCCATTGAGATTAAACATCTCTTTTGCAAGGGAGACCTGGCCAAGATAGGCATCAAAATTACATCACACCCTTACATACTCACAAAGACACACACATGAAAACCAAATATGCACTTACAATGAAATCTCAATTAAAACATTGACATGTGAGGGAGTCCAACTCAAAGCTTCTCATTTTCAGCTTAAAAATACTCAAAGGAACCAATTTACTAAGTTTCAAGTTCTTCTGCAGCAAATTCCATGTAAAGGGAGCAGAGTAAGCAAAGGCCTTTTTACCCAGCTCAGTACTGACACGTGGGACAGAAAACAAGACAACAGCCTGACAACGGAGAGAGTAATGACCAGTACTTTTTTTCATAACAAGTGAACATAAATAAGATGGAAGCGCACCAAGAATAGCCTTATATATATATGTATACTAATGACAAAGCCTCCGTGTAGCCAAGGCAGACCACCCTACACGAGAATATAGCTCACAGTGATGGGTGCGAACTTTACAATTAGTAATAAATCTCAACGATGCATGATAGGCTGCGTCAATCATCTTAAGGCATTGAGCAGATGAATGCATATATAGTATATATCCATAATCCAGCACAGTTAAAAAAGTTGATGCCACTAACCGTTTTTTAACATTAAAAGAAAAGCACAGCTTATTTCGAAAGTAAAAACCAAATTTTAGTCTCAACTTTCTCACTAGACAGTGAACATGAGGCTTAAATGATAGGCAGTCATCAATAACAATACCAAGATACATATAAGTTGTAACAGTCTGTATTTCACGTCCATCAAGAGTAACCACTGAGGGAATTCAGTGGCCTGTTCCGAAGGTCTGTGAAAAGCATACATTTGGTCTTGTGTCCATTGAGTACAAGTTTCAGCTGTAGCAAAGTATTTTGGACCACCAAATAAAATGGCATTTAGTTTAAAATAAAAAACTCAGATTTCGTCCTTCTCCATTGTCCCTTATGTTCAAACACCACACCATCAAAGCATGTGGCCATTTTTTAAACAAACTACTGTTGCACGTGCAGTCACTCTGTATCACCTCCAAAAATGTAAATTATTTGTTATGATGATAAAAATAAACTCATAACTTGAACATACACGCTCTCTTTTGGGTGGTTTTGTGCATGTGGGAATGCTAAGGGATCACTTAAACGGGGTGGGGATGCCATGTAGTGGAAATCAATCCCAATAGTTGTCAAGACACTGTCAACCTCACGATGGCTCTAGAGGGCAAGTCAGGTATTACCAAAATTATTAGAACGTATCCATGGCAACCACAAATGTCCCCAAAAAAGGGGCAATCCATCTTAGATGTTGGGGTTAGAGAATAAGTGAAAACTTTGATCTGCTAAGTGGTGCTACAAGAAAAGTCAAGGGATCACTTAAGTCAGTAGGATTCATCCTCTGTGGACCATGAATATTTGTTAAACATTGTATAGCAATCTATTCAATAATTGTTAAGATATTTCAGTATTGCCATCCCTACAGTCATAGCTTAAGGTGTTTTGGTCTTGTGTGCATAGTGATTAACAGGTTGCCTTTGCATCAAGGTAAACCAGTCAGCTTTCATTTCCTGGCTGCTTTGGAACCAAACAAGACAACATGGAACTGACCCTGAACGTCCCACCAATCATAGACTAGAATAGAAAGCCTTTATTGTCATTGCACAGAATAAAATGAAATCTGGAGCACAACTCCTGATCAATGCAATGAAAGACACAGGAAAACCAACGTACTGTTAGCAAACAAACATCCTAAGCCAACAACACAGGTTCAAATATACGAGGTAAAATAAATAAATCCAGTGTTATTTTGCACTAGAATAAGAGTTTGCATCGCACTAGGATAAATGTACTGGTAGTTATTGCACAAGATCTAGTAGGTTGACCTTCCAAACCACTACCACTACCACTTCCAAACTTTTTGCTCTCCTCTATAGTTGGATGCAGAAATGACGCCAACCAGGAGGAGTACAGAGGACTGATTGAGAGCTTCATCACATGGTGCTACAACAATCATCTGTAGCTTAACATCACCAAAACCAAGGATGAATATGAGGCCCCTTGTCCCAGTTACCATCCAGGGGGAAAAGTGGAGAAGGTGAACTCTTACAGGTACCTTTGGGGTTGAAATCAATCTAAAACTGGACTGGTCCCTCAACACCTGCATCCTTGTACTAAGATTTTTGAGGGACTGGTCCCTCAACACCTGCATCTTCTTCAGGAAAAGACAAAGAAGGGAGTCAGATCCTTCAGTGTGTGTAACAGGCTCCTGAAGATCTTTTGTGAAGTCTTTTGTGACCAATGCACTGTGGTGTGGTGTGGTAGGCTGAGGGTGGTGGCGTCGAGCCTGGTGAGGCCAGCAGACTCAACAAGATGGTGAGAAAGGCCAGCAGACTCAACAAGATGGTGAGAAAGGCCAGCTCTGTGGTTGGGCTGAAACTAGATAGCCTGAAGTTAGTGGCGAAGAGGGGGATGATGATGGGCATAGTGAAAGCCATCCAAGACGACCCCTCTTATCCCCTCTATGACGAGCTGTGGCAGATGGGCAGTTTATTTAGCCACAGCATTATCTAGTCCAGGGGCAAAACTGAGCATTTCCTGTTATTCTTTGTACCTGCTGCTATCTGTACACACACACACACACACACACACTCACACATCCATTTCTCCACAATGTCTGGTCAACTAGAAACAATCTGATGATTATGTACCTCGCCTTACTGTTGATATATTCTTGTTATAGACTGTGTTTTATTATTCCAATCACCATAATATATTGACTACATACTGTACATTATACCATAATAAGGTACCATATATACCTACAGATAGGCATGGGGAACTTTCAATAAGATCATCTCTCAATGCAAATCAAACCGGCTATTAAGCTAACTGAAATAACACCATGCCAATCTCTATGTATGGTGAAGTGTATGTGATGATATGGGGCTATTTTAATTCCAAAGGCCAAGGGAACATTATCAGGATGCATAGTATCCTGGATCCATAAAATAACTTGCCTTTAAAAATAAAAATGTGCCTGCCTCTATGGGAATTTAACATAGGGGTATGTATACATACAGTATGTCCCCTGTATTTTAAGGAATAATATGTATTTATTTACAATACATTATTCCTTCATAAAGAAAATTGAAGTCCTTAAAAGGTTTGGATTTTCCTAAGTGTTTTGAATGAGGTATTAAGATCAATTTCCCCCCCCCCAAAAAAAAAAATGTTACTCCTCTTTTTAATTAACTTTAGCATGAGTTTGTAAACTTATTCAAGCCACTGTATATGTTACATTATATTATATTGTATATTTTGACTCTGCTCTCACACCACTGTCACTGTCACTTTAGGAGCACAACTTTCTTTATCATGCCATCTGTATCCAAATGCTCTTCATGGTGTACAGTTTCTACTATTTAGCGTATTATCTTTTAGCTTATTTAATGTACCCCTCATTACTTTTTTTCCGGTTAGTTTTTATACTTTTCTTTCCATACTTTATATACTCTATTACTTTTCTGTATTTATCTTTGCTGTGTCTGTTGTACTGCTGCAACAACCGAATTTCCCCACTGGGCATTATTGAAGGTGTGTTTTATCTTATATTGAAAGACAGTCATCATAAGGCTAAAATAAATACATGAATAGCTGATATATCTAATTGCTGATATATGTATGATGTGTGTGTTTTTCTTTATACTGTATTTATCTGCAGAACTATTTGTAGAAAATAACTGAAGGTATCGTAGTGTACAATGCAGCTGCAACCGTCATATCACGTGTAGACCTGTGGGGGGAAGCATTCGCACTCTGAACTTCGTACTCGACGCTACAATTCCACGAAGAAGAACCGCAGTATACGATATAGGGTGGAAAAAAAATCGGAGGAACCTCTCCTGTTTACAACAAGAAAATGCAGCCAAAATGGTCAAATATCATCTGCAAGCGTGTTTTATTGACTGGATTTACGCTATGTATTGTATTAGGTGAGTGTTGTAACCCAACTTGGGTTCAATTTCAATTTGGAAATGTATGATTTTGAGCTCATTATTTAAGGTGGGACATCCGGTTAGCAAGCTAGCGTTGTTTTAACGTATCGTTGTCGCATCTGATGTACGGGAGTGGATAATTCACAATCCTGCTAATTAATGTGCCGTCACCTTTGTTCACGCCTCGTAGCAAAAGACGAGATTTAAAACTACCTAAAACATTTATCTTGGGAGTGTCAGCTAGAGCCATCGTTGTACACACATCAAAATAACGTTAGAGATAATGTATTAAGGAAGAGTTAAATTCACAAAAAGCTGTATATGATTTGGTAGAGTGGTGGCTACCGCCCTTGGTGTCTACAAAGGTGATGGTGGGACCACAGCGTTAATAATATGGCGGCTAACCAGTTTGTACGCGTTAATGTTGAGCTGAAATAAGGGTCGCTGGGTGTGTTTAATGCACTGCCGATTTAAAGAGGGACTTCAGTTAATACAGATAATGTTTAAAAGTGTGTGTCTATCATGGATGGGTCTTGGGTGATAAACACACACATTAAAGTGCCAGATTTGTGAATAACGCAGTCGTTAGGCGTGGGTCTCTACTGTAACTAGCTACGTGTCGCCCGGGGAATAGTCCAGACTCAAAACACACTTTTATTCGCTAGCATTTGAATCCTCCTCGTGGATCTATATTCGAATCCTTGGCATGTGACTGGTCTCTGTTTTGGTGTGGCTACGAGCTGTGTGCCATGTTTTTTTGTGTGGGGATGTTAGCTACCAGCTCTGATTTGTACAGCATTGGTCGACGTGGGTGTGCTTTATAAACAAGTTGACCTAAACGTTACTTGTTGGTTTTATAGCTAGGTTAACCAGCACACTATTTACAGCCACCCTTATATCTATCCTTAGCATTGATTACTTGATTATTGAACAGTTACAGTTATACAGTGTCGAACCGGTATCGAAGTATTGAAAACTTTGGGACGATACCCAGCCCTAGTCAGCCGGGGATAGTGTTCTAGTTATCCAACCAGTGCACTATTTACAGTAATTTACGGCATAATATATTTTTTACCATTAGCATTAACTAACTGTTATTATTTACACACAGTGCTAACACATTAGCTCAGTAGGTTACCTGAGTCTTTGCTTTACTAGCTCAGCGTCCAAAAACCAAAGATAACATCTCATTTCCTTGTTGGCTAACCTCTTCCTGAGCCAGATAGTAAAGCTACAATCATATAGAAAGTAATATAAATATTATATAAACATGTATGGAGGTATTATACAATTATACAAGTAGCAACACAACTGCATGTGAGATTTGCATGATGGAAGTAATTTGTTTTGCAACAGATGGAAAAAGCCCACCAGTTAATTTCCTATCTAATACTGGACAGCTCAATAGCAACATCCTGAAGTTTGGAGGAGGGCACTGGTGGCTCTGAATCTCAGACTAATAACATGTGACTGGAGGAAATGGATGACAAACACCTCCTTACCTTTCAAATTGTGAAATTATGTTAAAGCTATTGCTGACAGTTTCTTCTGTTTTTAATGCATAGTATTTCCTGCTGGAGTCTGGATCTCGGTCGCTGCGCGTTATACAGAATTTGGTGCATTTGCTGTGTAAAGTACGGAAAACAGGTGCGATCTATGCTTCTGTTTTATGTAGGCTACATCAAATCTATTAGATCCTCTCATTGTAGGAGTAAAAGTAAATGTCATATGTCTGAGTTTGCCAACATTGTGACTTGGGTTCTTAAAGATGTTAACAATGGTACACATCTCTGTTGAAGGGACATTAAGGTGACTGTACTGTCAAACATGTCTTCTAATAGTGCTGTCCTGTTCAAGTTATTAATCAGTTAGTCTATATCCTTGATGTTCCACTTCTGGGACTGCTCAGTTGCTGCCGGAATATCCGCTGGATTTCCAAGGCCGGGTATCCGTTGCCTTGGGCTTGCTTTGTGTTGGCATTTTAAACTGTGGTCGGTTTTTAAGGACTTTGGTTAACCTTTTCTTGGATCTCTGCGTGGTAAATCCAGACAGCTAGCTAGACTGTCTGTCCAATCTGAGTTTTCTGTTGCACGACTAAAACAACTTTTAAACGTACACATGTTCCACCAAATCATGTTCCTTCCTGAGGCTTTGTTTTATTCTCTGTCGCTTAGCACCGCCCAAGACAATTGTGATTGGTTTAAAGACTAATTAAACAGAACATGTTTTCCTCCCATCCCCGGATGCTATGTGAAGTAGCCAGACTCTCCTCCAGCTTGCTTTGGAGGAGGGTCTGCCCACGCAAGACTATTAATCAGTTAGCTATATAGTCAGCACTTAACTTTTATAAACCCACTTCTGACAATTATAATTATTACTGTTTCTAACAAACTGAATATGAGTATGAATATGATGTTGACTTGTTCTTCAAGATTGCACAATGCTCCCATGTTTTTTTAACCTTTTTTTGTTTTCAAGAATTCTCGTGCACAAATTAGTTTGGCCTTTTCATACCCTTGAATTATTAATTTGGACATACAAAACTAATAGTAACAGATCAGTTATCATGTTAAAACAGTTTAAGGGATGTTAAAGATAACAAATTGTTGTGTTTATTATCCAAATGAAAAAAAAATATAGGTCTGAACTCAAACTAAAGCTGTATTAAATCCAGTCAGCTCATTTAGATTGTTCATGATCTGACCTCCACTGTATATTTTGCGCTGCACCACACAGTGATTTGTAGGCCTGATTAGCACATAGCCGATCAGCAAAGAGTAAACAACAAGTACTGAAACAACATGAACTATAAGAAAGTTTAGAAGGTACAGGGACAATTTCCCCACTGTGGGACAAATAAAGGTTTTTACTTATCTTATCTTAAAAAGAGTGAAGTCAGTAAATTAAACATAATTCATTTATGGGAAATAATTTATTAAATGGCGGTCATCTCCGCACTAAACTACAGCGCTGAGCCACAACAACCTGTAACCTCATGTTTTTACTGCTACAATAACATTGCTTTTTATTAGATGGAATTGATTATTTAATTTGAAGCTAAGAACTTAATGAATCAATGGCACAATGTTACAAAAATCATAAAATAGAGCATGTCAAAAACAGACCAGGGACAACATATAGGCTTACCAAATGCAAAATCCAGTTAAGATGATAAATATATATTGAAGATATGAAACTGCGATAGAAGTATAGAGGAGGCAGCATTATCCTGATACTTTCCGGACACCACAAAACATGTTAGAAACCTGTTAATTTATCTAGTCATGGATTATTTATTCAGTTGATTTACAATTTTGATAATCAATTATTAATAATAAGTCTTTTTCTGATCAAAATGATGAAAATTCAACTTCCTGTATTGTTCCAAATTTGAGGTTTGCTGATTTCTTTAAGGACAGAAATGTCTATAAATAATCATTTATAAAATGTGTAACATTATCTTAGAGTAACAATATCTTTTTGTGTTAAACAAGCCATTTATAACTGTGATGTATTTTTTAATTGATCAAATGATCAACAAAACAACAAATTATATCATTAATGAATCTAATGGTGCCGGTTGCAGTCCTGCCTGGGAGCAGGACAACCCCCTTTTTGACATCTGAGAACTAGAAGCCTTAAAAGTCTTTAATCTGTTTGTGACTGGACTTCCTGGACTGTGTTTCATTGTTTGACCAGTACCTGAAACAACACAACATATCCCCTCTAATATGTTGAGGCTGCGCTTGCAGTCATGTTGTACTGCATTCTATTATAATATGCTCAGTTTTTACCATATCACTACACCATGATGCTGTCAACAGTTTGTCTAATTCCAAGAAACTTTTTTTTTATTTCCTTAACTATTAACAGTCACAAAACCTTCATCTGCAATCGAAATATATGCCGACCCTGAAGTGATCATGCAGAACGGCACCACAGGAACCCTCCGATGCACCTTTAGGTCAAATGAAGTGGTCAGAAACGACATCTCGGTAGCTTGGAGCTTTCAGTCGAGTCAGCCCGACAATCGATTCTCCAAAGCTCCATACGTGGTGAGTCCTTGTTGGTTGTATCCGCTGTGGGGAAGATTCCCCACAGCTCCAGGATGTTTTCCTAGCATTGTTTTTATCTGCACCGACACATGAAGAGCTGCGTCTCGGTGTAAATGCTCACTGGGATGACATGGTTTCAATATCCAGCAGGTCTCTTCATTTTTTCCCAATACAATCTCAGTGCCAGGCATTTATCTATATTGTATCTTTTACTTGTGTGTTGCCTTCACTCCTACTCCTTCATCCACCTTGTGTCACTGTACCTCTGTAATCTCTGTTTGTTTTTTTCGCTTGCTACCATCTATTTATCTTGTGACTCAATCTTGTTTTGAGCACCACAATTTCATCTCATAGTGGGATTTTAGTACTGTTGTTTAGTTTTTGTTCTTGTAACATAAAGCTCTTTTGTATACACTGCAGGAGTATTATTTCCACAGCGTTATTACAGCAAGTCAATGGATTTGTTTCTGGCAAAATGATTCATAAAGCTGTTGAGTACAACATATGTCATGTTCAACCAATTAATCACTGTCAACTGCTAAAACTTTGTCTTTGGATGCTCCTAAGTTGACTGATTGGTCGTTTTGGACTTAGTTGACTAAGATATCTTTAGTAGATTAGTCATTTTTTAATGCTTTTATATGACTTCTTTTCAAGAAAATTATAAGCACATCTCTGGTAACACACAATTTAAAGTAGTGCTTTTGCATGATTCTTTGTGGAGAAAGTCAGTTTGCATGATCTTTCGATTCATGCAACTAATCAATTTGTTGACAACATTTTATGAACGTTAAACAACTAAGAATGTCTTTAATCGAGGAAAAATGATTGTGATTCTGTAAGAGTTTGCTAATTAGAGAGGTTTAAGCGCCTGAAAAAAACAGTTCATCCTAGAAAGCAAAGTCTGCTTTTAGGAATCAACAGAGTTTGTGGGGCGGGGAGGATTGCGGATCATGTCTCTGTCTCTGTACCTACTCCTTTTTGTTTACAGATCAGTCAGGCTGGGCAGGTGCCTCCTACCTGCCTTCTGGGATCTCCTGCAAACATAATGACATAGCTGTAAGGTTTGCAGAGAAGTCATGCCAGAACAGATACATGCAGTCAGAACTAGGAGTACAGTATGTCCACAATAAGTTGGTTAAATGCATATTTTTCTCTCTATCCAGACAAAAATAACGGTTTTCTTCTTACCCCCCCCCCCAAAAAAAAAATCTTAAATCTTAAAATGCCACCTTGGTATTTGTTGTGGTATTCGGTTTTGTACAGGGACACTACAACCCTCTCTGTAATCCATTGTATGGAAAATCAATGTAGCTGCAGCTTTAACCTGGTTTTGTGATTACTTTTATCCAATGATTTTGAAATAATTATTTTATCAGCGCAGCTCAAATGTCAAAATAGTTGTTGATTAATTTCATGTTCCTTTTGTCACTGTTGCAGCTCTAATAATACATGTAATAAATGTATTATACATTAAAGTGCACATTTTCTGAATGTCCTCTGCCTTCAGTCTCTGGGTGAGCTGTTCTAAATCTGCACGGCTTTCTACGTCACTAGCCGAGACGAGGTGGCTAACCATAGCACATGCTAGTGCTAGCATGCTAGCTCTGTACTTCTACAACACACACTAGTTCTCCCTGATCTCCAGAAGAACTACTTCCATGTCTCTGTTCTGCAGGTATTCCACAAGTGCCCCTCGTTTAGAAGAAGTCTCCCGGATAATCCTGCCTCTTACTGACCAAAGTTATCAAGCTGTGATCTTACCTAGCTAATGAGCATGTGCAACTCCCAACAAAGATAGTATAGATGTGAGATGTCTCACTCTGTAGCTAAAACAAGTGAAATGTCTAACTCTGTAGCTAAAACAGAGACCCAAACACACAGAGTGAAAAGAGGATCTGCAGCAATGTGCAGTACAAGAAAAACATGCTGTTTTTTGAAAACGAAACCATGTAAACCTATTCTTGTACAACCTCAAAATGTCATTGTGAACTTGAAAATGAGCATAATATGGGCCCTTTTAAGTCATAATGTAATTTTTTTTATTGTGAACTATTGTTCTAATCCAAAAGATATCAAGGAAAGTTTATGCAAGAAATGCAATACTGTATCTGCTTGACAAATGGTGAAATGTGTCAACAGAATAATATGTGTGAAATTTAATCTGAATTTTCTTCTCTTTTGGTAGATTTTCTACTTTTCCAATGGGAAAGGATTCCCCGGACCAGAGGAGTTCAAAGACAGAGTGCAGTTTATTGGAGACATAAACAAGAGGGACGTTTCGATACAGCTGAGTCCGGCTCAGTTTAGCGACAATGGGACCTTCTTCTGTGACGTGAAGAACCCACCGGACATATCGGGAACACCGGCTAAAACAGAGCTCCGGGTCGTTCTGAAAGGTGAGTGCATTTACTTCTTTTCAAAGTGAAATCAAAACAGTTATTATTGTAAAGGATTTCTTTCAAAAACAAAAATCTGTGTCAGCTTTAAGGCAGGAATATCAAAAGATTGTGATTAAACTTGATTTACCTGCATCTTGTTATGTTTTGAGTGTGGTCTTCACCCACTCACTGACTCTCAGCATGCACAGCATACACACACGCCTATTGGGCAGTGTGGGAAAATGCTGTCTTAGCATGCAGTGTGCCTCATTGTCCTGAATGTGTCATGTTTCCAGGAAAAGAGGTGGATTTTTCCCTGTCAATTTGGCTTTTAACTCCCAGGAACAGTGGGTGGGTTCCAGCACCTAGAATTAATTAAAACCTTGAGTAGATAATGGTTTATCAACCAAGCTTTAAATGTAGTTTTCAAGCAAATAGGATTGCCTTTCGAATCTTATTTAGATCTCACTTTATTCATCTTAAAACCTAAATCATCAGGTGTGTAAAAAACAAAAACCAATGTCAAACACAAAGAAACACTGGATGTTCTGTTTGGCCATAAACCATGCGCACACGGAAAAAGTGACTTTACGACCGGTTACCTATGCGCAACTCTTCATCTAATTGGCTTCTTTCTTGTACTGTTTGCGCCTGCAATCAGTAGAACTGGTTCACTGGTATCATCCCAAAGGAAATTGTTGTGCAGGAAGACTCAGTCTAAATTGTCAGTAAGGTGCAAATCCAAAATATACACAATGCCAAAAAAACACCCATGAAGCTTTATTGACAAATAGCAACCAGCCAAGCCATTGCATTTCCTACAGCTGCTTTAGAATCAAAGCATCCGTCTGATTGTCTGATTGTGGTTCTAGAAAGCTTTTTAATGTGAAACCAGAGCCGCAGGAAGGGGATGGTTTTCTTTACAGTTCCAGGAGAGCATTCTGCTGGTGAAAATTGAATACATTTTTAAATAAAAGGCTTTGTGATCAACTTCTCATGATCAACGTGTTAGTGACTGCTGATCTAAACTGTTAAAATTAGCTAAATTTAATTTTTAAAGATAGTTTTTCTGTTCAAGGTTCAACCAGACAAGAGAATTTTGACCGGCTTGTTTTGGTATTGTAGTCAGAGTTGTGTCCTGTCTTTCCTCCTACAGCCAGGAGTTTATAGGGATGCCCAGATGTATGCAAACGCGTTTGAAATGAAATTTGCATTGTTGTCATTTTGGGTACAAAGGTAGGCCTAATACTTATACTACATGATCTTTTGCTCAGCCCCAATGGCATAACACCTGTGTCATATCTGTCTGATTATTAAAAGTTAATCCACGCCTTCCAGCCAGAATGAAGGACAAATGACGAATGACAAATTTCCTTTAGGACAGTAAAGTCTATGTAATCAACCTTGAATGAATCCTTGTTGCTGTAGTTCTTGCCGTGGAAGCCTGCAGTCAAATCAGCAGGTGCATTCTTGTTAGTTGTTTTTCAGTTACATAAAGCCCACACGTGCATGTGATGGCTTGTTGTCTTACGGCTCAGCGGTGGATGCCCCACCCTCCAGGTGGGACATTGTTCTGTCTTTAGGAAGCAATACGGAGCCTAAATAAAAGACGTTTGTGTGTTTATCAAAATATGTTTGCCTACGATTTTTTTTAGCTCTTACAAAGAGTTGTTGTAGTATTTTTCCTAAACACACAGCTGCTTTTGTTACTGCTGGATAACCAGGTATCGGCGGCACTCCCAGTTCTGAACCTGACCTTTTATGTACACTAACACAACTTTATTTATACATCATGTAGAGACAAGCCAAGAAAAACAATGAGAGTGCTGAGGTTGGGCTTTCACATAGTATCTCATCAATGTCTATAAACAACAAGAAAGTGTTTTAAAAGCCGTGTTAAAACCTTTTTTAAATATTTTCAGTAATTTACATTGGCAGACATACACTTTCAATGAAAAAGGCAAAACCTTTGGATAAAATCACTTTCAGTGTAAATAGACTATATTATAGTTGTATCTACTACATCTGTTTGTGTGCCTTAATTAAAGTAGTTGTAAATATTTTTTGAAAGTCTTTAACTTTTCTAATAATATTTTGAGTGATTATCACTTAAGATATGTACATTTTTAAAAGCTCCTGTGTCATTTCCCTTGCACTTTGGGTTACCGGAACCGTTATTTATTTCTTAAATTGACAAATTGCCAGACTTACAGTATAGCTGAGTTAAAAAAAAATAAACCATTCCTCCGTTGTAAGGACTGTTTTAAAAAGTGCTAAAGAAAGACATTTACACAAACATACTAGGGACATAGACAGAGGTTTTTATTTTTTATATTTTAAACAAACCACCTGTTGTCATTGTTGTGTCTGTCCAGAATCTCTTCCTCAGAGCAATACTGCCATTATAGTGGGAGCAGTTAGTGGTGCTTTGCTTCTGCTCGTCCTCATCGCTGTAGCTGCCTGCGTTATCATGAGGGTGCTTCACAACCGGCATGAATATGAAGGGTAAGTGTGCAGTTTTACATAACCTGTGTTACAGGTAGAAGGAGTGTCGCTGATTAAGCACTTTGACACCGCTGCAACAACACGACACACAAACCTAGTTTCCAAAATAACAAAAAGGAGAATTTGACATCTGCGAGAACATTTGTAACAGCATTTATTAGGAGTGTATAAACATTTCATAAATGCTTTGTCACACAAATCAATTGTTATTAGTGTATTTGTCAACATCTATAACTCCACCTGTGTGCATCCATAAATGGAGGCTGCTGTATAAACAGATAATGCGTGATGTCAATCTAAATTTGTTTACATAGAAATAAATGTTACATAGAAACAGCAGAGGGAAACTGATTGAATATGATGATATCGTAAGCGGTAATATAAATTATTTTAAAATGTCTTCAAATGAGAATTCAATTCAGATAAGATAAACATTTATTGATCTCCGGAGGGGAAAATCAATCTTTGCAGCACAATGAGAGGAATAAGTAAGTACAGGGAAATAGAGAAGGTAAAACTTAAATAACAAGAGGTGTGTACATAACTAAAATAAGAACAGAAGTAGAAATCGGGGGCGACCTGTAGCTCACCCAGTAAGAGCGTGGGCCCCGTGTAGGCTGAGTCCTTTGCAGCTGCCCGGGTTGGAGTCTGGCCTGCGGCACATCGCTGTGTGTCATCCCCCATCTCTCCCCCACCTTTCCCGTCTACCCACTGTAACTATAAAATGAAAAAAAAGAAATAGAAACTATATGAGATCAGTTGAAGAGAAAACATAGGTACTGATACATGTTTTTCAGTATTAATATAGAAATATAAAATAGGCTATAATGTAATAAAACAGTATAACATTTTAACAACATATAGTATTATATAGTATCGGATGTAATGTAGTTATATAGTACAACATAATATTTAGTATACACTGAAAAGCCCTTTATTTCTGCATACAACTACATTATAGTGTATGATGAACCATTTATTCAATATTTAAATACTGCTTATAAATACTAAATAAGGATATTTATGTAAATTCTAAGGCCAGTTTTCTATTGTTAGTTTCTTTTTGTAATATTTGTTACAATTATTAGTTAATTGAATTAATTATTTCATTTAATATTTGTTCCACTGTTAACTTTGCAATCTGTATAGAGAGAGAGTTTTACTTTGTAACTTGGAACTGCCAAATGGAGTTGTATAAAAAATAATACCAATACACAGGTACTGTATTTACAGCTAGCAGATAGGTCAATCTGAGTATAATACAATATGTGTGACATTAATCCTCACGTCTAATCAGTGGAATTAAATGCCATTTTACCTTTCTGAACAATTGGAACCAAGCTAATCATGAATCAGTGTTTTGTTATTGTTGAAATGTCAGGTAAGTTTCTCTGATGGGCTTCATGCCTCGTCTGTTTTGAGCTGGTTTCTTGAATCATTTTAATTCCAGTAATATTTTACGGCTTTAGAGATTTAATCATCACACCTCGCTAACTCTTTCTGCATGGGAGCAGGGTTCACTCTCTCTTTGTAGAGAATAAAAATGTTTTTTGGGGGCTTTTGTCTTTTGGGTGATCGGATGTTGTTACTAATTATAACATGTTTGTTTAAAGACCTGATCTAAAGCCAGACGTAGTTTCCTTTGTGTGCTTGAGGTAGTTTGATCATGTCTACCTCGCATGCTGCTGCCACACTTACTCTGTTCATCTCAATTAAATAATCACGTATTTCCCTATTATTATGAGAAATAAGCATTGTTAGCAAATTAGCAACCATTTTAAAGTCTGCCAGCTGCTATTTGGCTGTTGGATGGTTTGAGCCAGCAAGTTCCAGCAAGTTCCAGCAATCTTCGGGGTTTCTGTTGTCACTGGTGCCAGTCACTCTGTTCCATTACTGTTTGTTAACTAACTTCACAGCAACACTTTCTATTAACATCATTGATCAGCTTGTTGTCCGCTTATCAGCATGTTGTCACGTCATTGTTCATCATCTTTAGCCGCTAACACTTTAAACCAGCCACCTTCTTCTTCATGTGTTTCCCTCTTATCTCAAGCTTTTGGTCAACAATAATGTTTTGAAGTTGAGTTCAGTCATTGTGAAATGTTGACCAAAATGTTAACAGCTCATTATGAAGCTTATGTAGGTGACGTTAAACTGCCTCTCTTTCTTTTATACGTTGTCTTTACTAGATATGGTCCGATACCATTTTTTGCATCCCGATACCAATTCCGATACGTGGACTTGCGTAATGGCCGATACCAAGTACTGATCCAATACCAGTGTGTTACATATTTTATTATGTTTTAACAACTGTACACTACTATCTTTGTATGGCTGTCATTTGATCTTTATCTTTGTTGTCAGGCTGGCTCAGGTTAAAGTCTTTGTGAAACATGAACAAACACAAACGATGAACACCACAGAACTTTCTTTTATCATCCATTTTGACAGTCAGTTAAAACGGAACAAACATAAACTAATTACTTAAATGTAGATTTTATTTAGGGCTTTATTACTTGGATCGGTGCATAAAATCCAGTACTTCCCGATACCAGCGTATTAGGCAGTATCGAAGGTGGTACCGATACTTGTATTGATATCTGAGCATCTTCAGTCTTTACTAGAGGTGCACCGATAACCTGTTTCATTCTGATTAATTTAATTGATCTAAGTACAAACCATTAAATGGCAGAGCTGCAACCAGGAGGAGGAAGCATTCAGATAATTTATCTAATTAATATCACATTCTGAAAATACTCAACTACAAGTGAAAGGCCTGCATTCAAAACCTTTCCTAAGTCAAAGTATGTAAGTATTATCAGCAAAATGTACTTAAAGTAATTTAAGTAAAAGTATTCATTGTGAAGTAAAATGGTCAATATTGTGTCCTGGATTAATATTACTGCCTAGAATTTGTATTAAATACAGTACCTGAGTAAACATACTACCACTGACTGGAATACTGTTCAATCAGCTGATTATTCTCTCAATTCGTTGATTTGTGGGTCTGTAAAACTGTAAAACACAATAATATAGAGAAAAATAGGGAGCCCAAAGTGGTGTCTGAAGATATTCAGTTTACTATATTGCAAGACTTGGGGATGTCTCGATTAAGTTTTTATTTTTTTGGTCCCGACCCTGATCCAAGTTCATTAATATTGTTTAATCTTAATAGTTTTATTTATGTGGGTTCATAATAACATGCAGCAAAGGACCACAGGGCGGAGTTGAACCCGCAGCCGCCGCGTCGAGAAGTAAACCTCTATATATGGGCGCCTGCTCTACCAGGGCCCCCCCCCCCCCCCAAAAAAAATCTTTAAAAAACAAAATAAGAGCTGTAAGTCTACTAAATCTGACATTACTTATTTTTCATTAGCTATTTGATTACAATCCGGAGTCCTGGTTTAGAAATATTTATTTTGTAAACTTAAATTATGGAAATGGAAGTGTAACTGGAAGAATGCGACCTCGGAAATTGATGTGAGGCGGATGACTAGAGAGAGGATTCTGTTGGAGTTGTTGGGAACTTCAAAAAACCTGAAGAGTGGTGTTATAGAATGATGCTTCTTTATTATAATTTTATTATCAAGATTCATTGGCGGAGCCCTGGAAAATATTCCTATGCCCCAGAGTGTTGTTTGTAACTGTTCGTGAATGTTCTCTTTACTTTTTGTTTTGTTTTTTGGTGTAGTACAGAGAGCACACAAACTTGACGACACCCCAACTTAATTTAGGCCTGCCATCAACATTTAAAAAAAATAATAACTGGCCACTTAAAAAAAAAGTTTAGTAGTCAGATAAGAAGTTGAGTCTTTGATAATAAAAGAACCCAAATTATCATTAACTGTAGATTTCAGGCCTAATTAGTCTGTGAAACCAATGTGTACAGCTATACCCTTGACACCAGGAATTTGTTGCCCTTCTGCCAGAAAAACTCCTTTTCATAAAGGTATTTATTAAAATAGAGTTCTTAAAAGTCTGATATCATTTCAAACCGGTGCACCTCTACTAGTCTCCTCACTGCTTTCAGGATCTTTTCCAAACCACTGGGAGCCTCCATGCACTTTGTTTGCAGCTAGTTTTTCTTGTGCTGCTCATCTGTCATTGTTTTATTTTTGTCTTTTGTCCCATTATATGTGTTTGTCTCCATTTGACTGCGCACCAATGATTGCTCGACACCACGGCAAAATCGTAAACCCTTAAATAGATGTACGTCCTTGGAAAGCGTGAGCTCTCAGGCTCCAAAACCACGAAAGAAGGTGGAGTCCAGCCTGGAGGGCTCCAGGTGTACCAGTCCCTCGGGTCCACTACAGGTAGGAGCTGGGGAACAGACAAATGCACTGGCTGCCACCATTTCACTGGGAAAATGTTGCATTCATGTTGTTTATCCAATCTGGACTGAGTCTCTATCCCTGACCACCGATTCATTCCAGTATTCAGTATGTGCTTCAGATCTGTCATAGAAACCTAAACATGAATCCAACAATAGTAATAATAAAGTTCACTTACATCTTATATGTCCCAACAACTTCAAAAGTAGAGTATGAGATTGTGCGACAAGAATATTAGTGTCGTAATTTGTTTTTTTTAACAAACCGTAGAATAAAAATGCACAACTTAAAGGAAAAGTTTGACATTTTGGAAAATATACTTATTTGCATTCTTGTTAAATGAGCAGATTGATGCCACTAATGTCTGTACGCTAAATCAAGCTATTGCTAGCAGCTGATTAACTTAGCTCATCACATAAATCTGCCTACCAGCAACTCTAAATCTCACCTTTTAACTTTTCTTATATCTCATTTGTTTAATCTGTAGAACGTGCAAAGTGCATTGTGGTTATGTGTCGGACTATTTAGTAACCTTGTGGAGTCTCCTCTGGTGCCTGGCAACTGCTCAGAGCCAAGGCTTTTCCACCAGCTTTGTGGACAAAAAAAAGTTCTGTTTCTTTTTGTCGCTATTCACTTTAAATTTTAAAATGAAACGAACAGCAACATTTTCTTTGAAATTGGATTTGTGGTCAACTGAGAAAACTCATAAAAGCTAAACATTTTATGTCCAAGGACGATTGAATAAAAGAAAATGCTGCTAGCAGAGTTTTTTTCTCTTTCAGTAAAAGTGCTGTGAATATATTAACCCTTGAACATCCTTCTAAAAATAGCTTGGATGTCTAATGAAAAAGGTCTCCATCAAAAATTATACTCCACCTTATTATATTTCTAACCTTATGGCTTAATGGAACCAGTCAGCGACAAACTCTAAATGAAATTCTTCTATTACGTAGAATTTAAATAATCTGCCGCTCAGAAGTTCTACTGGAAAGTACCAAATGCCTGATAAACAGCTCTTGATACATTTTTTATAATTTAATTTTACTCTTTATTGATCCCCTATGGGGAAATTACAATTTGTTGTTATTACACACTAATTATTACACATAAGATACACACATGCTCAGGTGCTCATGCTCTGTACACGCACTAATGGAGTGATATTAGAGTGAGTGGGTTGTCAGTGCTGGACCAGGGCTGAGGGGGTTCGGGGACTTGCTCAAGAGCACATTGACAGTACCCAGGCATCTCTCAAGCTACCATTCCACACTCCGTACTTTGGTCCAAACGGAGACTTTTAACTAGCAACCCTTCGGTTCCCAACCCACCTCCCTACAGCCTGAGCTACTGCAGACAGTAATGAAACATTTAGCCGCCAGTTTAAAAGTGGTGCAGTAGGGAAAAACAAATGGGACTCTGCATACATCAAGGTTCCTCTCTGTGCTTTGATTTATCTGGATATGTTGGTGTCTTTTCTGACTGGTTTTTGTGCCCCTTTCCTTATTATTTACTAGGGCCCGGTGATATACGCCCAGTTGGATCACTCGGGCAGCAAAAACTCATTCCACAAGATGGAGCCAGTGGTCTACGCTGACATTCGTAAAAACTGAAGAGGAACTGGGGACCAAAAAACACAGAACAAAATAAGTATCAGACCTCTCGATCAGCTGCTCTTGGGAAGGGTGGGAATGTTAATACAGGGACAAAAGTTGGTGCAGTTTTTTTCTTCTCTTGTCCTCTGAAAGCATGATGCTGTTTTATGATAAAGTGTCTCCATGTGCTTTTTATTCTAATGACCAAAAAAAGCTAAGCAACACCCTAATGGAAAAACATCAGTCCTTTAAATTGTACTAAGTAAAAAAAAAAGCCTCCATAGATATCATTCCACGTGTTTAGATATGTTTATTGTTATCATTGTGCCTACAAAGGGTCCTGCAGGCTGTTGCACCAGCTGAACATAAGTTTGATTGTGTAACAACTGCTATATTGCGAACTTTGTTTCACACTAAACCATCCCTACTGTTGGGCTACAATTGTGCCCCAAGGTTCTGTTTTGGAAAGAAGAGATTCTCAATTGCAGTTGGAGTATGGAGTTTACTTTATTACAGAACGTTCTGGAGACAAGATTCAGGCAAAGTACACAGAGACAAGTCTCAGCAGCAGATTACCCAATTGTCTGTCTTCTTCTTTCTCAGCTGCCCCCTTATACACACACATTTCAGACACTCCAAACAGATAGCTCAGCAACTTTAACAGGAGACATTTGGTTTCGGCAGACACAAACAAGGTCATGCGAGCACATAATTTATTACAAGAATTATAGACTACTCCTTCGTCTGCTGTTATGTTTTCAACTGTAACATTTGCCTGGTGTTCTTTTCCACTGCAACATTTACTCACCCTCACTGAAAATAACACCCTCAATGATGATTATAAGTCACACAATATTAAGCAAAGCAATTATGAATTCCAGCACTACCTACTACTAATCAAAACATTGTTGCAGGAATGTACGTTACTAACTAGTGAAGGAAAGTCAGAAATTAGAGAAAAAGCAGTTTATCCTATTGCATGTGAACTAGATAACCTATTACAACTTGCGTTTTTCAGACTAAGCACCTCATTATTTATCAACATAAACTATACCATAACAACAAAGTTTAAGATATTCCTCCCAAAGCCAAAACCTCAATCTGTTAGGAACGACAAACTTTAAGTTGGGGGAATTGGCAAATATAAATATAAAGGGATATTTCTCAAACAATGAGCTTACCAATTAAAATATCAAAGAAAATGTTCCATCATTTGTCTGTCTAGACAACGGTTGATCGGTATTTCCAAAAGCCGGGCCGACACTGTACAATTTATTCATCTTTGATGTTGTGGTAACTCACCTGTCAAATTTTAATTGGCCTCTCTGCACGGCCCAAAACATAGAAAAACTTGTGCAATTCTACTTAAGTAGAAAAGGAAAATGGACCAGCAAATGGCTGGGAAGATAGGAAGCTGTTTCTAGCACAACACAGTCTTAAGTCAAGACTACAGTCATCCACAACATGTAAAATACCTCTCCGAATAATGTTTAAACCAGCTCTCTACACTAAATAATGGATCTTTTGACACCAGTCATGAGGGACATCAAACCGCTGAGCTGGTGAAACTTTAAGATAGCCGTTGAAAATGGAAATCCATCCTGTTTTTAGTCGGAGGACACTAAAGTCTGACATTAAAGTCTGTTTCCAGGTGTTGGGGAGTAGTACTGCATATGCAAAACAAGGAATATTAAACCTTTAGGGTCTCCAAAGGGAGGTGTGTGAAATCTAAAAAAATTACCTCAAATTATTTCACTTAAGTCAGCATCGATTGGGGCTAAAGACTACAAGTTTGAAAATAAAAATAAAGGGCGCCCGGATAGCTCAGTTGGTAGAGCAGGTGCCCATATATAGAGCTTTAGTCCTCAACGCAGCGGGCCTGGGCTCCACTCCGGTCAGCGGCCCTTTGCTGCACGCCATTTCCCTCTCTCTCTGCTTTTCATGTCTTCATCTGTCTTGTCAAATAAAGCCTAAAATGCCCAAAAAATAGTCTTAAAAAAAAAAAGACAGAACAAGTTGATGGCCCAGTTGCATTGAAGGTAATGCAGGCGCCAAGTTTTGACAAGGAAGAAGAATATTTGGAATACAAAATAGTCTTAATCTTATCTCTCTGTTGTAACTAACTTGTATAGAGAAGCCTGTTTCTGTAAGATGACTCTTAAATGACATTCCAGCTAAGATACGTTTGTATTTACACACAGATGGTGCAACAGGCTGCTGAAACAACGGTTCATTTCCACCGTTTAGCAGTTCCTTGGTGATCTTGTTTTGTCGGGGTCAGATAATGTAGAGTTAGATTTTGCATTGGCTTCAGTAACATTGCATGCTGTTATGATGACATCTACAGACTAAATTTGGTACTCCTCAGATAGAAGAAGCCGTCTGACATTGTATTACTGTGAATGCTTCAGTTTTCTGTAGAGTCCTGGCATGTTGTGGTACCTTTTTAAAAATACACTGCCTCCCATTTAATTTTCACCTCAGTGAACTCAGTCAACTCTTGGAGCTCTTTAACCAGATTTAGTTTCCTTGGTTGGTCCGGGTGTCTGCATTTGTTTTCTTTTTCTTTCTACATGCATAAGAACAAACAGGCAATGCAAGCCAAGTAGAGTTTTGTGTTCTGTATCCACACTTATAGTTTTTTTGGTGTGCTTTGAAAGGAAAAAAAGAAAAAAGTTGTAATTACCTGGGCCATTTTCCAGCTTTGTTTTGAATAATTTAGAAATATGCATGTTCAAACAAAACGTTTAACTGAGGTGAAATATCTCCTTCTATGAAAACTGGGAGCTCTCATTTGTTAGACAAAACAAATGCTAAATACACTGTTTGCATGCAATTTACTAACATAACAATCATTATTATGAAAATATCCATCATTTTCTTTCCATCTATTATATTGTGTTAAGCTCTTAATTTTTTCAAACTAATGGGCCAAATATCTAATATCAATAGTAATATTAGGGAAGTTGTTCAGATGCTTTTATGCTTTAAAATGCATTCCAAATCTGTTTGATTGTCATTAGTATGAAGCATTTAAAAGCCAAAAGTATGTTAAAATTGTGTTATCGGTGTGGTTACCCATGAGAATGATATCTGTGTTGCAACCAGTCTAAATGCCTTCAGCTTGTGATTCCGCAAATGTCAATGTTGACCAGTATTTGTATATATTTCTTGCTCATGTAAGATATAGTGCTGTTTACTGTAACTCAGTCCAGTGTGGTTTGGCTGTGGATGTCTTTCTAGAGAAGGAAAGTAGTTTGCTGTATAGTTCTAGAAAGTTGGCGGCATGCTTAATGTTCTCTCTTTTTTGTATTAATTTTTTGTCAGCAAACACTCCCAACGTATACAGTGCCTGCAGGGACTATTGAGCCTGTCCGTTCAAAATGCCTTTAATAAAAATTTCTTCAGTCAACTGTGTACACAAAAAAAACAACACAAAATGAACGTGACGTGTCTTGATCTTGAAGGTCATATTGTTTTTAGTGCCTCATTTATTTTCTAATTCAAAAGCTCCATAAGCTTTTAAGTTGGCATGGTGAAGTTGTTAACAAACAGTGTATTTACACATTCAGAGCCACATTATAATTTGTTTGGAGTTGCGTTTCTGGCCTCCTGATGGCTTTAGGTCTAACACTCACTCTAGTTTAGTTTGTTTTTGGTCTGTACCAACTCCTGAGGGAAACCTCTGTCTCTTTTGCTGCTAAATGCACCACTATGTTCACCAGCTAGTGTCTAACTGTGTCTGTCTGTTGTCTGGTGCGGAGCAGGTAGTGCACGGTGTGTTTTTACAGCTTTATCTCTGAAAACAGCTTCCTGCTGGGACCAAAAACAGTTGCGCGGTGAGAGTGAACCAAAACAGAGAACTTGCAGTCTGACATTTAACAATGACTTGCAACTCCCTAACTTCATAAAGCTTAGCTTTTTACATTTGTAATTATAAAAAAAGATTGGTTATTGCCACCTTAAAAAAATCCAAGTTAGAGAGTGCCTCTAACTCCGGCCGAGTTAATTTTGACATTGATTCCTCCTCTCATCCGTAAGAGACAACGAATGTTTGTACCAAATATCATGACAATTAATCCAGAATGTGGGAAACCTTTGAGTTTATTATCACTCTGGCCAGTACCAACCTGGACTGTGTGATTCTACACAGAAATAAAAGAAGTCTCTTCTCCAGAGTTTTTTCCCCCAGAGTTAAGCTTTAACTTATTTCAAACTGCCTCTGTTTTGGGGATAAAACACATATTTACATTCACTACCTTCTGGCTGAAGAAAATCTTAATTCACTCCATTTTGACTGGACTCTGGTTGTGACACCACTCAATGCAGGCACTGTAGTCTTTCAGTGTTTTATCTTTCATGTTTTCTGTTCTGTTTTCTGATTGTTTCTTTTGCCAGTTAGCATGTATCTAATGTATTCACCAAATCAAAAAACAACCTGTATGATACCGACAAACCATTACTGCTGGTCGCTTTGCTCCTAATTGTGACTTGTTGCAGGGTTTAGTGCTGTTGTAGAAATTGTGATGTAAACTATAAATTATGAAAGGTTTCTGATCTGAACAAGCTCACAAGCAATGTTCGGTGTGTTGGTGTCTGAAGGAGATGAATGCAAGTTTGCAATGTACACTCCACTCCTGACGAGTCTTAAAAGTGCGTGCTTAGTGTTCTTCGATGGTAAATAGTTGTGTGTTACTTGAGAATTGTTTGGTATGTTATATTGTAAAATCTGCACTAGGTCTTGCAAATCAAAGACAAACAAATTCCCTGTGATTTTTGTTTTAATTTTTCGTTCATCTCGGAATAACCCTGGCCTGTTTAACGTCTTTAAAACTGGATTGTTGTACATTTAGTGCCTTTTACATTTCATCAGCTAACTTAAACATCTGCTCAAAATAGAAAAAAAGATAAGATTCATTTATTTTCCTTTTACTGTATGTATTTTTTTATACACATAATATCGCCTCTGTATCCACTGTTCAAATTTTATATAAAACCTATTCCTGGCCAATTAAATGTGTGTCTTGTTCTGTTTAATTCGGTTTTCTTCTGAATAAGATGAATAAACATATATCAAACTATTAAATCATATTTTAAAGTAAAGAAAGATGTGTACATTCAGTTATTGATATAGTCTGAGAAATATGTATGTTTTCAAAGGTAAATCTTTGGTTTAGGCATAACTAATTGTTTATTCACATACTACGTAGGAAATATAATGTACTATAGTCAGATATAGTTATTCTATGCTGTAACACACACCACAAATGCAAACCAAAAGGCTGTAAATGAAACATTTCTTTGATTCAATCCCTCATTTGCATGCTATTACCCCAGAAGGGGATGACTTAAAAAAAAAAAAAAAAAAAAGGTCTCCAACCGGGGCCGTTATGATTGCATTGTAGTAGCACCCAATAGACCACTACAGCTCAGCCTAAAGTCACCCACACTGTTTTTGTTGTTCAGCACATGTGTGTTTATGTGAAAACTGTGCTCAGCAAACGGTCACTTCCTTCGCGCTGTCTTTTAAGTTTTACAGGAGTGGTTTCCAGCCTTTTTTTTGTCAGTTGTACCCCCACAGCCCTTTCAAATGAACTCCACATACTCTGACTCCACCTGTTATGTAACAAACGTGTTCAGTTGAATTCATTTAAGCTAAATTCAATGCTGATTATTTATATATTATTTTTCTGGTGTCAGCGTGGGTTTTTCTTGGGTTTCTCCGACTTCCTCCCACAGTACAAAGACTTTATATTCAAATTTTACATTCAATTTTATTTATGTTGTCAAATTATAACAAAGGTTATCCCAGACACTTTACAGATAGAGGAGTATATTAACAAAGACCCATCACAGTTCTCCAACATTGGTGTATGTTCCCCAAAAGCAATTGCATTTAAGTTTTTGGGTTACACTTTATTTAAAGGTATCTACATATGAGTGACATGGCACTGTCATGAACGTGTCCTAAAACATTATAAACATGTCATAAATGTTTACGACACAACGCTTGTTTTAGTAAGTGTCATTCGGTTTTGTCATGAAAAGTTATGGTTAGGGTTCATGTGTCATGAAGTTGGAGCTAATTTTGATTATTTTGTTTTATTTTAAATTATTTATTTGTTCTTATATGTTATGTATACTCTGTATCTGTGCTGTGTGTCTAATGTTGCTACTGCAACACTGGAATTTCCCAATTTGTTGAGGATCAATAAACATCTATCTATCTCTCTATCTCTCTATCTCTCTATCTATCTATCTATCTACAGGATCTATCGCAAGCAAGCAAGGCGTTAGTAATAAGAGGAGACACTCCATTGAGTTGCCTCTAATTACTTTTGATTTATTTTTATTATTATAACTTGTTTGCTGCTAGCATGTGAATTTTGCTAATTTTCCCCTTAGCTAACCAATATTAGTTAATTTATATCTTGTATTAATAATATGAATCTGCAAAGTAACTAGAGTTTTCAGATACGTGTAGTGGAGTATCAGAATAAAATAACATACAATAGAAGTACTCAAGTAAAGTACAAGTACCTCAAAATTGCAGTTGAGTACAGTGCTTGAGTTAATGGACTCTTTACATTGCATTGGAGGACACAATTACCACAGCAGGTATAACGGAATTGTCTGACTGTGAACAGCAGGAGGCAGAGTTGATCATACTAAGCACTTAACAGCACATAATGCATTTATCAACACACCTCGCCTGCCTCTCCCGTTGCATTTGTTATTCATATTATTGAATAACATATCACTGATCTCACTTATTCCCTCCAGGAAACTGAAAGGATAGAAAAAAAACTCCACACACCCATGACTGAGCTGCATGCAAATGGAAACAATGTCTGGGAATCCCGGTACATAAAAAGGGGAGAATCCCCCAAGGAAGGCCTGCAACGATGAAGAGGTGTGTGTTTGTGTGTGTGTTTTCACATGACACCACTGATAAAACATAAAGGATGAAAGGATAGTGAATGTGAAACCTCACCTGCTACCATGTACGTACAAGAAACAGCTGAAGAAGAGACCAGGTACGGTAACTTCTTCTTCTACACTTATCCACAATCAGTTGTAGTCTTTGTCTCCTGTTTTTTCATTAGCAGTGGTCAAATGTAATTAAGTACATTTACGCTTTACAGCGAGATACTACAGGCTAAAACATCAGGGTTTTTTTCTTCTATTTTGAGCTTTGTCAGACATGTCTTCTTTCAGTCTAGTGGGAAAAAAATACATCAAAATTACACATTTAATAATTTCTCATTTGCATATCTAAACATACTGGCTTTATTCAACGTTCAGATTTCTGTTCTGAAAATAAATGTAAATTAGCAATAAGATAATGCCACTTTTGCATATTTTAACAAAACATAGAAAACTTGTAATACAAAAACAATTGTCTTTCCTTGAAATACAACCTATTTCAAAATGACACAGTACAGTCTACCACCGAAGAAAGCAGAGAGTTGCAGTGCCTTGTTAAAGAGCACTTGGACAGTTATTACTAAAGGAGGAGAAGGTGTTACTCATTCACTTTCCCAGCTTTTTGAGACATTCAGAAACGGTTTTACAGCAATTTACAGTAAATTGTCTGGATACGCAAACTGGTCTTTACTTATTATAATTACAGTGTTGTTGGTTTACAGTTTGGCAGACCAGAGGAAAGCCACATGACAAACAGTCTTAAAGAGGATGTGTAATTTTTTAACAAACCTACATATGTGCAAAGGGACAGATTCTTATAAATCCATCATTAACTGCTGCTGACATTTTGTTCTCTCAGGATGGACATATATTATCTCTATTCAAACATTTGTCCATAAAAGGACGCTTCAAAAACATAATAAACATTTGGAGAACTTTTAAAGTAACCCAAATTCCACAAGGAGGCTGGTGTGTGAGAACATCCAAACAATTTCTAAAGAAATCTTAGGATTAATAGAGGGTATTTGGAGATGGGGGGAGGAGGGGTTATTGGGGTTGTATGTGTCTCCTTGAACTTCCCAACCCCCCTTATAAGGCATTTCCCTGAGAACAGTGGGAGGGGGGAAGAGGGCCCAGCAATGCAGGATATTCTCACAGGATGTGATGGCCGGACAGCAGCCTAAGCCGTGCGATGTGGAGGGAAGAGTCAGCTGAGAGGAGCTTGTTTGGCTTGCAGTGTTTTCTTGGTTACTATCGATCATCTGTGAGTGGGTGTGCGCTCTGAGGATGTGAAATCAACATGGTCAGGAGGCACTGTGAAGACTAGTAATCAGCTGAAAGTGAGGTAAATGTTCAGCTCTCATAAAAACAAGTCTTCAAGCATGTTGTTGCATGGTTTGGTTGTTGGAAGCCTTGGACTTGACTGTGGGAACAGATTTGTGTGTGGTTACAAATGGCAGGGAGGGAAGAAACTTTACTAAAGTTGTTAATAAGTAAATGTACCAAAACAGTTATGTAAGAATACTCAAGTCAAGTCCTGCATTTAAACTCTGAACTACGTGAGTACAAAAGTCTTATTGGTTACTAGTTCGTTGGGACATTTTACACAAAAAAATATGACGTAAGTACATATTTCAGATAAAACCTCTGTATTTTTACTACTCTTAAGGATCTAAATACTTGCAAAAGAATTTGAGATATAATTGAACAAGATGGAAAACCAGCAGTTAAGTGTAAAGTGAAAGGTTCATTCTATATGTGAAATGCCATGTTTAAACAAGATATTTAACGTGCTGCTCGAGGTGCCAAGTTCTTTAGTCCAGTGGTACCCGACCTAGGACCCGGAATCATATTAAAGGGATCTCAAGATAAATCTGAGGGGTCAAACGATGATTAACAGGAAAAGAAGGCCATTTTTTTCTCAGAAATGTAGTGGAGAGGAAGAATACAGTAGCATAACATGGACATACTCAAGTAAACCTCAATTGTATACTTAAGTACAGTACCTGGAGGTCCATTTCTTCTTTGAGGTAGAGGGTAACAGTGCTTCTGTCTGCTGATCAATGAACACAATGTTTTATCAGATTGTAAATGTTTGGTAAAAAAAGTTTTCATAAAGCGTTCTGTAAGTCACGTAGCACGTAGCGTTTTTTGAGGTGCTTATTGAACAAAAATGTCTGTTTCTATTGCTAATTGCCAACAAATCCAAATGCTTTTCAGTGGCACTAAATGAATGACGTTTCTGTATTTTGTGCAGATACAAACACTCGCAAACATCACATGAGAGCAATGTGATGAATATCTTTATGGAATTTTCTCTTGTAAAGAGTCTCAGAGCAAATCTGTGGTTGTGTGAAGGTCTTATATAGGTGGTTAGGGAGCATTTCGCTCAAGCTTAACTATTGTCATTTTAACACTGAGACAGTAAGTAGGTTTTTAGAGCAACACCTGCTAGCATTTACTAATTGAAAAAAAAACCTGACTGGTTGTCTTTATTCAACCAAATTTTAAACCTTCATGGTTGACCTACCTCTTTTGTTTCATCTAATTTACCAGGTCCTTATCAACCCCATGGGTACTTACCATTACTGCGGTACTAATTACTCCCACATTGTCAGCCCTGCAAGCTTACTGTACATGTTGTGTTGTTCAGGGGAACCTATCAGGAAATATTTTAGCAAGTTTCCGCAAACTAATGAGGTACAGAACTTTGAGTCATCAAAGCCCAACAAAAACAATCTTTGCTTTTTCTGTTTCAAAACAATAAACCTACAGTACAGAATTGATTCCATTCACAGACAACTCACGGAAAGTGTTAAACTTTGCTCGCTTAGTCATATGTTCTACCAGTTCTGCAGCTAAAAACAGTATGTAATACAATATAAAAGAGAAATGTCACAGCATACAAGAAAAAGCCCCTTTTGTATCTCAGGCCATAAATAGCATAGTCATAGGTCATCATGTCACACTGTAGGTATAGGACTACGTCCCTCTTCCTTCCCTTTTCAAAACCAAATCACCTACAACATACTTCCTGCATTCATGTGTTTATAACTGCTGAGGTCTGGACTCTCCCTGTGCAGCACCATGGCCGCCTTCCAGCTGCTCTTCCCGCTGTTGGTCAGCTGCGTGGCGGCATCCGTACATCCTCTTGGCCACCTGACTGGATGCCAAGTTGTAAGTAAAACCTGAGACACACACACACACACACACACACACACACACACACACACACGTATTATTAGCAGAGGTCACACTTTGACATTTGACATTTTAAGTCACGTTTTTTTCTCAGTTTTATGGCACATTCCTCACATCTCCAGTTAAATAAATACACTGAATATGGGTTCATCTGTTTATAGTTTATTTCTATAGGTTGCCCATGGCAACTGAGTTGAGGCACCTATAATCCATCAGGTGCTTGGGGTATTTTCAGATTATCTACAGGCCGACGGTTTATTTGAAAGTGTTTGACCTGAGCAGATCTGGTTTATTAGTTTTCGCTCTTGAATTGGGCTGCTGTCAGACCTTCGGGCTTCAATGTTTGGACAGAGACACATTATTTGGCTTCACTGGAAGAAAAAGTGGGAAGTGTTTTTGTGTTACACACTACAGAGGACACTTGTTAGTCAAGTGTGTAGATTGTGACATCTTTTCCTTGGAGTTTCTGGAAAATCATGTTTGAGTTTTTGGTGTAATGTCATACTAGTGTCTAACTAACTAGTGTCATGTAAACTACCAGCAGACCTTGTTCTAATTATGAAATTAACTGGAAGGTGATGAAAAATGAAACCAACAGGTCACCGGACAGTTTTTTTAAAGTCATTGAAGTATACCCTTCTCTCTTTGTGTTACTTTTTCTCAGCAAGATTTAGACTGTCTGGTGAGAAAGCCACTTTGTCATGATAACTTGGAGGATGACTAATTGATTTGTCTAACTCCGAATCATCTTACCTTCAATTTCATCATTTCTGAACAGAACAAGGATTTACATGTGGAGTCGTCCCCATCTCTAACACTCATGCTAGGAGTCATGCTGGGAAGGGATTAGTTAAGGCCTAGTGTTTTCTTCTGTTTCTTGCCTTGGACTAGTAGTCATTTGTTATAATATTACTATGACTAAAGTTAATGTAAACCATTGCACACATATATCAGATGTTATACACATACAAAGGCTTTACTTTAGAGTTTTATTTTAGAATGTAAAGGTGTGTGTATTATCACTGATAACACGAGAAGCTACAGAGAAAAGATCTTTTATAATAATAATACTTTCTTTAAAATATCCTTCATTTGTCCCTGAGTGCATGACAACAGATACGAGATGTTTTGCCCTCCAGTAAATAAATCAATGTGTTTGTTTACGGGCCGGCTTGTCAGCAACGAGGAATGCCACTTTCAGGATACCACAAAATATGCCAAGAAGCTAAATACACTCTGGCTCAGAGAGAAAGCTGAGGAGACTGTGTTATGGGCTGTTTTTGGGACAGAAGGGGTCTGTGGCCGTATGGTTTCAATTAGTAACTACACTTGATAACTAAAATATTTGATTCTGTTAGGGGAAAAAGGGAGAGACAATGACGAAACCTATGAGGTGTGGGGTGTATTGTGTTTAAACTGAAAAATCTGTTTTGTTATGTTGGTTGAAGAGTCTGAGATTGAGTCATTCAATAGCAGTGACCTTTATTGAAAGGGAAACAGCCGTAAAAAAGTTATTGTTTTCATTAGAACAACTTACCATCGTAAGCCTCAGAGGACTGTGTTGTTGCCAAGAACATGCCGTAGATACAATAACTCATAAATCGACCCTCCACATACGCTTTAAACATTTGGTCTGTAGTGTGTCATGGTCAGGCAATCTGCCAGTGTGCCGACATAATCAGACTTGTGTTTTTGTCTGTTGTCTGTAGGTCCAGATGGATGTGTTTTGCAGTGATCTGAGCCTCAAAAGTGCCCCAGTCAACCTTCCTCATGGCGTCCAAATGCTGGACCTTTCTCGTAACCAGGTGCAGAATCTCACCCAGGAAACTCTAGCTTACCACACCGGCTTCCATCATCTGAATCTTCACTCTAACAAGATCCACTTTATCCAGCCGGGGCTCTTCAAAGACATGACTGATCTAAGAGTCCTGGATCTGTCCAGGAATCATCTGAATGTTTTTGCTTTCTCCAAAATCAACATTGGACCTCTTACAACTGTAGAGTCACTTGATCTTTCAAACAATGGGCTGTACACAGGGATGTCGGACTATTTCCTGGCTGATTCTCCATCGCTGGCAAACCTTTCTCTGAACAGCAACAGCATCACCAAAATAGCACAAAATACCTTCAATGGATCCTCGTCATTGATTAAAATCAACCTCCACAATAATGTCATCATGGAGATTGAAGATGGAGCTTTTGAATCCTTGGATAAACTGACTGAACTCGATCTGTCCAAGAACTCCATCACGTGCATCACAAACTTCAATCTCTTTAACCTAAAAGTGCTTAATCTCAGCAAGAACAGCATGGAGCTTTTCCAAAGCACAACATCAGGAGATTTGTGTAAACTCCGCTCTCTTGATCTAAGTGAAAACAAAATGCCTTACTTCCCCCTTCTCCCTAGAAAAAACATGCTTGAATACCTGGACATTTCACGAAACCAACTTCAAAGCATCAATGTCACAGGAAGTCCTGAAAAAAAGACACAAGTTTATTTTTTTCACCTGAAATATTTGGACATGAGTTACAACCAACTCAAAAGTCTAGCAGAGTCATTTTTTCACTGTATGGGATCACTCGAGGTCCTGAATGTGAGTAATAACTGTATCAGCTCGTTCTCTATCAACAACCAAAACCTTCTACAGACAGTGAAGATTATCAATCTCAGCTTTAATTCGCTGCAGAGTCTGACATTTGGGGAAAACACTCTACAATCATTGGAAAAGCTCTTCTTACATGGAAATGACCTCACCACCCTGGACAATCAAGTATTTCAAAGACCTCCAAGCCTCAAATACCTGCAGCTCCAGCAGAATAACCTGGTTATCTGTTCCTCGGACCGAAACCACCAGGAACCTCCAGGTTGTGTCTCATTTTCTTCAATACCAAACTTGCAGTTCCTGTACCTGTCTGAAAACAATCTGAAGAGTCTGCCTGCGAATGCGTTTGCCAACAGCCCTCTGAAGTTACTGGACTTGTCCCTGAACCCAGGCTTAGACATGGACAAAGACTCCCTCTCTGGTCTTGAGCATTCCCTGGTCCACCTCCTCTTGAGGGAAAACAATATTTCCAGTCTAAACACAGACCTGTCGTTGCTGAGCAGTCTCAAACACATAGACCTGTCCACCAACCAGTTGACCGCTCTACCTATGTGGAACAAAGACTCCTCCATAGAGTCACTGAACCTGCACAACAACAACCTGGTCACCCTGGAGTACAGCACTATGCTCGCTCTGGAGCACTCACTAAAGACCCTCTACATGGGCTCCAACCCACTGAGCTGCTGCAGCAACCTTGACTTCCTCCACATGGTCCAGCACTCGGCCGTGGTCGTTCCCGACATCGAGACTGTGACCTGCATTCACGAGGAGTATTCAGAACCGGTCAACATCGAGAAGGTGACCCAGAAAATGTGTCATAGATCAGGCGGCCAGAACTATATTATTGCATTTGTAGTGGTAGTGTTAGTTGTGATGATTGTGCTGGGCCTGCTGGTTAAATGTTGCCAACTGAGGAAAAAAAAGCACATCCAAAGCTTTAGCGCTTAATGTAAAATCATGAAGGAATTTATGAGACTTGGATGGTGTTTCTAACCAGAAACAGTAGAAACACATGAATGTAATTCAATTCAATTCAATTCAATTTTATTTATAGTATCAATTCATAACAAGAGTTATCTCAAGACACTATACAGAT
>NC_048419.1:21438071-21520386 GCF_013103735.1 Etheostoma cragini | reverse complement strand
ACAAGCATTTCTGGGACATGGATGCACATAAATGAAAAAATGGAAAGATAGAGGAGAGAGGAGCTCAGAGTGTCAAAAAATGTAGTGTCTGTGATGTCACCCAACGTCTTATGAAGGGACTATTTAATGCCTTGAGTTGGGTTTACTACTATCATCTTTGCCACTAGAGTGAAGAAATCTAAATTTGAGATGGGACACGCAATAAGCAACCACAATGGCTGGGCGAGCTGTCAATACCCAAAAAAAGACCATAATATTTCCTAAATGAAGACATTATAATAGAAAACCTATTGAAACCAGAAGTTCCTGTGGAAAATGTTTCAAAAGAAAAGTTTGGACTTTTTAAATGAACTTCTAAATGTTTCTGGCAGTCAGCATCTAGTGGTCATTTAAGGAACTGTTTTTTTATGTCTAAAGCAGGAGTGTTTCCTGTTTGTTTGGTTTATTGAATGTAAAAGGGTATATCCACACTAAGACACTTCAACACTGTAGACTAGCCGGGAAAAGCTAAAGCAATAATTTTGCTTCCTTTCAGAGAGTTAGATGATAAGATTGATATAACTCTCATATCCGTAAACTGAATTGGAAGGCAGGCAACTGCCGGTTAGCTTAGCTAAGCACTAAAGTTTGAAAACAGGGGGGAACAGTTAGCTTAGTTCAGTCTAAAGGTAACAAAATATGGCTAGCATCACCTCTAAGCTCACTACTTAACCCTTGTGTTGTCTTACATTCCACCATGTACTTTTCATCGTGAAAATCAACACTTTTTCTGACGTTTTTGTCTCTTTTATTAACACTTTTGTCTCTTTTTTGACATTTAACGCTTCTTTTTACTACCATGTATAAACACCAACATATTATCACCTTTAAATTAACTATATTTTTGGAATTCATGGTCACTAACCTCATTTATAGGAAATTATACCTAATTTCTAAAGAGTTATAAAAGCAGAAATGATGAATAATTTAGACTTTAGATATTAAAGGAAGGATAATAATTATAAAAGGCTATATGTCAATGTTCAGTCTGGTTTTAAAACTTTTTTTTCAAATACAATTTTTTTTATAAAACACCCAAAAGTTAATGAAAGTAGTGATCCTATCTTTTGTTGTACTTGCAAAGCGCCATGTGTGTGATCATCCATGTTAGTTTTGGGTAATTAAAATTAGGTAGTTAAAAGGAAACCCATATTGCTGACATTGACACTTAGAAAAAACGGGCCAAAATTGACCCATATTCCACCCAAGGTTTAACATGTTATATCTTCTTTGTATAATTTGTACGCAGTAACTGCAGAAGTAGTCTCGCAAAGGACCCTTCTGTAAAACCCCAATGTGTTGTTTTTCCTTAAATGAATAAGATGTAATGTGTTAATAAGTGAGTTTGAGAGGTTTTGTTACACAGAGCTAAGCTAGCCCTTTTCCCCGTTTCCAGTCTTTATGCTAAGCTAAGCTAACCAACTGCTGGCTGTAGGTTTATATTTAGCATACAGACATGAGAGTAATATCATCAAACTTTCAGCATGAAAGCAAATATGCCTATTTCCCAAAATGTTGAACTATCCCTTTAAGGGTTGATCGAGACAGAGAAAGGTAAATCCAATTTATGGAGAGTGTTGACACTGGAACAAAGTCAGATGTCCTTTATTCACTGACGTTCAGTGTAAGAGTATCTGAGAGTGGAATTTGCCTTTAAGCTAAAAATCAAGAAACACAAACACTACAAAAGGTCATGAAACACAATGCTCTATTCCTGGTAGATGAAGTATGATTATGAAGCAACCCAAACTGTCTCTTTCCCCTTTATGTAGTTTGCACTTTAAATGTTGATTTGTTGATTGTAACTTGTTCTGTGAATGTTAACACTAAGAATAATTTTGTTACTATAAAAACAAAGCTGGATATTTTAAACAGTATGTTGCATTGATCCCAGGCCTGTGGTGCTCTCCCTAGACACAATATCTAAGGGATGAATATAAAAGTTGGACTAAGCACTGACAATTTTGACTGTGATACTCTGGTATAGAAGTATAATATACATGTTGTAACATTTTTTATCCTATGATGTTATTTTGTAACGTAATGTAAGCAATATTTTGTACCAAATGAAGGCCATTTTTCTACACTTAAACACTGTGTGAAACATTATTTGTGTAATAAAAACATATAAATAAACCTCTGAACGTAGTATTCACACTGGCCCATTTTAAGTTTATTTTCTCCTCATAATTCAGCTGACACCATAAAATGGTATTTTACTCTGAACATATATTCATAATTGTCTGATTTCCTGTAGTTTAGCCACACATGATGGTAAGATTTCACTAAATGTGAAGCTACCGCTAAGATTTCTTGCACAGGGTTAGACGCAAAGATTGATACCACTCTTTTCTAAACATGATACTGGGGTCAATCTTCTCATCTAACTTTCTGTGAGAGAAACAATAAACGCATTTCCCACAATGTTGCACACTGTGAGTGCATGATGATTATTATCACAATATAATAAAAACAGCATGCAAAGCAAAGGGCTTAAAGTTTATGAGGAAACAGTACTTAGTTATATGAGATTACACTGAATGTCATTTTCTAATATTTTACCCTTGTTTATTAAACAAATGTTTTGCTATATTTCTTATTTTTCTTTTAAAACATGTAGTTATTACTTTTATAATAAAACATTAAAGCATGACAAGTCAGAAACAAGAAAATAAAGGAGAAAAAAAAAACATGAGAAATCAAGAAAGTCGATTAAAAAAAACGGATCAATTTCAATAGTAGAAGCAATTTCAGATAACCCTCTCTCAAAGCCCGGGGTTTTCTTACTGCTTTAGCTGTGTGCCACTTCCTGTACTGGTAAAAGCTCAAATTAACAGTCAGTTCATTAATTAGATGCTATTTTAATATTGATTGTTTTGTTAAGCAAAAATGAACTGGTTCCAGCTGTTCAAAGTTTTATTTATTGATAATTAATTTATTGACAATTGACATAAAACATACAAAAACAGAAAATGCCGGTGGATCTGGACAGAAATCAAATCAGTTAATAAAAATGTGTTATAGGGTAACGTTGGATAGATTAAGGATTTCAATAGCTTTCTTGTTTTTACAATATAGGATTGATGTAATGTAAGGTTTGATTTTACTTTCCAAAATAAAAAGGATCGTTTATAATTGGACAATTTACATTTAAAGGTGAGTATTTTCTGTTTTGAGTAATTTATGATGGTAAACTCATTTACAAGCCCAGCCAATCATATAAGGGTATTTTACAACATTGTGAATTTGATTTGCTTTCTGGAGATGTCCCTCGTAGTGTATGGCCAATTAAAAGTATAGAATATTAGTGTGGGCGTGTCTGACCTTCGTCGGTTGCATGTTGTCAACATCAGGTGCTTCAAGGAGTCAGTTCCTGTAAATTTGGACCGACTCAAAAGTGTAACAAAATGGCAGCTGCTAAGCCATATAATTACTTAGTGATAATGTATAAACATGTGAAAACAAATATCCTTAATCAAATATCCAAGATATTAAAAGAAACCATGGTTGGAGGAGGAAGAAGTAACGTTACACGAAACAAGTGAGCTAGCAAGTCGCTAGCTATTTCAACTGAAGCTAACCGTAGGGGAAGGAACGCTAGCAACAAGTAAGCTCGCCTTTACCGCCGCCGATTCTCTGTTAACTTGACTTGTTCTTACATCATGGATTAAGTACTTTACAGTTGCTACGTTACATTTTCCAAATATAAATATACTCATAAGAGTTATTGCCAAACGTCTAATAATATCTTTGGTTTTATACAACAAACAGGATTTAAACCGATGGCCAGTACAGCACTTGGGTGGGCCAGCACTATCAGATGGACTCCAGGTTCAGATTCATTGGATCCCACGCCTGCACGTTGATGTAAAGCTGGAAGCGTCTCCCCCACAAGACACCCCACGGTAGGATAAACGCTACGCTGATGCCCGCCATGGCCGTTAAATGACAATAATAATGAAGGCCCTAACAACAATATCCACTTAAATGCATGCATGGTTATAATGTAAATGTGTTTTCTAACAAACTGGAAAGTAACACAATTGAATTTACATTTAAATTTGAGGAACTTGCACTTTAATTTTATGCAACTTTATACTTCTACTCTAATGCAATTCAGAGGCAAATATTGTCCTTTTTTGTTATCTTATCCTGAAATGGTCAAGTTTCAGGATATGAGCTATCCAAGTTTATGAGTTGGGATGTTTCACGCCAACAAATGGTTAAGGTGTCTGTCTACCAGGTTACCTATATAGTATCTAATATATATTCTAGTTATTTTAACATAAAACTTCCCCTACTGTGTCGTAATGTGTGTAAATGAATCTTACATCATGAGTACAGTAACATTTCATTGGATATAATTGTCACTGACAATGACCATCCACATGCGAACAGCTGCTAAATACAAAGTCGTCATGTTTTAATAACGCAGCAGAATTTGGGCTAAAGAGATGGGATGGTTTTATAAAGTCGATGTGGTCCTGCATTATTACAGTTATTCTCCAAAGTTGGAACTGTTTGGGTATGACCTTGAGCTATTTCTACGTTACTGTATGTTTCGTCATCATTATTTAGTTGTGAATGTTTAATGTGATTGAGAAATAAAAAAATAAAAAAGATTTGAATCCAAGTTTGAACAAAACAAGCTTAACAAAACCTCTCACAACAAGGTCTGCTGATTAGACAGATATTCATTGTATTTTGGGTAAACTGACATTTTTTTGACTTAAATTAATAAGTAAATTAAACTTAAATACTATGGTACCTTTTTGTACAGATTAGTTCAGTTCAAAATGTTTTACTCACAAGCTGATCATAAGACATTTTGAGACTAATGTACACAAGAAATATACTAAAGAATAAAAACTGTAAATCTAAAATAGATTAAAAAAAACAATAAATAATAAAACAGACAAGAGTTTCCCTTTCATTTTTTTTTTAACAGGCTTTTTCACCCAGAGCAAAGTTTTTAATTTGATAGTTTTGACCTTTCTCCAGCCTTTCTACGTTTGGTTTAAGGGAGAAGATTGAGATTGAAGTGCTGTTTAGCATAAGAAGCTAAACGCTTTAATGAAGGCCTTCTACTTTCTGTGACTCAGATCCTCCATCCCTACTTCCCCCCAGGAGGGAGAAACACACTCACTGGAGCCAATTTACTGTCCAGGGTGGTACAGGAAGTTGTTTACAGGCCATCGGCTGGTTTACTTCAAAGGAAAAAAAAAGCCTCTTTATCACTTTCGAAACAGACATGAGAATCTCACGGATGCTTGGTAAAGGTTTCCAGTTATAGCCAGGCTTTTGGTTTGAAGTATTGCGTTGATTTAAACTTCAAAACTGTGGTGCTGGCACTAAAATCAACATGTTCCTGGGTGTTTGTGTTAGAAGTGCACTGTGAGGCTGTTTAAACACCGTAAAGTGTTTTAAGAGATGCTGTTTAACTTGCACTTTGAAGAAGCTCCTCTATCCTGTCAAGCATGTATTAGCTGAAATAATAAATATAGGTTTGGCTATATATTTCTGTTAAGGCCAAGGCAAAGAAAACAATACTTTGAAGCATGAAAAACTTTTTTCCAGTAATACTTTGCTTCATTAAAAGACATGTGGCTCCAGCTTCTCTTTTGGTATATCAACTATAGTCTTCCTGGTTGGATTTATAATTAAGAATTTGCTTATTTAACTATTGCTCTGTAGCGACAGGAAATCCCTGGAGTAATCAACATCATTTTTATCTTGTATCTGGACTCGGATCTGTCTAGACTGTGTTTATGTGGATGAGAGTTATGTTTGCTCACTGCCCTAATTAACAAGTGCAGCCCTTCTGCTTCCAAGTTACGTAACTGATGACTTAAAGTGAAGTGTACCACGTGTCCCACAATTTAATCCTTGTTACAAGATGCCTTTCATGAGAAAAAGTAATATTTCAATTTGATATTTTGATCCTTAAATACTAATGCTAATGTATATTTGTGAGATTTTTATTTTAGCAGTCTTATCAATTTAAGGAATAGTGATACTTAATATAATTTTGGTATAGTTGGTCCTCCAATTAAGGCTTGTGCATTTACAATCTGCCTATTATAATATATCATATTTAATTATTCTTACTATGTTGGTCTATTCTGTACAGAGAACATATAGGCCTATTGCATGTCTGTTTGTCCTGGGATAAGCATCCCTCCTCAGCTGCTCTTCTTAAGGATTCTTCCATTTGTTTTTTTATGGGGGGGGGGTTCCTTAATACAAATCAAGACTCTAAGGGCAAGGGTGTTGGATGCTGTAAAAGCCCTTGAAGCAAATTTGTGATATTGGGTTATGTAAATCGAAAGTAAAATAAATTAAAATAAATGACACCTGACTGTATTTATTTAACACTCTGAACAATCCTAACTTACTTTTCATGGTTCCAGGAAAATCTGCTCGGAGATCAAATTAGACTACTTAACTCCTAACTTTTTTTTCCTGCACGGCATCACCTCTTCACGGCAAAGTTACAAAAAAACAGACAGAAGTGAATAGTTTTCTTCCTAAGGTAGATTTGTTTACTCTCTGACTTTAAACTGTGTTCTTCCCAGACAGATCAAATCTATGAAGTCATGCAAACCATTGTAGCTTTCCCTTTTAACAACCCAGAGTCAAAACAAAGTGGACTCCTACCTACCAGCCCCACACAGCTGGACCACCCGCCAAAAGGCATCATTTCCTTTTAAAGTCTTTTCCTTAATTTCGTTTTTTTTTGTTCTTGTTTATGAGATGGACAGCGATGGAATCAGAGGAGGCCTACAGGAGGTATCTGTGGTTCTTTAATTAGAAGCAGACCTAAGTCACTTTTCCTCCTTTCTGTGACAGGGCATTGAGTCATAAATGAATCTTATTAACCTGTATGTATCCTACTTTAGTCATGCTGAGATTCAAAAACTCTTTTCAAAGGGGAGGCTTGATCAAAGCACTAGTCACCATGATTTGAAAGTGAGAAGAAAGAGAAAAGAAGATTTGTCATATGTGTTGTCTGAACACCTGCTGTAAACAAACTAAAATGTGAATATTTTAGTAAGGTCAAAAGTATTGGTACTTCGATTCCAAAGGAGGAACACGTTTCATTTCAAACCGTCCACTGTTTCACTCAAAGCCTTAGCCTCAGGCCCAGTACCTACTTATTAGTTTTGTGCGTTGTTGTTTAACCACAAATGTAAACCACATGGTAGCGCTACATGAAAAGTCAGAGGATCACCAAAGTCCTTAGGTGCTCATAAGTTTACATGCCCATGCTTAAGTTAAATAAAAAGAGGAATAAAAAAAATCATGTTTTGGAAATTTATCTTAATGCCTTAATTAAAAAAATAGGTAAAATCCAACCTTTAAGGATACAAATTGTCTTTGTGAATGAAAGATGTATTGTAAATAAATAAATGTGGTTCCTTAAAATACATGGGGCATAAGTATACACCCCTGTGTTAAATTCCCATATAGGCAGGCAGATTTTTATTATTAAAGGCCAGTTATTTCATGGATACTATGTATCCTGATGAAGTTCCCCTGGTCTTTGGAAATAAAATCATCACATACCCTTCACCATACATAGAGATTAGCATGGTTTGATTTCAGTTAGACTAATAGCCGGTTTGATTTGCATTGAGAGATGGTTTTATGGAAAGTAGCCCGTGCCAAAGGCATGTAAACTTATGAGCACAACTGGACATCATCTGGGAACCACCACAATTTCATAGCAATCCATCTAGTACTGGCAGAAATATTTCATTATGGATCAAAGTAGTACACTGTTATCACTAGATGCTAGCAGGCTAGCACGCTAAAACAAGAAAACAAGCTTTTATAATTTAGGGGAGCTGTCCCTAAAGATCAGTAAACATTTAGATTTTTGGAGTGCAGTGCAATTGTTTGTCATCCACTCGCCTTAAGGGTAATCATAGCCTCACATGCATCAATAAATAAACTTTTCAGCATGGCATGGACAATAAAATAGGAAATTTGGCATGATATTGTGTTTATCTGACAGCCATATGCCCATCAACCTGACCCGCTCATAAAACAAACAGCCGGAGTCATAATCTCTGAATCAACCTGGGCTCTCAAACACAATGTTCTTGGCAAAACATCAAAGCAAGTCAAGTAAATATGCGCTTTATTTTTTTCGCAGCAAATGCAGAATGTAAAATACCATTGTCCTTAGTGTGTGTCCTGTTTTGTCTGCTGCCCTCCTCAGAATTACAACACAGACTTAAAGCGCAACAGCTTGTTAGCTTCACTTTAGTTACAACAACAGCTGTTTATGGTAGAATACACACATCAAATTCATGTTTCTACAGGGGAATAAACACTAGTAGGTCCCCTCTGACCTTTCCCATGGTCCTCCGCGATAAATTGGGATAGTGAGCGCTGTGTGGGAGCACTTGGATTACTATGGATGAATAATAGGATGCTCTCAGTTTGCCAGTCGGTGATCCTGGAGATCACGGAGCAAGGCACAGCCAATCAGGCCAACGTGCACATCCATCCTCACTGAGATACTCCCAAAGATGGGTTATGTTCTTGACGTGAAACAGATGGAAATAGGACTGAATCATCATCACTCCCACATTTACATATGCCGTATGAATGCTGAACTGATCCTCTCAGTTCTAGCAGGGAAAAAAATGTAAGTGGTGGTAATCTGAAGGCAGCAGTGCCCTTTTATGGCATTGGAATGGCAATTATTAAACGTTGGTTTGTCAGCCCAGACTGAACATCTCAACAACTATTTTCTGGATTGTCTTGAACTTTTGTACAGACATTCATGCTCCTCTTTGGAGGGTGCTCCTTCACTTTACATCTAGCAATGATGACGCAGTGAATTGGGACAAATCTCTCCGACTAATTAGTAATCTCTAGTTTTTTAGGTCACCTTTTTTTTGTAGTCTCAGCTAGCTTGGAACCTTGACTGAGGTGTTACTAAAAAAAAAAGTACCTGTTAGCAGGTACCAGAGACTTTTTTTTTGTAAAACCCAAAAAATTAAGGAGGTACCATGCAGTGGAAAAACGCTATTTGCCGGATTTCCTTACCCCCCTTTCAAGTCCGAGCTATCCTGTCAAAAATAAAAGCCTAAAAAATGCCCCCCAAAATGCTTAAGGTTGTGTCTCTACACTAAACCACAAAGACTCACAAAAGTCTCAGGTTTCTTATGAACTCTCTGAAAAATGATTGGTGTATGCTGTTATCCGATAAAACTTGTTAGCTTCCTGCTTCTTCACAGGATGTTTTGTTTGTACGGTGTATCAGAGAATACTTGCGTTGAGCAGTTTCTCTTTGCACGCTCATAGTTTTTTGGTAAATTACAAACATTGTTAGACTTAGTCCCTCCAATTAAGACATCTGGGGCTTGTTTATGCTGTTTGATTTGACTTCATCTGAAGCATACTGACACCTTTCTCTTAGCATAAAGCTCCACATAAAGATATGGTTGTTATCTTGGCATTAACTAAGGGCGGGCAAAAGTGACAATTTTGACCCCTTTGGTGGCACTACATAAAACATCAGAGGGTATTAGGATTCTACATTTGCAACCCAGGGACTATTTGAGATATTTCTACTGACTGAATACTGAATTGAATCTAGTTTTTCCTTCCTAAAAAACAGTGAAGGTCCTTGTTCTTTGTAGTTGTTTCTCAGTAAGGTGATTCAGCAGAGCAGAGTAAACTGTGTTATCCTGAGGGACTTTGGCAACATTATCCAAGCTGGGTTGCAGGGTGGAATGATGGTAACTCAGCATGCTCCTAAGCAGAGCCACATGTCTTCAGGTTGAAGCCAACCAATCAGACTCTGGACTCTGGATATGAGCCCCCAGGAGTCCAATGGATCACTTTCAACATGAGGAGTAAAAGCAACAGTGTGGAGCTGGACTCCAGTTCTTACCAGGGAGTGTGCATTAAGGCTTTTACAAGTGTGCAGAGCCAACCGAAAAAGCACACAACGTCCAATAAACATGAAACTTGGCTCCAATAGGTAAAATACAATATTTTTTATATTTGCCAGTAGGAGCCACTATAAATTCCAGAAATGTTTTTTGGCTGCCTGAGCCAATTTCTGGCCAAGTGTAAGTAGATTTATTATGGTTGTACATAGCCAAAAATGTCTCATAGCACTTCGTAAGACCTGGAATCTAACACCAAAGATTCCTTTGTGCATTAAAATGTTTCCAAACTCGTTTCAGTGGTTCATTAACCACCGTTCGAATGAGACTGAATAATGGTAATGGTAACAGTAATGGACAATTCCGCTTCCAACCTGTAGGAGGACCGAAGAGGAAAAGCGCTTTGGTGCCTACTGTAAAGGTGCTGGTTGAACAGTATCTAATGCTAATTCTTGTTGGGTAATGTAGGTCCACAATCAGTTCTGCCTGCACGATCCGTCCTACGCATGCGCAAGATGTTCGCATGTGCAGATGATAATCATGATGTACAAGGATTTACAACACTGCACAATTTGTTCCACTGTTGCAGTCTGCCGTTAGCCTCCACCGGAAAGCTAACTGAAGTGACGGGACAATGGAGCGGGAGATTGAGTACAATATTTTAGTACTTTTTCCTCCTCTGATTTTTAGTATGATTGTTTTGAACATGGTTCACAACTCTATACTACCATAAATTCATCAGTAACTTAACCGTATAGATAGACGACTAATCTAATGGTAATTTAGCCAGCCAGCGTGCCAACACACCCCTGTCTGTATGCCTCACTCTCCTGGTGCTGCAAGACTTCCGTCGGAATGAGAACAGCCCCTGCTCGGGAACACATCCACAGTCAGCCTTAAGCCAGCCCGGTCAGCACTTAACTCTGGTGCCAAGGAAGCTAACCGCTGTTTACTGAACCGTCGGGAAACAGACCTAGGCACCAGAGTCACAACAGCGGCAATTTGTGACGTTACACCTCCAAGCATTACCGGTGTGCCGTGTCAAAGTTCTTCTTTGTATTTTAAAATAATCCCTCTTGAAAGGAATTTCAGAAATTTTTTTTTTCTCTTGAGGAGCCCCCCAACATGTGCACCTTTAAAAATAAATAAATCAAAGCAAAAAGAAACTGTTAAGTCCTCCTCCGCACAAAGGTGTTTTGCATATTGTTTCTACACGTGGATGTTTGACCTCCTCCGTGCAGAATTTTGTATTTGCAGAGTTTGAAACTAGAATACGACAAGTTTCTCTTTGCACACCTTAAATCTGACTTTAAGACGTATGTAACTAGCACAATTTGGTCAAATCACAACTACATTAGAAACTAATCATGGTCCAATATACAAACTCACTTGAAACTTAACTCCTTCATTTTTTCTTAAAATAAAAACTTTATAAACTGGCATGTTCTACTCAGCAGATTTATTGTGCAGATTAAATGATTTTTCTCAACTAGTCATCTAGTTTGAAAAGGTATAAAATAAATGCGGAACTTAATCACACTATGGAGAAGCAAATGTATACTTAGTGAATGTCTCACAGCAACTTTTTGAGCTCCAGAATAAATCAAAAACAGTACATAGTTTTTTAAAGCATAATATCAGTCACAATAAACAGTAACACATATGTTATCCTTCCTTCAGGGCTCTTCTGGTTTATGTTCCTCACAGCAATTTCAATCAGCTCCAGCTTTGTTCTCTCTTCTGAAAACTTAAATCCCATAAGCGTTTAAGAGCTTTTACAGTTACAAAGCTGCACCTCAGTCAAGAGAAAATACTGTTCATCTGGTGGTAAAACCTTCAGATCATCAAAAAAAGATCGTCCAAAAACAGAAAAGTCACTTTGTACAAAACACTGGGGAACATATATTTTAAATATTCTGGATATTTAACATAAATGCAAGCCTGCAGTGGTTTGATCTGGCTGTATGCAGTGGCACAAAGCGCTGCCAAAACCTCCAAATCAATTTCATGAATGAAACTGTCCTAGAAAGTTTTTTTGGAGAGGCTGCTTTCCAACTGTCTGGGGCTGCACTAAAACAAATCCTTTCACCTCGCTCCCACATTTCACATCCAGCACTCCTCACTGGCAATAAAAACCATATGTGCCATTAGTTGTGGGGAGGGAAAAAAATACCTAATATGAACAAACTAGTATTTTACAAAAAAGAGAAAGCATTTATGCTCTTGCACATAAGAAAACAGCCACAAAGTCTTTGTCCACCTAATCTAAGGCCACAAACCATCCGTGTCCGTGGCTATGGTTGGTTAGTCGGACTGGCGGCTGTGGCCTCGTCGTTGCTGCTGTCCACCTCCTGCTCCATGGGGCTATCCTCCTCCAGCTGCTGGCTAGTGTAATTGGTGATCTCCAGGAAGCCGCTGGGCTCCACCACCACGTTGGATTGGCTGGAGTCTGGCAGGATGGAGTACTGAGGAATCACCTGCATGCGTTAGTCACATTTGGGTTTCAGTCAACTTCCAGTAAAATAACAAAATGTACCCTGTCCCATTAAAAATAATAAAAAGAAATTGTAAACATAACCATTGTTTGCCCTCTATATGACTATTGCAGTCTGATATATCTGCAAGCTTCCATCATATTCAAAGTGCACAATAATGACAGACTTACAATATGATAAATATGTTAGAGTTAATATGTGACGGACATACTGACAAACCTGTCTGTACATCAAACTCTGTGATTTACCACATACATTATTTTGGAATAAATATCTCACCTCAATGATCTCCAGGTCTTCTTTGCTCCTCTGTGCTGTGAGACCTTGCATGCAGCTAAACTGCTGGGGTTTTGTCAGGGGGTGATGCATGGAAGCCCCAGAGCTGCTGATGAACTGGCCAGAGTCCAGTGTGCCTGACACGGCCTGGACGTCCATGGCTTTCCCCAGAGGGCCACAGTCACTGGAGGAATCCACCACCATGGGCTCTGTGCTTGGATCAATCTCTGCCTCCATCATGGAAATCTTCAGGATGTCCGACACAGAGGGTTTGTCTCCCGAGGGCCTGGAGCTGGACTCGGGAATCAGTTTGGCAGTGGCCTCACCGCTGCTAAAGACTGGCGATGAATGGTGGGAGCTGCCAAAGGTGATTTTGGTGACGGTGGCGCTCTGTGTGATGATTGGCTGCTGTGGTGAAGATATGTGAACGGGAAAAAAAAACACATAAGTTGACGGTCATCCATTTTGTTGTCACAAATAGTGTCAGTGTTTTGTTTTTTAATCATTTACTGTTAAAGAAAGAAAAGAAGAAAAAAAAGGTTTTTGGGGGAAATATCAGCAACTTCAGGACATGTCTGTGTTTGATTGACAGCAGCTGGCTGGCTGAGTTAATGAACACCAGCAGGCAAAAGTTAGCAAACTTGCTCTGTAGCTTACAAGCCATGGGCTGACAATGTGGTGTTTGTTTATCTCCACAACGTTCCACTTCTGGTAGTGCGCCGTTGCTGCGGGAAACTCCGCTAGATGTCACTCTTTTTGGCCAGACGTCCGTTACCTTCAGTTTTCTTTGTGTTGGAATTTTAAACTGGTAGATTTTTTAGGTCTATGATTAATTACCGCTCAGATCCCTGCAGGGAAAATCGAGACAGCTAGCTAGAGTATCTGTCAAATCTCAGTTTTCTGTTGCATGACTAAAACAACTTTTAAAAAGGTACACATGTTCCACCAAAACAAGTTCCTTCCCAAGGTTATTTTGCAGCGGTACCATAGTTCTGTCCGGTGCTTGGTATATCTTTTAACCAATCATATTTGTCATGGACGGCGCTATGCACCTCATGGAGCCGCTGCCAAATAGCCTTGGGGAGGAACTTGTTTTGGTGGAACATGTACATTCTAAAGTCGTTTTAGTTGTTTGAGAGAAAAGTCAGATTGGACAGAGTCTAGCTGGTTGTCTCTATTTACCCTGCAGAGATATGAGAAGCAGTTAATCATAGTTAAAAATTCCAACACAAAGAAAGAGGAAGGTAACTTACATCAACAAAAAGACATGCATCCGGTGGAATTTCCTGCGGCAATGGAGCAATCCCAGAAGTGGGGAACGTCATGATATAGACTAGGCAAAGCAAGACTAGTGTGTTAGCAGTGGTATTAAAGAGTAAAGCTGCGTTCAGATCAACCCTGCGTAAAAATGCACTTCTCTCATTCATTTGAATGGATTCACTCTGTCGACGCAGCAGAGTATATAAAATCTAAATGTCTCCTGTTTGGTTTCTCATATTTTCCCAAAGGAAAAGACGGGACATGTGATAAAATGTTCTGCAGTTCTATTATTATAAATTTACATTGATGACAGAGATGGGGAGGGCTCCAGGGCAAAAATATTAGGGCTGTAACAATTAACTTACAATTATAAAATATTACATTATCACAGCTTCAATTCAGTCATTTAAAAAAAAAAGTTGAGTCAAATACAAAAGTCCTTCATATTTGGTAACTGTCAGAATTCAATCACAGTGACACAAAACCAGGACGAGCAGCAGCCAGCAATAATACAACTAGAAATCAACTTCAAATCATTCTGCAGCCTTTTCAAGGTAAAAATGACAAAGGTTTTAAAGCAGTTGACAAAGAAGGTAAAAAAAACACGGTACCTTCACACTTACTGGTTACGTCAGTCCAATACCTCGAGAAGATGGGCCAGGAATTTCTATCTCAAGTTTATTTACAAATCCAATGAGGCACTTGAAATGTGTGACTTAATATGTATTTGTGCTAAAATCAAACAAACAAATGTCCCAAGTAGTTTTTTTTTTTTTTCTATAACTCCTGGCAGTGCTGCAAAGCAACTCACCTGGCTGGAGGCAGTCTTTTCAGTGCCGACAGGGTGGTGCGCTTGCAGTGGAGGAGGGTGGGACATGGGTGTGTGCAGGGGTCTGTGGTGGGATGTGGGTGCTTGCTGGAGCTTCGGAAGTTGCGGTGTCAATAGGGGCTTGGTTGGTGTGGCCGAGGCTGTTATCTTTGCCCCAGCTTGGGCTGGTGCAGTCACGGGTCTGTCTTTGGGGCTCTGGGTTAAGGCTTGGGGTTTGGGCTGACTCTGCTCTTGTAGTTTTGGGAGTTTCTTAGTCGGAGGAAGAATAGAGGGGAAGATAGTGGTGGAAGAGGAAGGCTGGCTGATTTGAGGTTTGCTATGCAGTTGTGGCGGAGGCATTGGCGGCTGAGTGTAGGTGGAGCTGTGGCGGCTCTGCTCGGCCTCTGTCTGGCTTGAGGGAGGTGGCTGAGCGGCTGTGGAGTGGGTGGTTTGCTTTATGGGATCTGTAGTTGGTTGGCTGGAGCGGTAAAACAAGCCTGTTTGGGGGTCCAAGGTGTCACCTTCCAGTTCACCTACCTCTAACACAGTTTCTGTTTTACCATGGCTGTCAGAGGGCTGAAACACAGTCATAAAGAAGCATACTGAGGCATTTCATCAAGAGTAGGATGACTTTAACACTTTACCGATTACCATGAAGTTAACGGGACGATTTGACTGGGAGCTTGGCCGTCAATCAGGCTCCTATGATGAAATGTGGTCCCAACTACATATTTTCTTGTCTTTGTTTTGGTAGTTGTGGCGTTTTATGTAGCTTCATTATCTGCTTCACTTTTCCTGACAGTCTTCGCAAACCTGTCCATGATTTAATTTATTTAGCTTTGTTTAGTGGTAGTCCATAGACTCTGTGACAAATTTACGTTGAAAATACAGTACTTTCTACTCAAGAAATAGATCCTAAGAAAACTGTTTACAGTGTACTGAGGGTTACCAAGAGTGGTTTGTGGTGTTCACAGAACTAGTGTCCTCACCATGTGGCTGACGTGGGAAGCTGCAGAGAATACGGTGGCAGCTGGTTTGGTTACCACGGTAGCCTGGCTGCTGAGTTTGTGAGGCTTCCCCGGCTGCTGGCTGGAGGACATGACCACGTTATCATCCTCTGAAGGCACTACCACTCTGCTGCTGACTTTACCTGGCAGAGGATTCACAGTTGTGCTGTCAGATGAGCATTTTTAAAATGTAGGACAGGTTTAACAAGACAGAACAGGACGTCTTCCACCATGGATATATTTCATATTGTACGTCATGAAGCAGGCTGGAGACACATACCTGCTGTGACGTACTCAGTACTGGGCTCAGCCTCTGAGGTGGAAGGCCTGGGGGACTCCGGGCTGGGCTTCTTCTCCTGGGCCAGCTGAATGGGTACGGCCATCTGGCTCAGGTCAATAGAGTGCTGCCTGGGTTTGGGCTCTCCCTTCTCCTTCACTACTGGGACGGGATTAGCAAAAGGACAATAAGTGAGTGACAACAATATTAATGTTAAATTGACAAGGTAAGGGCAGCAGAGCACTGGAATTACTACTACTACTTACGGTTTTACTAATGAAATTAGTGCTGTGGACAACGTGCAATATACTGAATTCTTTTAAGACAATGGAGGTAAACATGGAGATGTTGCATTTGCGTCAACAGCACATGAGAGCACATCCTGAAACAGTAATGCTTTTAATTACTAAAATATGATCAAATATACTAAAATACTATTCTAAAATAAATCTTTTTTTTCTTCAAATAAAGATCTGGTTCTCTGTGCAGTTGAGCTAAATAAAGGCCACTATATGATTATTAGTGCTGTCAAACAAAATGTTTAATCGCATTAATGTCCTTGTTAACTCGCATTAATCCCACATTTGTATCTATTCTAAAATGTCCCTTGATTTCTTTTTGACCCATTATTTTTTCTCATTTTAATGCTCTTTTCAACATGGAATAATGGATCGGCTTACTTTGTAAAAAAAAAATTTAAATTGAAAACAACATTGGTATATAGCCTACTGTAGTGTTCAATTTCACACGAAAGCCCTTTGGTGCAAATGATGACTCTGTGGCTAACCCCTTCACTTTAACCAGCAAGACACGGGACTTTGAGTCTTGAGGAGTTGTAGCATTTATTCACCAACAGATAATCTGTACACAGTCTGCACTGCTATGTTCACTGCTACAGTATTATATTACTGCTAACTTCCTACTCACTGACACACACTGTGTAAGCGAACCATCGTGCAGCAGATGTGTGAAGAAGACAGCGAGCGGTGCCCGTCCTGTGGGTCGGTTTGTTGTCCAGGTGCTCTCCGTATTGTTTTGAAGGTCCCATTACATGAACATTTCACTTTGAGTTTTTTTTTAACATTAATATGAGTTCCCCCAGCCTGCCTATGGTCACCCAGTGGCTAGAGATGGCGATGGGTGTAAAACAAAACCCTGGAATCTTCCCTATACATCGTCATAAGGGGAAAGGTTACTTCCACTTTCTCTGCTTTGCCCATGGCAAGCTAGTCAAGGCCGCACCCCCTCCCCCCACCTTGCCCCGCTTCTGTCCTCCTCATTAGCGTTTAAAGCTATAGAACACAAATGGCATGTCCTAAATAAAGATCATTGTGGGACTGGTTCTAGTGGCTGGTATCCTACACCAAGGAGGAATTTTGGGAAAGAGACTTCAGGTACAGTATTAGGGGACCACTAAGGCCTGTATAAAAGCATCCAAATACAGCATGTCATAGGACCTTTAAAAAAAAAAAAAAAAAAAATGGGCGCTGCACCATAATGCCAGGGAAAAACCTGACTGGGCAATACATCCGTTAATGAGTTGATCTGTTGAACTGCTCTGGCTTCATGCACTAAATCACAGTGATTGTTTTTGGAACTATGCAATCAGGAGAAGGGGAATACCATTGTAAGTTCTGTAGAACAATGTTTATTGTGTACAACTCTGTTCAAATTTTCACGGGAATCTGTATCACTCCCCATCATCAATCCAGTTCCACAGGTTTGTAAGACTAATGTGCTTATTATGAAAGCAAAGCCTCAGGCAAAACACTAGTTATTACAGTGGGCTGCTGGCTTTTGTCTTTTATTATTATCATCAGTAGCTCCCAAAAGGTCATTTACATTTGTTTGTTAGTAGACTTTCAATAAAGGTTTAAATCTACTTTACTTTGCTTAATCTATCCAAGCCAAAGATTGGTGATTCTTTTGCTTGTAGTCAGCATATGAACAGATGATACAGCCCCCCCCTCTCATATTATGTCTGCAGCCTTTCCGTGACATAAAGGCTCACCTGTTGTCTGCTGAAGCTCCAGCAGAGCTTTGATGGTGGAAGTGGCGGACTGGGATTCCCCACCAGACACCTCCTGGTAGATTATAGTGGGGCTGGACTCCACAGATACTTCCTGTTCTGTCCAATCCTGCTCTCTGGAGGACACCACGTGCACTACAGGTTGAGACTCTGAGCACCAACGGAAACAATGTGGGATAAATATACATTTTTAAAAGGAGCTACGCATTGGATTAGGCTTCTTTTCATAAAAACACACCCAGAAGAGTTAAGCAGTAGATGCTGATTCATCCTACCTAATCGTCTCTTTGCCATAAGGAAAGTATACCTTGAGCGCTGCTGCCATGGGAGGACTCAGCGGCTAAGCTGCCGGCATCGTCCTTTGTGGACCCGTCCTGGCCTGATGTCTGAACCTGCCCGATTTCTGCTGAGCGGGTCACCTGCTGCAGCGCCTCAGTGACCAGCTGTCTGGTGTGTTCGCTCACAACCGCCGTCTGGAAGACTGGCTTAGGCTTAATGAGAACCTGGAAGGAAGCCAAAGGAACAAACCGTGTTCTGTAAAGCAGCAGTTCTCAAAATCCAAATGTGTCAATTATATTACAGTGATATATGACAGTAAATTATTTTTGTTTTCATTCATACTACCACCACTTCTTGCTAACTAGTTTCCCCTACCAAATCACAGCAACACACAGCTGACTCAGTTTGGTGGGGGCGTTTCTTGAACGATGGGCTTGTCATAGCTGGTAATCATCATTATTGTGACAAATATAAAATCAGCTTCTCACCAATTTGTAATCTTCTTAAAGCACAAATATATGTGTTTTTAAGAAAGCATATCACAATCTTTCCACATACCCTCTGGCAACTACAGAAGTACTCCTGTTGTATGAATACCCCTGAAATCACTCCTTTAAAATAAATTAAATGGCAGAGTTTGCATGATGATATTTATACAGGTTAGGACTGCTCGATTATTGAGAAAATCATAATCACAATTATTTAGGTCAATATTGAAATCACACTTATTTAACATGAGTACTTATTGACTTTTGGAAAGAAGTTGCATTTATTGTACATAAAACGTTAAACAAATCAACAGCGAAAACACCAACTGTGAAATTTCCCTTACTTCTTTTCCCGTTGAACCCTTTGAATTCCCCTTCAAAACACAAGACAAAATAAGAGTTTATTTGAAAAACGTTATGTGCTAAATAATTATTTCTCGATAACAATGTTTTTGTGATCATTAGAAACCAAAATCAAAATCGCAATCGCAATTCAAATTCAAATAATTGCCTAGCCCTAATACAGGTTTTCTATCAGTGAATGTCATATTTTCCTGCTTTGTTGAATGTTCAGCAAGCAGGTCATATACGTAAACAAATTAAAAAATGTGACGTGATTTCAGATGTTGTTGCCCTTTAGGCTGATCTAGTTTGATTTTACTGAGACTGCACAGCAGATCACTGTGTGTGTGGAATACAGTACGTACTGCATATATATATATATATATATATATATACACACTGTACTGCATAGCTGGCTGACTCACTGACCTCAATTTCCCCTTGATGACCTAAAATAGAAAGTGAATTTAGGTGATGAGTTTGATATGAAAAGTACAAAATACTGTACTCCTAATACACATGAAGAAATCTGAAGAATTTTGTTGCAGTAATTAAAAATATTTGTAAACAGATCATTTTTATAGATACTATTATACTTCATACTTCACTGCTTTTGACGGTACTAAAGCGGGGGGAAAAAAACACCTGGAATCCATAATGGGATTTGAGAAGTTTTCACTTCTCAGTAAGCGTTTATTTTTAAATCACTACATATACTTTCAAATCCCTCATAAGCCATTCTTGGTACCTGTCAGAAATATATAAAAATTTCAACTGAACCATCCGGTCTTGTTACATTTTTTAAAACAGACAGAACAGAAAATCCCCAGGAACTGAAAGACAACACCTAGGGTGGTTGCTGGTTTCATTGTGCAGGCCAATTATACGGTAGCTTCTGACAGGGGCAGCATTTGGGCACTGATTATAGAAAACTAAAACCTGAAATCAAACTAAATACACCAGCTTTTTGGAGCATCTCTCACGTAACCATATCCAAATAATCCATTCTCACTTTGCCATCTCTTGATAAAGTAGTAAAGCCATTAAGGTTATTACAACTGGACACACGGAGACACACCCCACTTGGTAGTTCCTATCAACTTTACCATTGGTAAGCAGGTTTTAAGCCAAACCTCTCTGATAAACCCACTGTACACTACCTGTTCATCCCCAAACATGCGGACAGACATAGTTAGAGACTAGCTGGGGAACATAGTGAAGCATTTAGCAGCTAAATAGCCAGATATTTCTTTGTGAGTTGTATTTATACAGAAATATTACGCCAACGTTGTGTTCACAGCTTGCTCCACTGCTCGCAAGTGGTCAAAGAAAATCAATTAATACAGGTTTAATATAATGGGTCATACATTTGATCCTGATACATGAGACAAACACTGTTCTGCAGCTGTTTGACCTGAAAGAGCAGCAGACTAGGTTGCTGTCAGTCTGCCAGGCTCATGGATAACATTTAATTCAACACTCATTTCTCCCCTTGAACGGGGAAAGTAAATGAAGGAAGAAAAAAGGTCAGTGTTAATGTCCCAGTGGGAATTTGTCAGTCAAAAGAATTGGGGATGTTTCTCTTGTGTTTAAATTGATGCATCTATGCTTCCATTACTAGATGTAACTTCTCCAGAAAATATCAAGTGCCGGTGAGGAGGAAACGTTTGTTATTTTTTTTTTCCTACAATTAAAACTGTACAGCTGACACTACACATGTGGTTACTGGATGTGAGTCATAAGGTTATATGAATATCCCCTTGGTGTTATTCATATGATTACTTCATTGGCATGTGGTTAACCAGGATCTAATGACAACAATTTAATTTAAAACCTGCGAGTTGGAAATTCCCTAAGTGGTAAATAGAATATTTCAGAGCTGTTGATTGTTGGAAAATACTAATTATTAAAAAGGTTCAGCAGGGTCTGTTTTATTTATATAATTAAAGAGATTAAAAGAAAGAAGAAAAGGGAAAAGCAAAGAGAAACATTTGATAAGCTGGTGGTGCCTCACCTGTGTCTTGCCCTGCTGGCCGTAGACAATCTTGGTTGGGATGATCTTGGTGGCGGTGGACTGGGATCCAGAGCTCATGCCTTTGGGCTGGGTGACAATCATCTTGGTAATGGGTCTCGAGGCAGTAATGATTGCTGGTTTGGTCCCCTGAACAGCCTGCAGGCCCTTCTCACCCTAAAGCACACAGTTTATTACAACAAAGAACGTGTTTTTGTTTTTTTAAATCTCACAGGGCATGTGCAATATCCTTGTTATTGACTGTGTCACTGGTCTGTCTTGTGGCTACGTATTGTTTTAAGTTGAATGCAGCTGTGTGTAACAGTATTGCCCATGTAAAATTTCCCCTTTGGGACATTAAAATATGTCTTATCATATATCCGACTAAAAACAGCAGTAGCAAGGGGAAAAAAACTGTATTGTACACTTGATACTGTCAACTTAAAATACTCCGGTGTAACAAAGTTACTCCAGGTCTACACATCTATATGAACCTTTACAATTCATCTTAAATTAAAATGTAAATGTATGTCTTTGCAAAGAAAATTCCCCTTTGGACACTAAAAATAGCTATATCATTTCTATATTTTTTTATTTAAAGCAGAAGTTATACATCTTGACAGACAAGGCTACTGTTTTACTCCTGTCTCCAGTCTTTGTGCTAAGCTAAGCTAATGAGACGTTGGCTGTAGCATCAACATTTAACAAACAGACATATGAGTAATATCAATCTGAACATAGAACTCTGCACCAGTAAACAAATAAGAATATTTTCACAAATGTTGAACTATGCCTTTAAAAACACAAATGCAACATATTACTGTATTTAACACATTTTAAAACCCAGAATTCAGGAAATGTAATATAATAAAATGTTGAGAGGACCTTTATGTAGGATATGAAGTTTTCTAACTTTGGCGACACCTAGTGGTTGTATCAAAAAAGACAGTGTCACAACAGTGAAATTAAAGGGATAAAATCAACACACAAACTGCACCAACTTTGTTTTTACAAAAATAAAATCTACAAATTCACATTTATGCTATCAGAATAATTATAAAGATTATTTAGTGTATTTACAACCATTTTCACTATACATCCACTGATTATTTTCTAAATTAATTGATTAATTGTGTGGTCTGGAATGTTCCAAGAGCCAATGGTGGTGGTGTCTTGTTTTGTCCAACCAATCGGACCAGTCATATATTTACATTTGAGAAGCTGAAACAATTGAATAATTTTTGCAATAGTTGCCAATTATTGTGCTTCACTCACCCCAGCGTTTAAAAGCGTGGTGACCACATTTTTGCCAGGTAGTCCTTGGATGGTTGCTCCTTTTCCAGTGGTTTTCTGAACCACGATGACGTTTGGCTTGGAGGTCATTGGGATGGTGGTGATCTTAGTTGTTGTGCCTGGTGTAGTGGGAAGACATTATTTTCTAAAAACGGCACAGATTTAGTCAATTCACATTAATATCAATCTCTCCCCATTGACTTACCAGAGACAATATTACTGCTGATGATCTTCCCGCCCAGAGTGGCCATAGACTTGGGCACCACTGTGATGATGCTGCCGCTGGTGGTCTTGACATAGGTGGTCCCCCCGCTGGATGCCGATATTCTGGCGCCGATGCTGGGGCTAACAGTCGGTCTCGTATAGGTGGCCTGGGTGGCTGCATACAGAAATACATTGTTGCCATTTAATAACAAGACCTGCATGTCAAACCCCATGGTACTTTGTTGAGTACAGGTGAGTTTTGCATCACTCACCTGTGGCCTGAGTGACCAGTTTGGTGGTCATGATGGCTCCGTTGCTACTGACGACCATGATGGGGGATGAGCTGCTGCTGGACAAAGCCACTGATGAGGGCTTGGGTAGGATTTTGCTGGGCTGAACCTGCTGAGTGATTATCTTGACCCCTGTGAAAGCAACACACAGACTGAAACAGTCTTATCTAGTGCAACATAATCACATGAAGTCATTTTTCTGCAAAAACTCAAACTAAGTAAGAAAGATGTTATAAAAGGCTGGTGTATTGAGGGTCCCTGTTGGTCTTAATGTTCAAGAGTTGTTGTATTTGAACAAAAAATAAACTTATTTTGCCACAAAATAACTACAAATTCTGCTTACTAATTCGCATACATCACAAAGTAATAAAGAAAGATATAAAGAAAGATGAAGAAAAAGAGAGAAATATAAAGGGGATAAAGAAAATAGGAAGAGACAAAGAAAGACAATGATAAAAGGTAGAGCTGAAGAAAAATGATGGTGAAATAAAGAAACACAAACAAAGAGTGAGCGAGAGACAGTAAAAGATAAAGAAAGAAAGGGAAAGATAAATTGATAGATAGATAGATAGATAGATAGGTATTCTTACCCGACTCTTGTTTGATCTGAATGGTGGGCTTGGAGCCCGGTGACGTGCTGGTGGTCTGGGTCTGGCTGACACTACTAACTCCCATAGATGAGCTCTGCTGCAGCTGTTTGGGTGACTGCTGTTTGGGGAACTGGGCCAGGATCTGGGCCGGCGACCCCACCAGGGTCTTAGGTGAAGGAAGTCTGGCTGAAGCCACTTTCACCCCAGCTGAAGAGGCACCTACGACAACGAACACCCTACTGTTAGGCTAACTCAGCTAGAAGCTCAGACAGTTTGCAACAGAAATGTAGAGTGACAACAAGAGTAAATGTGTTTAAGTCTATCTACTAATGGGCTGTTAAGTACATTTTCTTCAAAAGCAGTGTCATTAGACGATTTTTACATGGTGTTTGGATAAAATTTATTTTGGTTGGTTTATGATAAACCAAGTACAATCAGTACTCTGATATAGAGCTGAAAGTATTAAAATGCCAGAAATGTGATGTTTCAAGCCTTCCAAACGTGAGAATTTGCTGCTTTTTATCATCTTACATGATTGTAAACAGAATATATGTGGATTTTGGACTGTTTGACAGATGTAAAAAAGCAATTTGAATACATAAATGTTGGCTCTGGGAAACTATGATGACTTTGAAAACGCTCCATACATGGCTCGCATTAATTATACAGGTGCAGAGGAAGGACCTACATGTTGTTGACATGACCACTGAAGGAGTAGAAGAGACCATTGTGGTCACTGCGACAGTGTTGGAGGAAGGGCTGACGCTGGCTGGGAAGACCACCGTCTGTTTCTGGGTGGAAGCGGTCAGCATGGAGGTGGAGATCAGCTTGGACAGAGCGGCGTTGTTGTGAGCGTGAGACTTGGACAGGATGTTGGGCACAAAGTTGGAGCTGGGAGATGTTGTCACGATTATCACCTGAAGAAATGATGAGACATTTAAAACTCATGTTTTGCATGGAGAGATGTGTTAGGAGTGTGGGAACAAGCATCACTCACCTTCTGCGTGGTGGTGTTGGTGGTCTGGATGGTGGGCTTAGTGAAGGTGATCTTGACGGGGGACAGGTGGGGCGGCAGCGAGTTGGCGATGCTCTGCATGATGTTGCTCATCTTGGGGCTGCCGCTCACCGGTACCGTGATGTTCTTGGATATCGGCGGAGACACCTTGGAAACCTCCTTCAGCATCACCGGCGACGAGCTGGACGAGTTTGTCCGCCTTCGCTTGCGAGGCTTTTCATCCTCGTCGGAACAGCTCACACCTCCGAGGGAAACGGAGGAAGGAAATTCAGGGTATTGTTCTGTCTATGGCTTATCAATTAATCCGCCGATAATATATTTGATTAATTGTTAAGTCTATAAAACATCAGTAAATAGTGGAAGAAAATAGTGGAACCCAAGGTGATGGTTTAACCAATAGTACAACAACTAAAATATATTTGATTCACTGAAATCGAGCACTATATGTTTGGCCTTTTTTGAAAATGGTTAAATTTGAAAATTAAACTATTAAATTGATTAATAACTGCCTATATATTTTCTGGCACTTGATTAATTGTTGGCAGCAGATGCTTGTGGAATTTAATCCAACAGATTCTACGAGACGCTGTTAGGAAATTTCAAACCCTGCCAGTTCAGTGATACAAGAATGATGTTTGTAAAATGTTGACACTCACTTTTTACATAGACGGTGCTCCCGCTGGGCAACACCACAACGTTGGATGAAGGACTGGGTGGTCGTGGGGATTTTACAGTTGCTCCTATGGTGCCGCTGGTCGCTGTAGCGCTGGTTGAGGTGCCGGTGGTGCTTGTGTAGGAGTAACATACAACCACTGCAGGGGGGAAGTTAAACATGTCATTCAACATCTAATCCGTTTTACAGCACCCTTAGTCTTATACAAAATGATGCTGGCCCACCTTCTTTGTTTCCCGTTTCAGCTGGCAACAGAAGGGAGGCATTCTGATTGGCTGTGGCACTGGCCACAGCATTAGCAGTCACAGTAAATGCCGTCTGAGGGACCAGCCTCGGCATCAAGGGAACAAGCCGCCGTCCTTCAATGGACCATTCGGACGAGCTGTTAGGACCTGACATACTGAAAAAGATGTCATGCACCGTTCAGTAATTTGACATTATAAACTACAATTCCCAGTCCAGTGGGGAGCATATGGGAAATAACCTTACATTATAAAGCATACATGGCTTAGTAAAGGCCCTGACACACCGACCCGATTATCAGCCGTTGAAGGTCAGTAACTCAAGTCTGTTTGGTGTTTTCCCTGCCGTCGTCAGTGAGAGGAGGAACTGTCGGCCTTCATTTTGACTGAGGTGACATGTTAAATTGGAAGGGGTGCAGTCGGACTCCATGACCAATCTGATGTGACAAACGCCTCTCAAAATCTGACAAATCTTTTAAACTGACCTTTGTCGACCTGAAATGAAGACAGATTCAGCAACTGCATGGCCTATTTCTCGCTTAAAATGTTTTTAGAAACACGTTTTGGTGAACTATTTTTGTAAAATATGAGATCATATTCCGAAGGAGCCGCCATGACAGTCTGTCTTTGAAATTCCGTGAGTTTTGAACTCAAAGGGACGCCATTTTATTTGCTCATTGTTGCTGAAATCAGCATGCTGGAAAATGGATTGTTAAACTGACATTCATCTGCTTATTTGCTATATTACTCCAAATACTGTAAGGTACTGCACATGACGAATGACACTTCTACATGGCCGGTTATACACTTACTGATATGCAATGGTGGTGAGGCGTTCATCATTGACAGCCCTGCGGACTTCTGCACGATGGCGCTCTGTTGAGATACTGGGAGGATGAGGGGAAAAATGGGTGGACAAAATGGTACAGCACACGTTAAGTAAATAAAGGTGTTTGTGCAAAAGTTGAACAAATTGTTTCTTGAATTTTGAAATATGTAGGAAACAACTACCCAAGGATTTTAGTGAGTTCTCCGAGCAGATCCTTCTTGTCCTTTGTCAGGTCTCCTTGGGCTCGCAGGGCACTGATTACCCCAGCATAAGCCTCCAGCTCTGGGAAACACAAATCAATGAAACCAGAAAGGATGCAAGTCCGATCAGATTAACTAACATATGAATTTCTTTGCCTTATTGTGTGTAAATGCTGTTAACAGCGATGGTCCTTCAGTATTTATTTTGTATTGCATGACCTTACCAAGTTTACGGAGAATTCTTTTGCATTCATCCCTGCCCAGGTCAAGGATGGTGGGCCATACCACAGGCATGGTACCAGTCAGCACCGGTTTCTCCAGCTGAATCATGGGCTAAGTAGAGAGGAAACAAAACAATGCAAGATTAGACAACTTTTAAGCATTAACCGTACCTTATAACCAAGGATTAGAGACACTGACAGCTCTTGACATTCTGATCATGTAAGGTAACATGAGGTCCAAAATATGATGTTAGAAAAAGAGGACGTTTGTCAAACGTCTACTTTTCGCAAAACAAAAAACTGCTCCTTTTTGTGCTATCTGTTTTATAAAACTGTGCTGATATGGAAATAATATACACATTATTCATTATACAAAACAGATCGACATACTCACTTTGTGCAATCAACTTTACCGGAACAGTATGACTAATAAATAATCATCTTTCATATCGAATTACTTGTGTTGATGAGTGGAAGCGAGACTTTGTTGTCTTAAGAGGGCTTCTTAACACATTTTAATTAAGTGTCATTAAGTTTAATTAAATTAAAGATTCCCTATATAGACACTTTCTCTCGAAGAAAATGCTATGAGTAATCACTCTGCTGATTTCCAATCATGCAGCTTTGATGCAAAACATGCACAAAGGACAAAAGGTGCCATGTTTAGCCGTTATGAAGAGCAGAAGAGGAGTGCACTGCAAACCATTAGGTTTTTATTAAGCAATGGGCAATTATTAAGCAAATAAGCAAACAGTTTTAGTGCTGCTGATGTTATTTTATTTTCCACATGGCATGCCATTACTTGATTACTCCATTGTTTTCATCTTAACAGAGTTTAGTTGACTTTGGTAAACTGTTACTGCTGAACAAATCAGCAAATGATTCAATTACAAGTTACATCATTTACATGCAGTTATGCTCTACACTGCCTTTAAATTAAATGACAGTTGCTAAAATCCAACCATTTTGGTTCAAAAAACATTTCAATAAACCAAAAGTTATATTTACAAAGCACTTGCTGGTCTGGCTCTTCTCAGACATGCAGTTTATAGACCTAGCAGATTTCTTTGGTCACAAGGTGGAGATTTCCTCCATGTGCCTTAAGCACTTCCAAAGTCTGGAGAGATAGCATTCAGTATTTATGCACCTAAAGAATGAAACCGTTGTTCTGTCGACTGTCTGCTGATCTTAGACACACTCGGGGCACTGTGTTCTTTTAAAACCAAACACCATAGTTGCATAGTATGTTTGTTCGTAATTTTTGTATGCATGGATATCTCTGGTTAGTTCAAAATGTTGCGGCTTTGTTTTTATTTAAAGCACTCTGAACTGCTTTTGCATGATATGGTGCTACACATACATTTGAATTGAATTTAGCTCTTCAAACATTGAGAATAGTGTATATTTATATTCATCGTAATTTTAAAGGTTTATTTCTAATGCTATTTTGGATAAAAAATAATGAGATAAATGAGACATAGGGCGCCTTGAAGTTGTCTTGGGAATGTAAACGATGTTGACCTAGTTACTGATAAAGCTGGTGTTTTTAATAGTTGTCGGATAACAAGGAAGTTTGGGTTATACAGATTATACTTGTTAGTAGGATCAATTCAGTATTGGTTTTTGAACATAGAATTTAATGGCAATAATACACTGAATGTCACCAGACTTTAAAGAGATGATGCCAAACTCCATTTACAAATCCAGCAGTTTATTTTAAACTTGTTTATAATAATTGTTTACACTGACCAGTAACGCCCCCCAGTGTTCATCTCAGTAACTACAGTGGACGTACAAGGCCAAACTCAAACAAATGGAGATGTTGTTTAACTCATTTGCTGCTAGAGAAGATGTATACGCCAAAAATAAGAGAAAAGCCTTGCAGACCTGCAGGTTTGTTCTAGCACGTTCCGATATTTAAGGACACACAAAGAAACATTTGGCTGGTATATTTTCTGGGTCAAAATCTGTCAACACAACGGAAGGCGGCACGTGCTTGTTCATCAAATGGCATCATGCGCAAATATGCAATAACGGTATAATACATTCGTAAAATATCGAGAGCGAAGCGTAAAATGTTGGCAGGGCCATATCAATGTCTTACCATCCGTTAGCAGGGCAACTTCAAGGCTTTGGTTATTCCGAGATCCAAACAAACATGGCTCACCATAAGACGTTAAGGCTAAACTACCACATTGCCTAGTTATTCTGCAAAAAACTGCGGCAAGGAAAACAAAAGCTAAACTGCTGAAATTGCCCAATCTACCCAAAGATTTTCCAGTGTTTACGTTGCCTGCTAGCTAGCTGCAACTGGCCCGGATGGGTTTCTTCTTCGTGTGAGACGTACGGATGCCTCGTCTCTTCGGCCGGCGCTGTGCTGCCACCTACAGGTAATTAGACAGGACTACGTTTTAAAAGCAGCCAAATCCACATCAGCAGACCGCTACATGCTGAACACTTTAGAACAGTGGGGGGACTCATTTCCTGCTATTGTATTAAAATGCTGTGAGCTGGCGGAACATAAATTAGCCAAATGTTGGACATTATTCTTTCAGACTGCTGTGCAATGGCAGAAAATCTCAGAGTTGAACCGGGCAGATAAATCAGTTTTCATCAGAACCACCCTGGGTCCGGTTAATTAACTCGCCAAAATACTCTCCGCATAACAACAAATCTCCTACTTCACCTTAGCTGTCAGACCACTAAATATCTCTCTCTCTCTCTCTCTCTCTCTCTCTCTCTCTCTCTCTCTCTCTCTCTCTCTCTCTCTCTCTCTCTCTTTGGGCTCACACACACACAGTCCGGTTCTGGTGGTTGGTGAACGCAGATGGTGCTGATTAGCTAACGGGCCGGGTGGTAGCGCACTGCCGTCCATGACGCTAATGTCATTACTCCCCATGTCATGGTTGTTATGTTGTGACATTCTGAATCTACAGGGTTCTCTGTCAGGTAAATACAGTAGTGCAATATCTTCCTCTGATGTAGAATTAGCCTACACTTTGCGTCAGTAGTGGACTATACAGTGGATCCACTATTTGCGTATTAAGTTTTTCTGAAACAATTTCAACTGGTTATGGCAAAGTTTAGGAACTACTGGTCTTTGCTATAGTTGTAGGGAATATCTGCTGATTCAATGTATACAAAAAATCTTAAAAATCTTAATCACATCATGGTGGTAATTCCCTTTGCTTTCAAACCAGCATTAATTCTTAAAGGTACACTTGCTAAAAGTCGGGCAACGTTGAGGACCGTAGACGCAGTGGTCGGCCAAGGAGACTTAGTGCAGCAGATGAAAAACACATCAAGCTAATTTCCTTCAGAAGATGTCAAGCAGTGACATCAGATCAGAACTGGCAGAAACCAGTGGGACCCAGGTACACCCGTACTGTCCGGAGAAGTCTGGTCAGAAGTACTCTTCATGGAAGAGTTTTAGCCCAAAAGCTTAATATAACCTTTTAAATACATTTACATGAATTGTCCTCATACATTTTTCTCTTTAAATTAACTGTCAAAATAAATGAAGCAGAGTAAAAAATAGGCTAGCCTACTTTTTTCCCCTCTAAGTTTAAGTGGAGTAGAAGTATAAAGTAAGATAAACTGAAAACACTTAAGTGAAGTACAATTATCTCAAAATTGTACCAGTGAATGTACTCATTACTCACCACCACTTTTTATTAGTGAGTAAAAGTCATATAAAACCACATCATCGCTATTATATCCGACAGTTTAGCGAAGTACGAGGAGCTCTTGAACGCAACAGGATGGAAGGTGGGTTTTTCTCCTCTTTTTGAGTCTTTTGGGGAGGGGGGACAAAGCATTTCCTTTTTCCCCATTTTGCATCAAATGTGGAGCAAAAAGCCAGACTGTCGTACACACTGAGTGAAGATTAAAGTGAACCGAGGAGGATGCTACAGAAACTCACCGCGGTGGACTCTGGACGTTCATTTTGGATTGAGCAGCCAAAGTTTGACGTAATTTCTTCCCAGGATAATCAAGAATAGGCTAGAGTGTCATCGTGGAAGTATTTCCTAAGGAAAAATAGAGATATCCTCAACTTGGACTTGGAGGTAATCTGAGAAAGTCAGGCAAACGTTTACAGCAAGTTGTGTGCAGTAGCTGACGGGTTTTCAGATGTCTCTGCTGATGCCGACAGCGGATGTCCAATGAAACCCATTCACACCCCAAAGAAAAAAAAGTAGCATTTTTCTTTATTCCTTGCAACTCTGTGTGTTTTTGGGATATATACATGATAACTTCATTCGTCGTTCCCCGCTGGGATTTTTCAACCAACACAACCATTAGAATAACGTGATTTTGAAACTGTATTCTGGGAATAACGACTCTTCGACGTTTCTGGATATGGACGGACACCAAGGAGACAAATTAAAAGAGCCAATCTAATAAATACGATTAAGACTTTATCATAAACATGTTTTTTGGGTGAAATCGTCGGAAACTCGTAAGGGAAGCCCCAATGAGTGGCACACAGTCAACACTCACTGACAGGTAGGCTAATGCTATGCTTTTTTCTTTCGTTCTATTTAAAAACAGTATCAAGTTGGAATGGTTTTCTGAAACGGTTTAAGAATGGCAACACAGAATGCATCACGCCAAACTCCATTTAAAAAAAACTCAATTTAAGGTTATATTAGGAAACATGCGTAACTAGCAGAACAACATTTTACCATAAATTTATTGGTATTTTGGTAAAATCGGCAATAAGATGAATAAACAAAATAGCCCCCGTTTTTTTTTTTTAAATGTATTTTAATTTAGCTTGCCCTCTTCACATCCAATTGTGGTAGTAGAGGATGTCCAATGGGATCGGTAGGGAATACCATTTAAAGTTGAGTTTTAGTCTACCTAAAGGGGCTTGGTCTACACGATGCACGCCGAACAGCATTCAAGCCTTTGATAATACATGTGAGCTTTTTTATGTATCTTTTAACTTCCATGTATAATCTGGGAAACTCAGGGGAAGTTAGAATACAAAGATTTCTTTACGGAGACTGTGGTCTCGGTATTTCCCCCTTTGCCTACTTGTTGTCAAGCTCCCTTTCCCAGCCAACAGGGGTCATTATCCTGGAGCGATTCATTCTTTACTGTGGCCCCTAAAAGGTTACCTTGTATTAGAGGTTCCTGCATATTTTTTTCTGTTCATAACCTCCAGGACAAGTGCATCCTAGTCTGAGACAATTTCTTTGTTGTCTGCCTTGACTGAAGGTATTGGAACATCTCTGTGTAAATTGTCATGGAGGGTCCAGTGGGGGTTCAGCAGACCATATAGTCACATTAGTTATCTGTGATTATCAACAGGGTTAATCCTCGAGTCTCACTGAAAGTCTTTGCAAAAGCAAACAACATTTTATTGATCACATTAAAAACAGGCTGATGTAAGGAACATTTATTTTGTGCCATTTTCCGTGTAGTTTTTGGCAGAGAAATAAGTCCCTGATAAAGTCCTGTAGCTCCGGAGTTTATTGGTAAGAACTCGAAAAGTGTCAGTAAGAACCATATGAGGTGAATTGTTTTCAAAACCGTTAATGGTTGACTTTGAGCTTTTTAGATTCCACCCCTCATAAGCCACTTGTGTATTTTTACACTCAGTAATCAGGAGTTTCCTCTGAGGAAATGCCAAAACAAAGGCACACATGACTGCCTCAGAAAGTCAAACAAAGTAATTTGATTTCTTGAACTCAAGCCTGCAGAGAAGACTGAGCTGATCATCTGCTTTGCTGCGTTTGTAACAAGACTGGGCCTCATTTTGTGTAGTTTTCATTCTCTGTTATGTTTCCATCACAAATTCCACATAAAGACCATATACAGTTAAAATTGACTGTGGAAGTGGAAAGCATGACACACACCGAGGGACAGACTTAAAGGGAAAGTCTACCCTCAAATGGATTTCGCAGATATATCTGCAGCTCAGGTTAGATTTGCGAGATTTATTATGAAATGATAAGATGATATGCTAAAATGACTATTGCATTTTTAGCATTTAAATGTATAATATGCAACTTGTCTGCATTAATATGTTTTTAAACGACTAGACCCATGTCACATATTTCATTGCGTTTTGTCCTTACATTATCCCAAATGTTTCCAACAATGTACAGACCCAGAGAAATCTGTCATTTTATTCAAGGGCATGGTCTGTTGTATTTGGTCCCTGTCACATGTTGGTGGGATTATATCCTCTTTGCACATGCGTCAAGGATTGTGGTTGTCTGTTGAAAGCTCTTATGCAAATGCATCCAGTTCTAAGCCACATTTGTCGAAAAGGTGGAAAAGATGATCTCAAACCGGCAAGGCCATCTCTTCATCTGATGACTACAATTTGCTCATCAGAATAGGGAAATGGCCTCACTGGTCTCCTGCTGACTCTGCTTATCTGGCCAGTTAGGTTTTCAAATGTCAACATCAGAGGAAACACAGAGGAAAAGGTGAAGATGGTTACCAGCTACAAACCTATAGCTAAGATCCCGACTACATGGACGAGCAAGACCACCGAGGGGCACAAGGCAAGCGTGGATGAATTAAACACTGACTGGGTTTTCTCTGCTGCGCATCCCGCTAGCCAGTGTGCCGGCGTCGAACGGTGAGCTGGGTGACTTCGTGCCTGTGTTGGTTTCCGGCGGCATGTCAAAGCTGTGTTGCCTCACGTTGATATATGGCTGGATCCTGCAGTGTCTGTGCCATTCAACCGAGTGACTCTATTTCCGTGTGGCGACCGACAGCCAAATTCTGCTTTATGATGAGTCATGCACAAATTGAATTGAACGTTGATGCCGCTGTCGCTTCTACATCCCCTGGATCGTTGGTCTGATTGGTTGAAGGACTTTCCAATTGCGTACAGAGTCATTTGAACTATGCCCGTTGGTCACGTATCTTCAGAAGGGGCAAGATTCCAGACCGGCCCATCTGAGCTTTCATTTTCTCAAAGGCACAGCAGGACTCCCAGGGCTTGGTTTACACTTATTGCCATTTCTAGCCATTGGGGACTAAAGTTAGGCTGGGGGAATGCATATTAATGTGAAAAAAAAAACATTAAGTCATAATTTCGTGACCAGGGACCTTTTTAAAGTACTAAATTATAACTAATGCTTTAACACGTAAGTAGCAGTTTAATGTTACATCTGGTTGGATAGTTTAATCACACATACAGTATTACATTTTATAAATTGATCACATGTTTTGTTTGTAAAGTGTTAATCTATAACTCCAAGTAACTCCAATTGCCAAATGTATTTAGTAGAATTAAAAAAGTGACATTTCTCTCTGAAATACAGAAGAGGAAAAGTAAAAAGTAGCTAATTTAAATACTTAACTAAAAAAAAGTACTGAAAATTTTTACTTAAAAACAGTACCTACTTGGTACTTTACACCGTTGCGGACTCCTTTACTACTTAAAAAAAAAAATTGTTCAGTTGCCTGGCAACATTTGTACCAACTCCAGCAGTGGTTATGTCACTTCTTGGACGTTGTTCAAGAGTTTCTCAGTGAGAAGAATTCAGTTTGAGCAGCCTGTTTCTCCTAAAAGTTGTGATATTTTAGAGTCTGGATGTGAAACCCCCCAGCATGGGCCATGTTCTCCTGTCGGCCTAGCTTCGAGGGATGGACTAAAACCACTGTCGATCACTGCGTAGGGCTTGTTGGGCTCACAGTACTTTTGCTAGTAGAGGTAACTTAAGGCACAGCACAGAGTTTCCTGGATGTTGGGTAGAAGCAATTGGCCTTTTAGGTCTCTAAAGGAAAACTACAGTTTATTGAACTTGGGTTTTATTTTCATACCTCTGGCCAAAGCTTTTATCATTTCAGTACTCTCCAAAGTAATTGCTGAGATCGGTGAATACAGCAACATTGCTAATAAATAGGTCCAACAGGGCAACAAGCATGATCAGACAGGTTTTCAAGAAGCCTAAAGATTAGTCAAAACAAAAGCAAACAGTAAAATGACTAAACAAACTATTATTATCCATCATAGTTTATATACATGCTCTAATGCTGTAGTTGTGTAATCACATTGTTTTCCATTGCAGCTATAGGAACAAGTAGCATGACCTCTCAGGAGAGGTCTGTTTGTTTATAACTTTTCTGATCGTGTTTCCTTGTGGACATGTTTCTAAGGTCTCAGCAATTTACTTTTACAATTTTTGCAGGAACCTTCCACCGGAACGAGGAACCTTCATTGTGTTTCTACCGCTTGGACAAGGGTTTAAATTAATTTCCCCTCCTGAAAAGTCCCTGATCAGATGGTGGTACTTTACTAAATGTACAGGAACCTTCGGGGTGGGGTTTGCAGGGATGACTGTTGCTGATTGGTCAAACACACGCAGCACGGCGGCTTCAACTTTCAACTGCTTCATTCATAAAACAAGGAAGTACTCTCATTACGCTTTATGACCAATTAAGGACAAGGGGAGAACATTTCTCTTTGTTTGATAACATAAAAAGCTTTGCTGTGTGAAAGAGAGAGAGAGAATATTTGGTAAAACGAGCACCTGGTGGTGACTATAGACAAATTCCACTGCTGAACTTCACCCACTAGGCTCTCTTTCGCTTGCAAAATGAGATGCTGCTGTAGTAAACTAGGAGCTAAATACATACAGATGCAAATACATGTAAATTTGGCACACAGAGATCTTGTAGTGAAATCAGGAAGGAGGTGGGATGCAGCCAGGATGAGGCTTTTTTCAGAGTGTAGCCATTCAGAACAGGTATTAACTCTTTCGCCCGTCGATGGGGGCAAACGAGACGATACGTATGATTTGTGTAAACTAAACACCCTCAAGTTGTACATGTTGTAAGTAGTGCCTGTTCTCCCTATTTTCAGCCAGGGACTAGTTTCTTTCTTCTGTCCTCTTCAGTTTAAAATGACTAAAACTGCCAGACTCACGTTTTTCATTTGTTTGTTTTATGACACAGAGTTCAGCCAAGTGTAAGGGCAATGTTTAGATGGAGGGTGTGTGACCAATCTGAATGCCAGCAGGCTGTGGACCAGCTCTTTTGCTCTTTGTGACACAGTTTTGCTGATCTGTGTGTTTTCCCGCCTGCCGACCTCTCCTCCTCCACCCCCTTCACCCTCTCCACTCTCCACCCTAGCCGGGCTGTGACGGGAAGTGGTGACATCAGTGTTAAACAATGTCTGTCAGGCCCACCAGACTACTGGCCCTTCCTGACTGATACTGCTGCTGGAGACATATCATTGCAGGATGGCTACCAACCAGACAGCATGTACAGTACAATGTAACTCTCACATCATCTATTCACCATCTAAGAGTATAAATGTCACTTTATTTATAATAAATATTTCAACTTTGTTTTACTGTTAATGCCCATGGAGAGTGAACATCCTACCATCTGATTTGTTAAGAAGTTGGATGTTTGTTTTGCCTCTTCACTCAAAGAACAGTATGCACCCTCATTACAAAGTAAGTAACCAGTCAAATAATTATAATTAATAATAAACAATAGATTGTTTTATCAATGCAGCACAGTAATCAAACCACTTGTAAGCCTACTGCATGACATCTCATTAACTAGACATGCTGTCGGTCTCTAGTTCATGATCTCATCAAATTATTATCCCAAGGTAGAGTTAGTATTTATGTAACTACCGTTCTATGAATTCTTGTTGACAATCGGAGAAGAATCAGATATAATTCAACACTGAAAATGTATTTGATTTATTTATTGGCGTTTTCTCAGGCTGTTGTCTGGTGCCCTCTATGGCCCATCAGTCAATCGCTATTAACAAATATAAGTTGATCTTTAATAAATTAACAGCAGTATGGAGCTCATTAAATATCATACCGATAATGTATGGGAGGGAGAACGTTAACATAAAAGCTGCAAAAGTAGATAATGCCCTACCTTGAAATAGTTTTAAAACACAATTTAGGTGTCTTAACATACTAACCACTAAATGGGATCTTGAGTGACATTTATGCATGAACAAAAAAATGCGTCTGTGGCTGGAATTTCTTTTTCTTCTATATTGATTTAGATATTGTATATTCATCACGAAAGACAAACAACGCTTTATCATGACAGATAACTGAAGAGCAGGTAGGTCAAATAACATATGCTGGTGCAGTAAGAAGTCTGTAATAATTACAGACTTTAAAGCGCCTATAATTTGCTCATTTTCAGGTACATAATTGTATTTTAAGGTTGTACCACAATAGGTTTACATAGTTTTAAAATTTTAAAAACACCATATTTTTTTTGTACTGCACATTTCCGCAGATCCTGTTGTCACCTTGTGTGTTTAGGTCTCTGTTTTAGCTACAGAGTTAGATGTCTGACTTCTTTACTATCTTTGTTGGGAGTCACACATGCGCAGTAGCTCAGTAATGATAACATCAGCTAGATAACTCTTTTTCCAACTTTGGTCAGTACCAGGCAGGATTAGATAGGAGACTTCTAAACGAGGGACACTTGTGGAATACCTGCAAAACAGGAACATGTAAGTAGTTGTTTAGTAGATTATGGAGAACTAGTGTGTGTTGTAGCAGTGTTTTACCAATGAGAACTAGCTAACATGCTAGCGCTAGCTTGTGCTATGATTAGCCACCTCGTCTCGGCTAGTGACGTAGAAAGCCGTGCAGATTTAGAACAGCTCACCCGGAGACTGAAGGCAGAGGACATTCAGAAAACTTATCTCACTCAAAACAGCATGGATAGTTTTTTTCCGAGTTTGTATGCGTGTGGAAGCATCAGAGACACAAAATAACACCCCAAATCCCAGAAAAAGGGATTTTTTTATTCATAATATGGGCACTTTAAACTGTGTTTTAAGGGTTTGTTGTGATGCTTTCTCCAGCAATTTCCCTTTTTTTTAATACACTTCTTATTTTATATGCTGTGTACACTGACAGATAATAAATGTACAGTATTTACATTACATCGTTCTTGAATAAGTCATCCCACAAAAAGTGAAAAAAGCCATCAACATTTAATTTATGTGTGAGTTATCAACATAATCAGGATTTATGAGCCTGAGGAGCTTATGAACACTTCATCTGGTCTGGGAACATTTTGGAAATGAATGTTGCATTCACATGCTCCTCGGATGATTCCATTTCCAGGGTTGGGAAGTTAGTGATTTTGTTCCAGACTTGTTACTGCACCAGTGAATTATTAAAACGTTTCTTACCATAAACTTTGACACAATTTTTCTTTCCTCCTCCATGTTTCACCGTAATATGACGTCAACTTGGCAAGTTGTGTACCAACTTTTTTTTTATTTTGACACTACATGAATGCAGCATAAAGCTTTATTCATATTACAAACTGTTCTGTATGACAGTGATATAATCTTAATCAATCTTGTGTCAGTAAGGATTTTCATACATATACTCTATGGTAGCAACAGTGGATGTTTTACAGGCTACTTGATTAGATCATTCCTGGGAGTTCACAAGTTTTTATTAAATTTGGATGTTTGTGGTGGGAGCCGAGTGATATAAGTATGCAAATGTACAGTGATTGATTAATGGGACAGACATTCAAAAAATCCTCCTTGAAAGCTCAAATTAGTCTGAGTGAATTGATCCTATAGAAAATATTGTGTGTATCTAAAACCTGATATATTATTTCTTTGAGCCATAGAGCTCAGTTGTTGACAAACCATTAAAAACACAGTAACGAGACACGCTGTTGCACTGGGTGACATATTCCTTCATTACCATAAACACAGTTTATTTTGACTTACTCCTACATACACCATCCCACTGCCACAGATAGTTACTAGAGCACCAAATGTGAAACAAAATGAAAGTACTGTTTATATTCATGACCTGTTTTTAAAGTATTGACAGACTGATTGTTGTTTTTGGTCCTTTCATTCGTTTGGGTTTGTTTACAAGAAAATAAACAGCAGCCTTGTCCTTAAACCAATTATTTTTATATCCTTGAAGATAAGTACATTAAGGTATGACTTGGTATGAAAATGAAAGTAAAAAAATGGGAATTTACTTCTGTTTGTTGATTTATACAAACACATATTAAATGAATTTTGCAAGGTTTTTCTTAGACTTAGACTTCTCTTTAGTAATCCTTTTGGGTAGACTCCCGCAAGGAAATTGAATTTTCCAGTATCAGTTTCAGCAGGAATACATTATAGAAGACAGTATAAAGATAACAATAATAACAGTAGTAATAATAATAACAACAATTAGAACATTCCGCTATAAAAAGATAATAACCATAAATTATCAGTCAAGTGTCAGTGGTGAGTCAAGTTTTATAGTGACCAAGTATTGTTGTAAGTTCAGGTGTGTATGTATGTATGTATGTACAGTATGTATTTATGTATGTACAGTATGTATTTATGTATGTACAGTATGTATGGTCCTCTCTGCCCTATTTCCTCCTCCCCTGATTGAGGAGCTGTGTAGTCTAAAGGCATGAGGGACAAGGGAGTTCTTGAGTCTATTAAGTTATTCTTCCAATTTATTTTATTGATTACACAAGCTCCATAAGTGTAACACCCAATCTTTAAGGTCTTTAACAAACTACTGAAGCATTACACTGTTGTTGCAATTATTTCTTACTTTTTAATAGTGTTACATTAATTGTATTAATTAATTAACATGTAGCCAAATCATCAATTAACTATTACTGAGGCATAAATCATGTGGTATCTCACAATATCTCACTGCATTCATAACACACATCGAGGTCCAGTGTATGTAGTATGTGGACTTTTAGTTTGTTCCACAGTGGGCTTTTGTCTCCAACCCTCTGGAGCTGAGTGCTTTGCCGTTATCATCCCAGAGGAATTGTCTGGTATTTTTGGCATTTGAGGCACTAGTTGATTGCTGCATGTTTTTTTGTTTGTTTTTGTTACTTCTTTGGAAACTGTGCAGTGAGAAAGTCTGAACAAATTAGCCAGCAGACCCATGTATCCCAGCCGCGTGATGCTAAACAATTACTAAATTAATGATTCCCCTTTTCCTGTGTTGCCAGTAAACGTTTCACATGGACATGTGAAACATTTCCTTTTTGTAATTGTTAATTGGTGAACTACTGAACCTTTGATGTTTCAAAAGTACTGTGCACAACACCAGAAAAATGCTTAACCTCTACAGAGGCAGGCCATACCGCTGTTGGTAAGTGTCAGTGATTCGGTTTATAGCCTGGAAGATTGATCTTTTAACATTTTTTTTTAAATGTTACATTTTTTGCCTAAAGTAGACTATTACATATTGGTATTGCCATAAATGCCAGCTAAAAAAAAAGGTAACAAAAAATTGCTTTAAAGTTTATTTGTCAACTGTTAGTCCCGCTCACGCCATATTTTGGCCATGATTCTTTAGAGCTGCTATTATTAATATTTTTCGATTTAACAACGTATGTGATGTAACATACAGGGTGTGATGTATAAGGGGTCATGTTGGGGTCAACGTTGGTTGAAAACGCCGTGTCTGGCTGCAGTTAACGTTTTCAGCTGCTTTTTTTTTACTGTTAACAGCATCTAAAACCAGCTTAGGGAAATACTACACTGTGGATGTGAATTAGCTAGTTGTTAATTCATCTATTTTCAGTGTTATCTGTTACCACAATAATTTTAGTTATTTATTATATGTGCGCTTCTTGTGTTATGATTGTAGGTAAGCTAGTTAGCTGGGCATCTTATGTCAGAGCTAGGGCTGAACGATATGGGAAAATTGCAATTCCTTTATATTATTAAGTATGCAATTCTTTTTAAAGTTCCTTATTTTCTTACTTCTGTATTATTATATACTTATACTAAATATTATTATACTACTGGAGCTGCTGCCCCCGCAACCCAATACCAGATAAGCGGATGAAGATGGATGTATGGATGTATTATTATTATTATTGAAAGATATATTTATAAAACTTACTGACCTGTCAGTATTATTAACTAAACTATTATAAACTAAAGTGCACGCTGACTATGGCTTTGCTACTTTAACCTGTTCCTTACAGTAGAGCTGGGCAATATGAAAAAAATCTAATATCACAATATCTTTGACCACATACATCGATGTTGATGATGTGGCGATATTGCAGGGTTGACTATTGGTGCTTTCACTAAATGTTAATAATTTTGATAAATAATCGCCTAAAAAGTGGATGGAAACGTCTAAGTGGGTAAAATCAAATAATAAAACAACTAAAACAGTCAGCTAAGTTCAGAAAATGGCATCACTTTACTGTAATGCATCCTTTAAAACCAAGAAAAGACAACACTTATGCCGTATGAGGATATTACAAAGTCCAAAATTTGAGACATCTAGCTTCATATACTGTATCAATGTAGATATAATATCAATACATAATGCCCAGCCTTACTTACCATTGTTCCCTGGGTTTTAGGTGGCATTGCTTTGTAAATATTGAGGCTCTCTCTTACGACATGTGAAGAAATCCAAAGTTTAACAGGCGTGCTGTGCCTACAGTTGAGCTTACTAAAATATAATTTGACTATTTGTGCACAGGGAAGGGATTTAGGAACCAGTCAATTATGAACATCTCTCTCCTTGCACCCGTAAACCATGCTTTTAGGTGTCTCGGTACAGTACATTTGGAATAAACCGCTTCGTGAATGTGCTTTTAAATATCTGAAGCTGAAAGCTGAATTCCTTCCTCTTATCCACCAGTATGTACTTAGCTGCTTGCCACCCACTGAGCTGGATGCAATCTGTCCTTGTCTCACCATGTCTTATCAACTGCTAATCTCCCACCACAGCAAGGAGGCTCCCCTAAGTGGGCCTTCCAATCGCACAGCAAAAGAGGTTACCATCATACCACTCTCTCCTATTCAACATAATGTCCCCCTTTTTAGTTTGTACCCATGGCAATGTGTTGTATCTAAGAGAGAAGGCTCAGTTTCTTCCAGTTTGGTTCATTTATCAGATATACTAGGTTTTTGTGTCCTATTTGTCTGAATTACGATATCGTACGATTTCATTTATCTCATCTTTTCTCTGCCCCAGAAGGCTAGTTTAGACATGGTTGTCCACACACTCTGGGAGCTACATGTAAGATAAAATTTCCTCAGCCCTAGTCTTCTGTCTTTCCTCAAAGACACATGTGCGCCTCCTCCTTCTCGTCTCCCTCCTCCTTTTCTTTCCCAGCCTTCTCACACATTCAGGAAACTGGAGCCGAGCCAAGAACCCTAGTCTCCATTTCCGGGAATCTGTCCCACAAAGCCACAGTATAGTAAGTTGGCTCTGACGTGGGAGCCATTGTTAAAAGCCCAGGGCCCCCATTGTCCATGGGAGGAACAGCAGCACAAACAAAAACCCTTCTTGCGGAACGAGTAGGAGGAGGTGTAGGTGGGGGGGGGCAAGAACAGGGGAACCTCTGCTATTAATATAAAGTGGTCCCACAAGGGGTTTGCATATTAAACAAATACCAAAAGAGAGGGAGTACACGGTGCCTGTTGGGGTCTTTCTTATTGTCATTTAATTCCAAATTAGACTTTCCAACTTTATCTTTCCACTTTGGTATACAGTAGTATACACATGATTGGAGAATATATGTCACTGGTTGTCTGAGGTAGGGTGTAAGTTTTCATGGTACACTGTATGAGTGGCAAAGAAGGCTGTTGTCCATAGGAGGAAAGATCTGAATACATGTCCAACTATGTGGGGAACACAGTATTAAAAGTAAATGAACTGTATTTTACACCTGCACCTCTCGTTTATTTTTGCGTTCATTGGCAGGAAGGTGAATCCATTTTACTCAACTTATGTCTGGGTCCTGTCATCAACATATAAAGCAGGTTTATATTGTTACTCAGGTTTATGATTGCGTGTTTAAGCATATCTTTGACGTTCCAAAACATGTTCCAACTGCTTGTAAATAGTTATGTATACATTGAATGTAGATATTTTGGGAAATATGGCTATTCACTTTCCTGCCGAGTGTTAGAAGACAACATTGATGTCACTCACATTTGTCTGTTAGATATGAAGCTACAGATGGCAGCCAGTGAGCTTAGCTTAGCTCATACTGGAAACAGGGAAACCTCAAGTCGGCTTTGTCCAGAGGTATAAAAAACTAAGAACATTTTGTTTAATTCGAAATGTAAAAATGTAAATTTTTGTTGTCACCGGAGACTTCAGGAAGTCACTGTGCTAGATCAGAAATGGTCCAGCACAATACCCTGGTAAAAACACAATTTGCCTTTTTAAACCCCAGTTTTTGGATGGATTAAACAAACTATGCATTTATTTATTTCATATGTGTGTTCTTACTTTGCTCTATGTCTCTCTAGGACCCCAAGCATTCTCAACAAGGACCCCACTGACAAGAAACCCAAGAATGAGAAATCCTCCGTCTCCCTCAAACATGAGTTTGACCCAACAGGTAAAGAGACACATGTATGTATTCCTGTCCTCTGATTTTGATGCTTGTGTTTTATACTTAGTTTAGTTTAGTTTTCTTTAATTTGCTGCAGCATTTCTTGTTAGTGCTTGACATTTCCTTGTTTCTTTTTATTTTTTTATTTGTAGATAACTTTCTTATCACAACTTCCACAACAGCACTTTGCAATCAAAACGCATTCGCATTTAGACACTTGCATTGAGTTGAGATTGCATTGTGAACAGAAGCCATTAGTTATTAATCGATCAACAGGAAAATAACCGCCTACTATCTTGATTGATAGTTTCAGTCACTTTTCAAGCAAAATGACAAACATTTTCTGGTTTCAGCTTCTCAAAAGTAAACATTTGCTGTTTTATTTTATTATATATGGCGGTAAACTAAATATCTTCAGATTTTAGTGGTCAGAAAAAACAAGCAATTTAAATATGTCACAATAGGTTTAATGAAGTTATGATTGGCAATTTTTGTTATTAAAATATTTTACAAATAAAATGATAAAATAGATTATCAAGAAATTTGCCAGATTAACCAACAAAAAATGTTTTTTAGTTGCAGACCTGATTAAGTTATGTAAGAACTATGAGTTCAGTAAGTAAACTTTGATTTGAATGACAGTTTTAGTCTTGTTCGTCTTTACTCTTGAATAAAGTTTTCTGTCTCCTTGCCGTACGTTTAATTTGAACTGTTCCAGAGTTTACCACGGGAGCTGGTGCAGGGGTGAACAGAGATGGTGTTGGGTGTCTGCAGAAATAAGTTGTAAAGGTGGTTGCCTGGGTTGCTGGATTCACATGAATCCTTCCTGCCCTTTTCCCCACCCTGGGGCCAGAAGACAACCAATTATCCACTCCGCTATCTCAGATTGTTCTTTGAAGTGGGAGAAGGGAAACCTGCTTCAAGCAGATTTTGGGTCCCTAAATTCACTTAGTGGCTACAGGAAAACCTCCCTCATGGAGGTCTCTTAAACTGGCAGATTGTCTGTGCAGATTTCAGGGTGTTGGTGAAGTTAGAGTAGAAGAATATGAAAGAAGTCATAAATGGAGGGGCTGGTTTTTTCTGGGTCATGGCAGATTTAAACGGGTACTATTGGCTGTGCATGTGATGCGGTCATGGGACATACCAAATAGTAAATACAACAGAAAAAGGGTGGGTTGATAGATATGAGGAGGTTAAATGTGACTTGTGGATTTCTTTTCAACTAGAAGAATTCTTAGTGTTATGCATTGTTTCATGGTTGTTTTGCCAGTAAAAATTGCCCACGAAGTCAGTGAAAAAAGAAGATTAAGAGCTAGCAAATATTAATACACATTTTATTTATTTTTATTTAAAAAAAAATCTGCTTTTAGAACTTTTTCATGAAGAAGAAATTGTTTCTTTCTAATGTTTGTTAGGCCTTAAGGATACACACAATGCATTTTGATGAAGTTAACATTAATGTAAATCTCCACAGGGCAGGTTTTAAACCTACTCCATCCATCCATACTCTCCATCTTTTCCATAGCATTGTTTATTAGACACGCTTTTTAACTTTTACAGAATGAGGAGGAACTGAGAAGTCAATTTCCTAAAAACCTTTGCTAGCGCATCACTCTGTATGGAAGAAGACTTGAAACTAGCAATTGAGACAATAAAGTAATTAGGAAAAATGTTTACTGAGGTAATACACCAATTCATTTACAGTCAGTTATTTTTGCAAGCAGGGGAGTCACCTTCTTATGGCTAGAAAGAATACAGGGTCAAGGCACTTCCGCATTGGCTTTACTTTTTCAAGCCTGGATGTTGTCGCTTGGTTTTATGCATTTCTTTTCTTCTTTTTTGTGTGTGGCATTTTTAGGCCTTTATTTTGACAGAACAGCATAGACATGAAAGGGGAGAGAGCGGGGGAATAACTTGCAGCAAGGACGACAGGCTGGAACTACACCTGCAGCCGCTGTATTGAGGACTGAGCCTCTGTATATGGACGCACACTCTACAAGTTGAGCTACCCAGGCACCCTTTATGCAGATGTTCTATATACATTTTTTTATTTGAATGGCCCTCTTAATTTTTTTTTACGTTGAGCATATACACAAAGTATTGATATTATAATAAAAAGTGTATCAGAGAGACAAGAGAGGGAAAAACATCCCTTGATGGGGAGTCCAGCTTTTGTTAGAAAGAGAGCAGGCTTCTATTTAAAAACCTTTTCTGCTTCGGACTCTTGATTTGTCACTTCCTGTGTGGAGAATGTTTCCCACAAGACGAAGATTGCACCAGACCATAAACATCATACCATGAAGTTGGATCATCTTTTTCGCATCCAAAATTAGTTTTATCTTATTTCACGACACCATCGGCAGCATGTGATCTAATGCAATAGGTTTGTGTGTGTTTTGGTGCAAATGATAGGTCTTGTCCAGCGGTGTGTGATAATCCAGAGAGATGAAAATGGCTTTGGGCTGACTGTAAGTGGAGACAACCCTGTGTTTGTGCAGCTGGTTAAAGAAGGTAGGACACACACAGACACACACACACGTTTATCTTTCTATACTTTACAGTCATTCTAATGTTAAACTTAAAATTTAGTCTTAACCTTCAAGCAACTCTTTGAAAAAGTGAGTTCCCAACTTGCATTACAGAGATGTCCTTTTAAAACAGAAATTCATCGTCACAAAGATTGCAAAACATACACACACTTGACCACAACCCACTTGGCTGTGTTCTGTCTTTTGTGATAGATGGAGCTGCAATGCGAGCTGGTGTTCAGACAGGAGACCGGATCATTAAGGTGGGAATTATGTATTCCCTTCTTACTTCCAGAATCAGAAACTGAAACAGAAACATATTTTGGTCTGAAAGTGAGTTAAAGGATGAAATCTGTTAAGCTTTAGCTTTGTGTAGAGATACACCAATTCAGATCTCTAAACTAATCTGACAAGGTTGAGTATTGATTCAATCTCAGTAGGTGCACATTTTGAAACTTTCATACTGAGTCGTTGTAGGTTGACTCTGGATCTAGCCAGTCTATGCTTCGTTCTCGGGGTCAGAAGTTGGAACTGGAAATTTCATCACACCCAAGTGGACCGTGTTCCAGTAACAAGCTGGAGAATCCTATTTAATGGGCTGGGGGGGACAGCATTTTGCTCTTACATACACTGTTGTAACATGTCAACAGATTAAAAAGGTGGACAGTACTATGTGTACTCCTGAATTCCAACTTCTCAGTTCAACTGGAAGGCACCGTTTCACATCCTAGCGTATCCTCAACTGTCTCTCTGTGTGATTTAAGTAACAGCGTGAATGTTAGAGTCAGTATTTCTGCAACAACAAAAAAACATTGCAACCCCACAGATTCCTCACAGGAATGAATTTCTTGATTAAATGATTAAATCCAGGTTTCTTCTTTGTTGAAGTAAACATTCACTGCTGCAGAGCTGCCTCCTGCTGTCTTCACAATCAATTAACTAGGAATCTTAATTAGCAAATAGAAATGATTGGGAGTGTGTAATAGGTCGTCCACACAGTGCATTAGGAAAGTGTCATTGTGAGGAGTACATCCTTTCAAACCAACGGTTAGATGACTGCCATTGCCTACTACTGTGGCTTTAAAGTAAAGACCTTCAAGTTAGAATGCATGCAGGGAGCATCAGCAGTTGTTTTTACTCAGTGCAACACATGAGCTGATTTCCCGATGCTTTTGTTTTCTGACAGGTTAATGGGACCTTAGTTACACATTCAAACCACATAGAAGTTGTAAAGCTGATAAAATGTAAGTATGCACTTTTAAATACATTTTATATATGCTGTATGCTCACTCAGTATCATTTCAGTGATTTAGCACATTAAAGGGACAGTTTATCCCAGAATCAGAAATACATAATTATTCTCTTACCTCTAGTGCTATTTATTAATATAGATATTTTTAGTATGAGTTGCCCGGTGTTGGAGTTATCGGCCCTTGAGATTTGTTTTTAGTTACTGGAGTCATTAAATCCACATATGGGCTGACTGTGATGTGCTTAGACAAACATTCCCCCAAACACACAACTTTCTGAGTCTTAGCTACTAAGACCTTCATTTCTTGTGGAAATAAATATACAAGATTTAATTTTGAGAGAGAGGTTTGCGGTTCTCCTATTCAGTTGTGTGGACAGCTGGCTTGGACAAGACATAGAATTCATGATTTAATACATTTTATTAGCATTAATATGTGCTCTTTATGTGGTCACATTTTTCTCTTTCTCTCAGCTGGTTTTGCTGATCACATCTTCACGGTGGCATGGATGCTTTTTATACATGTATCAGCATTTTTCTTGCTCTTCACCCTCCCATCATTCCTTTCCCTTGATTCCTCTCTGGCAGCGGGTTCCTATGTAGCCCTGACAGTGTTAGGGAGGCCTCCAGGGCTTCCTAACATCCCCCTGGAGGAGGACGAGAAGGAAAAGAAGGAGGAAGGGGCAGAGGTCAACCCACCCTCTTCTCTCTCAGCGCCCCACTCACCTGCACTGCCAGGTGGGGAGCACGTCACCTCCTCTCTGCCTGATGGGGTAAGAAAGAAGAATGAACGTTCCATATGTGGTATCTACTTGTCAGAGCTCTATCGTTTTAATAAAGGACGGGGACACTTCATTATATAGCATTTAGCTCTCACTAATAGGTCAAGGGAGCGTGCAGAGAAATACCAAATCCGTCTACGTCCTAACTTTCTCAAACCCAGACAATTCTTCAGAAATATGTTACAATCCCATAACAATATGCATGTGCAACCAAATAACATAAAGGATGAGGTATAAATAAAATACTGAGGAATAGATAGATATCATGAGTTAAAGATTACATCATTTAAATACTGTAGGCCTGTTTAATCACAAATTTAACACACACACACACACACACACACAAATTGTAACTTCAATGCTTATTTTTAACCTATCTTTTAATTAGCCCTATCGTATCCATTCATTTCTGCCAGCTTGGACTGCTGCACTGTGTCAATAATTTGTCATTTTTGTAACACTGGATGTGTCAAATTAGAGACTTAATTTTCATAAAATCTGAAATAACTGTAAACAATTTGTTTCATCTGCTTACCTCTTATCTCTGTTTTCTTTCTCATTCAGTTCTAATTCTTGAATTTGAAGACATGCAGAATGTACTAAATCTCACACTGGATTTATTTATGAACGTTCACATTTCCCCTTTTTTCTCTTTCACTTTTAGTCAAATCAGTATCACTTATCTTCACTTTTCAAGCTTCCTTCACTCACATGTGTGTGTTAGAGTAATACTGATGTATTTCTGACTACTTTTGGCTCAATGTTTCTTCTTTATTTCCTCTCTTAGGATGAGAACAAAGCCATGCACAGCCAAAAGGCCGACATCTTGCAGAAGATGCTAACCAAGGAGCAACAGGACCTACAGGTGTGTGAATGATGCAATGAGATTGTGTGTATTTCCTTATACAGGGAAGACATTATAGTACAATCTCCTGAATATGTTGAGCATGGTTTGTCTTCCTTGTATCATGTTTCCATCAGTAACTTATACACATTTGACCCTTAATTAAGAGATCATCAAATAACTTGAACCCTCTTTTGGCTTGGCTTCTTTGGCATTTACTTGTGTTAAGGTAAAAGAGGAGTACAGCAGAAACCCTCGGCCTAAACTACTGAAGGAGGTCCAGGAAGCCAAGAAGCACATTTCACTGCTGCAGGAGCGGCTCAGCAAAGCAGCAGCAGCAGCATTACAGGTAGAAAACTAAACTTAAACTGTAATTTTACATAAATAAATAAATAAATTTGTCTGACCAAAAGTAAGGACACAAATTACGTTGTTATTATAACACTACTGTTCAAATCTTATAAATTATAAATTAGAAATAAATAAATTAAAATGCTTCTTTCCTTCAATAATACTATTTAACAGAGATAAAACCCGTATAATTTAGACACAAAATGCATTATTTTAAATAGTTTTGTCCCTGAAAGTCTGTACTTATTCGACTTTAGCTGAGAAGAATTTTTGTCTCCTTCCTCCCTTTCTAATTTGTTCTTCATGTACAAAACAACATCTATTTGTAGAGCGGACTTTCCATTCAGAATAATAGAATAATCCTCTCGGCTATCTGACTGGACCCAATCAAGATTTTGTGGCAGAAGATTTCAATTTCAACTGTGTTCAATATCAACAGATATTACCAAAAACGTCCTAAAAGGCTCTGATCCTTTTTGAGGAATTGTCATCACACGGTTGCTTTCTTTTAAACTGCAAACATTCGAATGACTTAAGAGTGCACGCAGTCAGCTACAAAAGCTAATCAAGTGGGCTAATACAGTATCTCAGAATCAGAATCAGCTTTATTCGCCAGGTATGAGGACACATACGAGGAATATTTCTTTGGAGCATCGTTGCTCACACTGTGCTTACACACAAAACAACCAAAACAAAAATATACACACTAGTAAATACATACAATATATACATACTCTAAACAGAACAAAATAGAGGCACGAGTGAACAAAGAGTTCAATAAAAAGTATTTAAATATGGAGCATAGTGCATAGTTACTGTGTTGACTTTCGGTCAGACTCAGAGACACTCACAGAGACAAGCATTCAAATGTATTTATGTAAAATGGGAGTTTTTTTGGAAAGCTTCAAGATGCCTTTTTCCAATAAATATGTAGTGTTCTTGTTTTGTATTTATTGTATGTTTCAGCTATACAACTATCTTTACATAAAACACAAGTAACCAATACAATTCAATGATTCAACAATTCTTGTTGAAGTTACATTTCCTGAATCTTTACAACAGACGTGACGAGTGCAAAGATAGCACAATCCACATTAGAAGAATTAAACCCAGGTGGAAAAATACCCCCATTTTGTTTTAAAGGTAGACACATTTCTTGCCAGGCAACTTTGAGAAAATTATATAAATGATTCTGCTAAACCTTATTTATCCATTCACCGACCCTTAATCACCACTCAATATGTGTCAAAACTCTCGTCTTTGTGTAGCCAAGAAATCTAGACGCACCCTAGCAGCAATCATATCGTGTATAGAGTTGGTGGGCGGGCTTCACATAAGGACAGCTGAGTTGCGAGTTGCGACAGTTCTGACTCTGGAAGACTTGGAGTTTAGCACTGAAGTTATTCTCAAAAAAGGAAGATGTGTTCAGAGTTTCGCCCATTGGCTACAGCAAAAGTTTAACTAGTGCTGCTCTGGGTGGTTGTAGCGCTATCCTAATGCGTGCAGAGGAAATTTGAAAGACAACTATTTATCCCGCTGCTCGGATTGAGCCCTGCCAATGTTGAGTTCCCAGACTCACCATCTTGATGTGGGTCTGGCTTGTCAGGCTTGACAATTTGGGCAACATAACTCCTCTGGTGTTTAAATTAAGCTTCAACTCCACCATCACGTCCACAGGTCACTACAGGCTCTTTAGTCTACAGGATCTTTTTAACTGATAAGAGGGTGAACAAATTTTGTGTGTGTTTTTCAGGATGGAGTCACAGGGTCCAGGAATAGTGAGGCTAAGGAGGGGGACTGTGGGCCTCCCCTGAGGGAACAGACCCAGTCCTTACCGGGTTCCAGCCCTAATGACAGGCCCTCGATCAACAATAACTCTGTGGGTATAAAAATCAATGGTTGTGGTGGATGGCATTGTGGTTTACGCCATTTATCAAGTAAAAATGCAAAATATTTATTAATTCCAGCTTATTTTCTCTGTTCTGTATTGTAAATGTAATATTTTGGGGTTTTGGACTGACACAAGACAAAGCAAGCTATTGGAAAATGGGTCCTTGGGCTTTAGAAACTGTTTTATGATTTGATGTTATTTGATTTTATTTGACAATTCACAAAGAACACTAACCTTATATAAACTAGGACCAATGTAATGTACAAGGTTTAAGCACATTACTATTTTCCACCTGTAGTCTCTTTGCAGGTAGGTAGAATAAAATAGTAAGAAAGATTAGACAAAAAGTTAAGACATTAAAAGAACACAAAATTATGAATTAATCAAAAGAAATAATGAAGATGTCAGACAACAATTTCTTAGTAGAAGCCTTTTAGGTAGATGCTGACAATTTAAACTTGTTTGTTGATGCTTTATGTTGTGTTTTTTTTAATGACAATAACTTTTTACCATTGATAAGGTGCTGCTGTTGAAAGAGGAACATTAATGAAAGTATACTGTAAGAGTACCCATGATCTAATCTTACAACAGGAAGCCTCTCTGAAAATACTGCTTACACAGACTCCTTTGTAATAACTTCCCCCCTTTTTTATCACAACTTCTATAAATAGAGATGAAATGGTCCTACTTTCCGATCCCAGGGATTTTCCAGTATTCCGCACCAGTCTAAACAATCAATTTGGCAAAGTGTTGTCTTGTTATTAGTGTGTGTGTGTGTGTGTGTGTGTGTGTGTGTGTGTGTGTGTGTGTGTGTGTGTGTGTGTGTGTGTGTGTGTGTGTGTGTGTGTGTGTGTTAGACGCACAGCAGCCCCCTAACAGAGGGTCCTAGCAAAAAAGAGACGCCCTGTCAGAGCCCGGACATCAGCCGACGAGGTGGCCTCAACTTCTGCAAATCGGCTGACCCTGAGGACACCCCTGACACAGTAATATATTCATACACACACGCATACACACACAATGAGCTGATTTTAATTATTTACCCAATAGAAGGTATAATATGTTACTCAGTCCTTGGGCGTCTGAATCTTAAGTTCAGAGAAACAAGCTGAGCAAACGTTCGCAACACCTTGGCTTGAAAAGCCTAGTTACGTTACAAAGCTGTGATTAGACAGTCACTGTCCAGGGGAGGGGTTTATCAAACAGTCTGTCGTAAATTATTACAAATTTAGTTGTAAGAATAAATTCATATTATTCATGCCTACATACAAGGCTGAATATATCCTGCCTGCTAATGTGAAACTCCTTTTTTAATACAATGTGTTAGAATGTCCATCAATGCATGTAACCATGCTAATGTATCACTCAGGACTCCAGTGCTCAGTGCATTGTGGGTAGCTCTCCCTACCTCCTCAACCCCCAGATCATCGGAGCAGAAGATGACTACTTTGATTCTCAGCAAGAACAGGTATCTAAATAGATGTTTCTAATCAACTAATGAATGAAATGAACAGTTAAATGTGAAACAATAAACCTCTTAACCTGATTGAATAATGATGTCACGTCAGGAGTCCGAGGGCTCCATGTTTTCATTAAATTCAGACTCCTGATGTGGAGTTTCAGGAGCAAATTGTTGTATTGATCCCCCTCTCTTTCTCTCTGTCAGATTAATGGACTGTGTAGCTGTTTCCAGAGTATAGACTCGCTGAAGTCTCGGCCGGCTCACCTCGCAGTCTTCCTCCATCATGTTGTCTCGCAGTTTGACCCGGCACCTTTGGTATTTATGCAAACACACACAAAAAAGACTAAGGTATATAATACACATGTTATCAATCCGACAGCAGTGTGGGATAATACCATTATGATGAACCCAAATATCACATACTTCTTACTTTTTCCTTCTTCTACTATACTGTATTCTATTTAACTTAAACAGGCATACAAGAAATCGTCTCTCAGTACTTCCTTCTGTACTTCCCCACCCTGTCTGTGATTCTCAACCCTCAAGTCCATTCTTTTCTATTGACATAAATCTTTAAAAAAACAAGTCACAAATATAAAGTCACAAATATATATAATCACTTACTTATTGAATTATTATTATTATAAATGAGGTGAGAAACTCCACATTGACAGTTTTATAGATCTCTTTTTATATTCCCTCCGTTAGCTCTGCTATCTCTACGCGGACATGCACAAGCAGACCAGCTCCAAAGAAAGCCGACGCTTCTTCATTGAGTTCCACGCACTCTTTATGGATCGAACAGCAGTACGTCATCTCTTGCTTTTCCTTTAGTCAATTTTTTTTCTTTTAGACCACATTTCAGACCTATTGAATATTTTTTATATATTTGTTGATATAACGCTCTTTCTTTTTCCTGTTGTCTTTCTCAGAATCTTAAAGTACCAGTGCCAGAGGCAATTGCAGCTGAAGTGGGTAAGGGATAAAAAGACAATAAAAGTTAGGAACGCACCATCCAGCCTTTTATTTCAGATACTCACTCAGATTATTTGTTAATACTAAGTATCGATGTGACACCAGTGTTCTTTTCATATAAATAAATCTAAACATCTGTATACCTCACTGTGTGGAGCTCATTTAGATCATTTTGCAAAAAAACAGGAAATGCAAAGGTGCTAGAAACTAAAAACTAAATCTGTGACCTGCTTTGACTGCGGAAATACTGAATTTTCTAATAACGTTGACAAAAATAATGTCAAGGTCCAGTTCCTTTGTTTCAGATCGGGGAATCTCTACATTCAGTTTGGAATATTATACCACAGAGTAGGAGTCGGGCTTGTAGTTCAAAGTGTTGGACCCACAAATAGATGGATGAACTGTCTTTTCAGAATGATTCCTAAATGTTCACTGTACCTGTTTTCTTAATTAGTTTCATAAATGTGGTTCTAAAACTTGCGATAAGATAATATTTCTTGGTGTGTGTGTCTCTGTACAGAGAAGCGAAGGCTGGAGTTGATCCCTGAGGAGCTCTGCAAACAGTACACCCAGGGGTTACAGGACACACTCCTACCAGACCTGCACAAGAACCTGGAGGACTTCAGGTAGGAGACACCCAACTATATAACCGTTCCAGTGGTGGAAGAAGTAGTCAGATAATTTACTTGAGTAAAGCTACTAACACACCTCTGTAAAAATACAGGTAAAAGTCCAGCATTGAAAAATGATTTAAGTAAAAGCATAAAGTACAATCAGAAAGTAGCACTGAAGGTGCTATAAGGAAAAAGTACCTAATACAATGTTGCCTGTGACTGATAGTTTTAATAATAAACATTTTTAAAGTGACATCTTCACAAGATTTGTTTTGCAAAACAAGCAAATCCTTACTACCTATTTGTGAAGATGGAAATGTTTAGCATGATGATTATTTATTAAAACAATCTTAATATGTTTTGTTAGCAAAAATACATGTATAAAAAATACACATTTGCTGTCAGATAATCCTAGTGAAGCCAACTATAGTGGAGAAGGAGTAGAAAGTGGCATGGAAAAGAAGTTAAATACAAGTTTCTCAAATTTGTACTTAAGTGCGGTACTTAAAGTAAATGTACTTTTCCTTCCACCACTGAACCATTCTGACAATAATGATTTTACTTTTCCTGAAACAAATCTATCATGGCTTGGTTGTAAAAAGCTAATATCTCTAGATGTTGGCCCTGTGAATAATGTTATTTGTGCGTTTACGTGTGTATGTGTTTGCAGACAGAAGCGCAGCATGGGTCTGACTCTGGCTGAAGACGAGCTGTCCAAGCTGGACTCAGAGGGAGGAAAAGACCAACAGGCGTTGGAGAAGGAATGCTCCTGTGCGGAACACATCCTCTCAAAGATAGATGATATCCTGTGAGCGCGCGCACACACACACACACACACACACACACACAAACAAACACACACAAACACACAGTATTTTCAACTCATATTTTCCTTGTATAATTGTGTGTGTCTGTGTGCTAACCCCAAGTTGTCTGTTTCAGGTTGACGTCACAGCCCACAGAAGAGGAGAAGTGGTAAGGAGGGAGTTTTGGATATGTTATCATCAACCAGCTGCAGCACAGTCAATATTGTATCAGTTTTGGAAAATGCGTTTTAGTTTCTGTTCTGGTACTTCACTGTTAAACTAATTATATCTGTGAATCATTTTGGATAAAAGCATCTTCTCAGTGCTTTCTTGTTGTATCTAACTTGCACTTAATTACACAAAATGACCTCAAAGGTAGACAGTAGTTTCAGTCTCATATTGGTAAAATATTATGTAATATTAGCTGTAGTAGAATTACAGTACAGTGAATAGCAATCAGCTTTTTGTCCTTTTTTGTTGCAGCCAAACAATGCAGTATGTGATTCTTACCTATATGAAGCACCTTGGGGTGAAAGTGAAGGAACCTCGAGGCCTCGAACATAAACGAGCACGCATCAATTTCCTTCCCAAGATGAAGGTCCAATCCCTTGTTCAGAAACACTCAGAAATATGCTTAATTGTTTTCATACACAAGGAATCTGTATGTCTATCTGTCTGTCTGTCAGTTTGTCTGTCTGTCTGTCTGTCCATCTATATGTAAGGAAATATGATGATAACATTTTGGACATTATTATTTTGATGTTCTCAAAATCTGTTAAAAATGCAGCCATACGAGTAAATATTTCATAGGCAAATATGTACCTTTTTCAACAAGCAGAAGAGTATGAAGCCTGAGAAGGAGGGTGATGAGAAGGTAAAAAAGCCTCGGTTTCCCAACATCCTTGGCCCTCCTCGGCGTCTGAGCAGAGTGGACTCTACTTCAGGTGAGAAACCTACAATTCAACCATTGAGTTTATTGTTTTAAAACTTCTTACTACAATAAAAACCATCAATCTCCCTTTTTTTTCAATAAATGCTATAAAGTTAATTCTAAGTTTCTTTACCAAAGACAGGAAAGCGGTGTATTTGTGTATATCCGTGCGTGTATACATGTGTGTTTGTGTGCAGTTGGTAAGGCCGTGGAGCTGAACAAGCAGCGGTCACCAAAGCTACTGTCTCAGCCAGCCCTCGGCATCCCTGAGCAGTCTGATTCAAATTCTGGACGGATCCGTGGAACTCAGCTCAGTGAGGGATCGGATGCCAGCACACAATCTTTGTCCTCCAGCACCACCTCCCCTACACACAGCTCGCCCACCGGTCAGGCCTCAGATACTAGTGGACACGACTCAGACTCCAGTAAGATATACCTGTTTCTCTTCCTCACCTCATTTAGGGATTCCCTGAAGAGAAAAAACAACTTTTATTAGAAAGAAGCAAAGACTTTTGTGAAACAGAAAATTTCGTGAACCCATTTTGACCCTTGAAATTTTGTTTTCACAATTTGGAAATGTCCTTTAGATAAAACAAACCTATGCTTTCTGTTCATCAGCACAGCAACTCTCACCATTTTTCTTCCAGCAACAATTTACCTCTCCCAAGATTTTAAGCAAGTCTTCACCATTGTTCCATAATATTCTCAGACATTTATAATAACAATCTGAGCTAGTCAGTGGCATAAACAAGCACTTTTAGTGGGCGTACATTGACAGTGCATAATTTCCTTTGTGCAAACACATTGTAGCCCAGAACGTGGTTGCTGGCTGCAGAGCTCTCAATAAATACTGGACCAATTAGTCACTTAGACACAAGAACATGGTAAAATAGGATCCAGGTGGAAAAATACCAAAGTTCTCGTTTGGAGTTACTATAAATTAAAAGTGTGCATGTCCTTTTTAAGAGTGAACTAAAAATGAAAATGCAAATGCATAAATATTTGCATGTACTCTGGAATTGCATAAGTTAGACAGACATGACTTTTTTATGTCACTGTGTTGTACTGCTCTCCTCTCACCTCTCCAGATGTGTCTCCATTCTGCGTCCCGCCAAGACCGGGCGAGGGTCTGCAGCATGGCGACCACCACGATGGCGTCTCAAGTCCAACCAGTACTCAGTTTGACTTCAGCCCCTCAAACCTGGAGCAGTTACAGGAGGAAGACCAGGAAACTTTCAGGTATTTACAAGGTTACTCTAGAACTTTGTATTTGTAATAGAAAACAAAGTAAGGAAGTAATAGTAGACTATTGCATCTTTTGTTAATAAATTAAGAAATATAACCAACATTATATTTGTTTCTTTCCAAGTGCAATAAATAAAGTTTATCATGACATCTTTCCACCACTGTACTATTTTAAAAAGCCTCTCTCCGTCTGTCTCCGGCCGGCAGTAGGATGGAGGTGCAGTGTCCAGTGAGTTCAGCCGACATCCAGAGTGAAGACGACCAGGGAGGTGAGATGGAGTGTGAAGAAAACCCTCTGAACTGGCAGAGTCTGGTCAGTCGAGGCGTCCTGGCGAGCCTAACCCAGCAGGAGATCAAACGGCAGGAAGTCATCAACGGTGAGTCACTGAAATTTCACAGAATTAACTGTGTGACATGAAAATAAAAAAGTATAAATTAGATCTTGTCTTGTCCGTTTGTCCACCCTCAGAGCTGTTCTACACTGAACGTGCACACTTGCGGATGCTGAAAGTGTTGGACTGTGTTTTCCAGCAGAGGTTGAACAGAGACAGTATCCTCCCCCCAGAGGACATCAAACACATCTTTATTAACCTGGAGGAAATCATCCAGCTGCATGGTAACGTCATTACCACACTAATAATACCCTGCATGCTACAGAGGAAAGAGCACAAATCATAGAACTGATTTGCCAAATGTTTATTTTTAACCTTATAAATGATTTACATAAAATCCTATGACATGTTGTTGAATACTATTTCTCCTTTCTGTCTTTTACTGATTTATAGGATTTAGGTTACAAAATGTTTTGTAGTGGCAATGATTAAATTATGTTTTATAATTGTTGTTAAAGCATATCAGTTTAAAGATATATCTGTCTTTTCCGCATTAAAATGTCTAAAATGACTAGACTTAGTATTTTGTTAAGTTGTGTTTGAATTGTTTCTAACAATGTTTAAACCCAAAGCAATTTGTAATTTCGTTCAAGCACATGGCCCGTGTCATTTGATCGCCCGTTGATGGCGTCATATCCCCTCTTTCCATGTGTTAGCATTGTGGTTGTCTGCCAGAAGCTGTTGCAAATTGACTTTTTATCCAGTTTTAAGCCATGTTTTCAGATGTTGGTCCTTTGACTATATAATTTAACCGGATGAATGAATTTAGTCATTGCCTGTCTGGATCTTAAGTTATCAGAGAATCAAGCTGAGCAAACGTCAGCAGCAAATTGGCTCGCAGCTGTTTTGAGTAACAACAACAAGATGCTGAATGTTTGTATTTCAGAACTTCTTTTCATATTGCTCCACAGTTTCTGTAACAGAGCAGATGACAGCAATCAGGAAGAGGAGTGAGACGTCAGTGATCGGGCAGATTGCAGATGATCTCCTTGCGTGGGTAAGATCAGTTTCAGTTCATGCAGGAGGCAGAATGAAAGCTTTAAAACGTATGATCCAAAGGCAGCTTAAAGAGTGGTCTAGAGGAAATGTACATTATCAAATTTACAATTACAATTTACGTTTACAAACGGCATCAACAGCATATAAAGATTGCTTGTATCTTTATTTTATTTGGTTATGTGACAAGAAACAATGCAGCAATAATAGGAATTTATTAAGGACATATACAGTATGCTGTGTTTGTGTGTATGTAACAATCAATGTTTACAGTATACTGTCACATGCATTTAAGTTGCTCTGGTTAAAAACATCAGCAATGGTAAATCCAAATGTAGATGTACTGTGTTTGTGTATTGATTCCAGTTCAGTGGGGAAGAAGAGGAGAAAATCAAACGAGCAGTGGGAACTTTCTGTAGCAACCAGCCGTCTGCACTGGAGCTCATCAAGAGCAGGCAGAAGAAAGACCAGCGTTTCACTTTATTCATGCAGGTCAGTTACTAGAGAATACAGGAAGGAGAGGATTTTTTTTTTTTTTTATCTTTTCTTTTTTACAATCATAGCTTCAAATGAGGTTTCCGAATTAAGCTTTGAACGTTCCTTTTCATATTTTGCGACGTCATAGAGTGCCCTGTAAATACAGGTGCAGGCCACTTTGTGTACAATACATATACACCTGTGTGTGTGTGTGGCAGGCGGGAGTGCAAGCAGTTTTTTTTTAACTGCAGTGAAAATATTGTTTTTCAAAGGCTAAACACCAACAAATATGGATTAAAGAAGAACTTGAATGAATTAATATTTCTGGTGTCCAGCAAACAACAAAATATGCCCGGCTAACACAGGCTTACAAGACACCATTACCTAGGACAAAGGACCAGATGCCAAAGAATATTCGGTTAAATCAGTGCCACCACTGGAATCTATTTCTACAAATAGTATAGTACTATTATTTTTGCCTAATCTTTATCTGCAATTATACAGAAATACAGCATTTAAACTGAAGATAACAAGTCCTGTTTATTGGATCATATATTATCTGTCATTGAGGTTTGTTTCTCTTTCTTGTCTTTATTTCAGGAAGCTGAGAGCAACCGTCTGTGTCGCAGGCTGCAGCTCAAAGACATCATTCCTGTAGAAATGCAGAGAGTCACCAAGTACCCACTCCTACTGGACAATATTGCCAAGTACACAGGTAAACTCCACAAGTGTCAATATGATTGCAGATCTTTTTAGCTAATGATTTTGGTAATAAGTTGGATCATTTACAAAGGTTGTACATCAAGCAGCTGTTGGCTTATGTTTGTTTATCTCCCCACAGGAGATGGGGAAGAGAGGGTAAAGGTAAAGAAAGCTGCCGAATGTTGCAAAAAGATCCTCAACCACGTCAACCAGGCTGTCAAAGAGGCTGAGAACAAACAGGTACACACATTAGAATCATTTAAAAATATATATCAGTTAGGGTTTTATGCTATATTTAAGTTTACACTCAGGGTTTATGGATTTTTTAAATATTCAAACCAACTCTATACCAGCTAAAATAAGTTTTTCCTCCTGTCTAATTTCCGTTTTTTTTTTTAAGCACCTGACGCGTTGTGTTTCTTTCTCAACAGAGGCTTGAGGAGTATCAGAGAAGGTTAGACCTCTCATCACTCAAACAGAATGAAAACCCCATGATCCTGGAGCTGAGGGTAAGCAACTAATTATCCTCCCTGAGCCTGTACGGTTATGAGATCAACATAAAGTCTCCCCTGGTTCATCCAATTAAACAAAAGTTGTCAGTGCATGTCTGAACATCTTGTCGTGGGAGATGTTGGGTTTGTGAAAGAAGCTATTTGTTGATTTTTTGTTGAAAATTAATTCTTGTCCTGCAGAATCTGGACCTGACCAAGAGAAAGATGGTGCATGAAGGACCTCTCTCCTGGAAAGTTAATAAAGACAAGACAATTGGTACATAGACACACCAATATATGTGAATAACATTAAAGAAATACAGTGTAAACTTTCCACCTGTATATCAATAAAGAAGAGGATGTGCAGATTAATTTACCCACTCTAATGAAGTTTGTAACACAATGACTAAAAATGTGGGTTGAAAAATGGCGGCAGTAGCTCAGTCCAAAGGGGCTTAAGAACCAGGGTTGCCGGACCAAGTCCCCGCATGGACCAAGTATGAAATGTGTATTGGTAGCTAGAGAGGTCCCAGTTCACAAAAACATTTACAAACCATCCATGTATTTATACACACACACACATACATTTTTTTATATGTTCCTTTCAGAGCTGTACACAATCCTCCTCGAAGACATCCTGGTTTTACTGCAGAAACAGGACGAGCGTCTGGTCCTCAAATTCCACGGCAAGAATCCGGCCAGCGTTGCTGACACCAAACTCATATTCAGCCCCATCATCAAGCTCAACACTGTCTTGGTTCGTCCAGTGGCAACTGGTAAGTAACTACACTGACTCCAAAGTACTCCTAGTATCTTTAATGGTTTAGGGAATCAGTCCTTGGGGTTTTGGGACACAAGCTCTGGGGATGGCAATGGAAGTTTGTCCAACGCTTAAAGATCAGATCAGTTTTGCTAATTCATTCATTTCAATAGTATTTTTTTCAATAATGAAGGAGGGGAAAAACCAGTATTTAAAATGGGCAAGTCTTCTGCTTTCCCACTGCTTTTCTTAGTTTGTGTTCCTTTGTATACAGTGCATATTAAAGCAACACTGTATAACTTTTTGTGCCTTAAAGTAATGTAAATGTAAATGTAAATGTGCTGTATTTATATAGCGCTTTTCTAGTCTTAACGACTACTCAAAGCGCTTTTACATCATACAGGATACATTCACCATTCACACACATTCATACACTGTGGCCGAGGCTGCCGTACAAGGTGCCACCTGTTCATCAGATAAACACTCACACACATTCACACTCCGATGCGCAGCACCGGGGGCAACTCAGGGTTCAGTGTCTTGCCCAGGGACACTTCGACATGGGACTGCAGGGCCAAGGGATCGAACCACCAACCTTCCAATTGGCAGGCAACCGCTCTACCACTGAGCCACAGCCGCCCCAAAACTGTTTCCAAAACTGTTTTAGTGGTTCATCATCTCGTAATAAGTTGATTGGCACTTCTGCCTTCGCATTGGGGCTCTCTACCAGTTATAACCGCACTATGCAAGTTTTTCCAGATCAGGTAGTGGATTAGTAGTTCCACTGAGACATAATGGGACAATTCCGCTTCCAACCTGTAGGGGCACCGAAGCGGGGGGAAATTACATAATGTTGCTTTAAGTATTATGCATGTAAATGTAACTGTCACATAATCATTGTTGCGTTTTGTCCTCATCAGACAACAAGTCTTTCTTCGTCCTATCCATGTCTGAAAACGGGGCTCAGATCTACGAGCTGATGGCTCAGACGGTGTCCGACCAGAGAACGTAAGTCTCGCACCACAAACAACAAGTCACCTGTTTCCTGTATGTCATCCTGCTGTATCTTTGTTCATCCAGGTGGCAGTGTCTTATCACACAATGTGCCGACACCATGAAGGCCAAACCTCACAGCAGAGACAACGCACATCCGACTCACTCTGAGTGAGTCCACTAACGCAGCCACTTAACTCACTAATACTGGTGTTTGATTTTTAATCTTTTCGTTGTTTCTAATGCGGTTGCGTTTCAGTTCGGAGCGGGAAGCTATTGAGATCATCAAACACGGGATGCCCGAGGCGAGCAAAGATCCTAACGACACATCAAGTGGAAGCATCCATTCTTCAGGTACAGAAGCAGTGGTTGACAAGTTGTTCTACATTTGAGGATTATATGCTTGTGTTTGTTTTATATTATTTTAAACTGAATATCTTTTTTTAAATTAATCATCTTTGTGGACTGTTGGTCAGACAAAACAAGCATTTGTTTGACTATTTTCTGACAAACACAAACAAGCTTTGTCTACACTAAATTAGGAGCCTTCAACGTTTTTTAAACCACGGGGCGACCTCTAGCTCACCCAGTAAGAGCGTGCTCCCCATGTGGCTGGGTCCTGCAGCGGCCCGGGTTTGAATCCCTTTGCTGCGTGTCATCCCCCATCTCTCTCCCCCTTTCCTGTTGATCCACTGTCACTAATAAAGGGAAAACCCCCCAAAACATAATTGTTATAAAAAAAGAACAATAACTGAAAGAGAGACGGAACACAGACCTCCTACTACGTATTGTATAAAATTAAGTTGCATACAATAATGTGTAGGGCAGCCTAAAGCCTTTTTTTTGCATAGAATGCTAAGCTTTTAAAATAGCCTAAAAATTGTTCACATGGTTTTATACCATCATGTTTTAATGTTAAACATACATGTAGCACAGTCAATCTTTCGGCTATACTGTGTCTGTGGATGGCCTTAGTGACTACCTTACCTACAGGCCAGTATGCAGTGGGGATTTATATTTTCTAATAATATGTTGGATTCATGTTAAGACTTTTTAATTTTGGAAAAAATGTTTAAAAATAGACAGTAATTTGGAGCCCCCCCTGCCTTGGCTCTGAGGACTCCTTAGGGGTCCCTGACCCCCCATTGAAGACTTCTGCACTAAATAATCCATTAAGTAAACAGTACAATGAAAAGATAATGAATATTATCATTGTCCATGTACAAATCTCGAAAATACCTCGGCCTTCTTAACTTCAGGGACTGTGTCGCTTCAAAATCAAGAAATTGAAGCAGAGAATATATTTATTTTTTTTTACACAAAATTTTTACATTTAACCATTTTAATGTAAACTGTCAGCTTTTTTCAAATGTAGATACAAAGTCCCCTTTATTTATTCTTCAATTAAGCTATCACCCTGTATGACATGCCGCTTAATCGAGGGGTATCTCAGCTGGTCACTTTTATACCAAATTAAATTTTACTGTTGTGGATTGACTGTGGTTTTTATTTGACTTTATTTTTTTTCTATCTAAATACAATCAACTGTGTTGGTAATGTTGGGGTCTTACTGTGTTTGTTTGGACCAAAACACATTTTTCTGTGTGCGATAACAAAGTTGATTTAAATCTCAAAGAGGTTTAACATAAACACAAATTAACTTTATCAGTTACCTCTGTAGAATATTTGAATTTGAACATTCCTCAAAGCTTGAATTGTTTTACATGAAGTATTTCATATTTTACATTAGATTAAAAGCTACAGTTTGTTTTCAGTGTTTAACCTGATGAACAATGTCACCATCTATATCCAAATCGCAATGCACTCCAGATAAAGATGGCGCCTCTTCTCCAGACATTCAAGCTCCACCGAGTATGAACCCGTTTGATGGCATGAAATCAGAAGACGAGGAAGAGGAGATGGTTGTGGCAAACAGACAGGAGGGAGTGGAGGATGATGAAGAGGTGGATGAAGCAGAACTTGAGGCTTTCCTGGACGGGCAACTGGCAGATGGACTGCCCTTCCTGGAGGATGGGTCACATCAGGGCATCACCGTTAATAACCAAGAGCAGAACACGTCCAGCCTATCGTGCTCCAAAGGCGAAGATGCCCTCAGGACATGTAAGTTACATATTAAAGGGTGAGTTTACCCAAATTGCATTTTCTCCTCTACCTCGAATGGTATCTAGCCACACAGATAGTTTGGGTTTTATCTGCCTAGGCTTTGAGAGTGTAAAAAATGACATGTACATCCCTGTGTCCTAGTGGAGATGCTGAAGCAGGCTCTTTTCAACCACATGATAAGCAGAGAGGCAGAGGATGAGAAAGAGGAGACAGGGGAGAGCAGGCAGAGTGGGGCCCTTGGGGGTCAGCTGAGTGCCTCTTTGCCTGGGAGCCCGGAGGGCCCCTCTGAGAGCCAAGCAACTGCAAGCTCGCAGAAAGAAAACCCTCAGCTCCCTTCAGGACACACAGAGCTGTCTGAGACGACTGAACGCAACGGTGAGAGCATAGTTTGACAATTGTTCGATATTTGGGGAATAACACTTATTCACTTTCTGGCTGTTTGTTAGATGAGAATATTAATACAGCACTGATATCTGTATGTTAAACATAAGGCAGCAAAAAGACCCTGAAGCAGAAGGAAACAGCCAGCGTCAACGTGGCGTTTTTACACAGCAGTTTTTCTACTGTATTAAACAAAAGAGATTTAACGTGCTGGTAGGAGACTAGGACTGCCAAAATTGACGTTTGTATATTGCTTCTAAAAAAACACATAGGTTTGAAGATAATCATATCTATTTTTTGCCCACTATGTACACAAGAAGGCAATCCAATACAACTGGAGACATAGCTACTTGTTTAGGTATATTTATTTCAAAATAAACATGTATTTTAGAATATCTACACATTACAAAAGAAACAAATAAAATAATGTCCAGTCTCTAAACCTTTATTTAGAGACTGTAGACCTCTCTTGCATGCATGTAGAAGGACAGGAAGTGGATTACAACACCTCTCGGCATAACCCTTTTTACAATTGTTGTTGGGATCTCACAATGGAGGAAACGGCTACCTTGGAAAATACTCAAACTAGCTGTTTCCCTGTTTCCAGTCTTTACGCTAAGCTAAACTAAGAGAGAGCGGTTTCAATTTAAATCCCAGGCAAAAAGTGTATTACCAAAACTATTACTACATAATAAACAAAAAATATGTTTCCACCTCTATTTCTCTTCTTCTCCACTTAGGGGGTTTTGTGATTCTTGATTTTGGTGGGGGCTCCGAGGAGAGCAGCACTGATGATGATGGGGGAGTGGGGGGTGACGTGGGGATCGACATGAGGAAACTGCTGTCCTCCTCCTCGCAGGCCGGGGGCGGCTGCGGACCCAACCTCAGCAGGCAGCTTATGACCCACCTGCGACTTCTTCAGGCCGACCTGCAGTATCTGAAGGTACCGCACACGCAAGCGACTGCCTGTTTTAACTGCTTTTACTCACTCACAGTGTTGTGGAGAGTCACAAACCCAACAAGAGGTGGCAAATCCTTGCTGAAAGTATTCTTTGTAGAAGACACTAATGGTCTGATTATGCATGAGATCAGTGATGCTTATAGACAAGATCAGCATCATGACTATATATCTGATCAATAAAGGCACAACATTGTTTGTTTTTATTTTGTGTTTACTGGTTTTTGCTTGTTTACCAGATGTTGAATGCGGGGAAATTTAGAAAATCCAGTCTGGTTTTCTGTGGGAAAATACCTGTTATTATAGAAATATTACTATTGTGCACTACTCCAGTGCAACTACTGTTAACTGTAGTTTGGAGTTCAGATCCATTGTGAAGATAGTGTACTTTTAAGAGGGATTTAACCACACACAATCTAGCAAATAAAAGATTAACATCAGTAAATAAGAGATTAATTATCAGTAATTGTGTTTTTAAATCAAACTTTATTTATGGTGAGAAACCCAGGAAACCTGGGAAAAGAGTTTCTCTGGAAGTAATACTTCAACTTAGTTTATTTTTATCTGAATAGTGAAAACCTCGTGTTAACAGGCAGACAAATGTACAGGGTTGATATGACTTTAAAAAAGGTCACTAGTAGTATAAAGTGAATAACCTAAAATAAGATAAAAGACTACTTTCACAGCGATACACTTATGGAAACTGCCCGATGACTCCAAGGCAATGTGTGAAGTGAGTCAGAATTACATAAAAACTTGAATGTTTTCAACGTTTTACATCATTTGTTTTTGTTTGTTGTGATGATCTGTTTCCAGGAGGTGGAGATGAAGTACAACGAGCTGCGACAAACGCACAGTGACACAGCTACTGACTCCGATGACAACAATGGTGTGTTTCACTTCTCTCAGTCTTTTAAAATCAAGGATGAACATTTGGATGCTATAAAAAATATATTTTTTAAATCATTTTGTACATTTACAGTTAATCTCAAACACTTTTGTTTGATATTTTTCAGATGGGATTCAGGGATGAAAGACTTCCTTCTCTCTCGGTCGTACGATTTTCATGCCACTCCTTGATTACTTTTTTCCGGAATAATCTTTGACTATTTAACACTGGTGTCTTCAAAAATAATGGAGGCTTAATGACTGATCTCCCACTACAGGCATGTATCAGTGGAAGACATTATCCACATTATTAGGAATGTTCCACTACAAACCCCAAATCCTTCTGAGAAGAGACTCTGTGGAATTACCTGAGGACAGTTTAGTTGCTTTTTTTGCTATAATAATAATAATAATAATAATAATCAACAATAAATGATCTCAAACACTGGAGATATAAAATGTACAAAGGGTCAGCATTGAGTGTGTGATGTCACACACATGTACAGCAGAGATTTAAAAATTATGAGACATTAAGGAACAAAAAGACACAATGAAGACCAGAATAATTCTCTGAGGACCAAGAAGGTAGATTGTCTTGTTCAGGACTCACTACTGTAAGCTTGATATAACATCCGGCAATAAGAAACAAGAGACAACCACTAAGGTACATTTTCAGTCCAGCACACCACAACAGTGGAACATGCTTAAAGATGGACTTCCTTAGTTTGTAACATGGCTGAGAAACTGGTAAAATTAACATCCTGAAGCTAACTTTTTGTACAGCACCATTACATGAAAAGTTAAGTCAATGACGCAAAATTCTTGTCGTGTTGACGCTGTTTTGCAAAAGCCCACAAGCGTTGAGATTCTCCTGCATAGCATAGCCCTGATCCATCCAAACTCCATTTAGAAAACAAGCATTTTATGCCATTTATTTTTACACATCTGCATCACAAGATAGTTATTTCGGCATCCTTTTGATCCATTTATTCCAATAAATTCATAGCAAAATCTATACCTCAAGTAGCTCTGGAAACGGCAGTTCCTGGAAAAGGCAGTGAAATTCACCAAGCTGTCTGCGCCGCTGGATGATGTTATGAACCCAGAAACGATGGGGTTTGGTTTTCTGATGTATCTGGGACTTCCACAATGGGCACAAATCTGCGATATTATTTATTTCAGCCACAGTTGATGACCAATGGAAACGTTGATGCAAGTGATGCAAATAAACACAAATGATCCCTATGTAGTCCAACGGTTGCCAAAAATGTGCTTTTGCGGTAGGTGTGAACAGAGCATAAAACTGAAATTGATGTGAAACAGCTAGCCTGACTCATTTACTAATTAACATGTTGAATATTGTTTGTTTCATCGATACACCAACAGAAATGTAAAAAATGACAAATTAAGGTTTTAAGGGGATTCACTTTGAATATTTTTGATGAATCCTCAAATGGCAACCCATGCTCTACTTCCAAGCTAAAACTCCCACTAAAAAAATGCTTTTACATTTACGTTTCTGTAAGTATTACTGTAAATTCGAGAGCTTTAAAGATGTTTGTAGGTGTATTTTGTTTAACTTTGAACAAAGGCTAACCGTTACCCGCTACTTCCAGTACTTGTGCTAAACTGGGCTAAATAACCATGCCCTGAATCCAGCTTTGTACTCAACGCATAGACACGATTGTGATATCAATCTTTCCATCTTGGTCTCGGAAAAAAGGAAAAATAATTAAGTATTCCTGTTAAGTATTCCTTCAACTATTTGAATTATACCATTTTAAAATGGTTATAAGAGGCTTCTGCATGTAAAATCTAATTTCTTGTCCAGGGTGATAAACTGAACATCATTTATTTGGGGGCTGGCTGCAAATTTCAACTGAAACATTTGAAACATTTGGAAAGCCTTTCACATTTCTAATACTGTTTGTTTACTGGTTGACTTTTGGTTTGAATGAATAGTATACACCTGAAATGTTGTGCAGTGACTGACTTTTAAATCCCAGATTTGAAATGTCTTATAGCACTTGAATGTAGCTTAATATAGCAAACAGGATGAACAGACAGATGGAGGTAGAAACAGAACCTCTAACCTTTGTGTTTTAAAGAAACTATGTTGTTCAAATGAGGTTTAGCACCATGCAGTAAGGGATCAGATTTGGTAAATACTTCTTTATGTCCTATTTGTTTTATCAGGGGTGCCTACTAATGATTGCACATAGAAATACAATGTAATCTTTAAATCCTAAACTGGTAGAAATGTAGCTTTTAAAGAATTGTTCCTGTAGCACAATATAATAGATAGTACAAGGTTTCAGAGTGTGTGCACATGTAAATTTATTGAATTGAACTTTACTGTAGGATTCATTTTGTATTCCAGATCTTTTTTGCTGTGCGTCACCAAACACTTTGAACTACTTCAATCTTTTCCCCCTGTAGTATTCTGGGGAGTTTTGTTCTCCAGGATCATTTCTGCAACAGGCTACTCATAAAAGCCTGTTATCCCCTTTGAGGCACAACGATTTATTCATCACACGTCTGCATTTATTTTTAATGATTGGACTGAAAAGACTAAAATATTCTCTGGTCACAAGACTGCACGGATGACATTATGGCTATGATCTTTAGTCTAATATACAAAAAAAATTAAAAAAAGGAATATATATATATATATATATATATAAACAAAAAGATTGTTATGGACTGTTTTAAAAGTAAAGGAATATGCTGTACAATTTTGACTGTATATCAATTTTGTGTTTTTGTACACCATTTAATTATGTTTTAACACAAACTACTTAAAAAGAGGGTAACGCATTGTGTTTTATAAATGTTCTAGTTTTATTATATTGCTATTAAACCTGTTATAACATGTTGAGAATACAAATGGCTCTTTGGAATTGGAATACAGCTCCCCATTAAAAACTATAAAAAGTATTAAATTCATTTGACAAATATCAGCTTTCCATAGACATCAGTGGATTTTTTGTTGTTAGCTGTCAGGCGATGTTCATTTATTTACTAAAAAGGGGATTGGTTCGACAGTGGATTGTGCTGTTTCAGTCGTCACCGTGATGTGCGGCCTGACATTGTCATCACAGTTAGCTACAGCAGCTAGGAAGCTCATTGTCTCATAATGGGCAATTGTTTTTTGCAAAAACCTAAATAAACAAAGTAATTGATCAAGATTGATTCTTTTCCGCAATTATATAGAATATAGTGCTGGAAATTACTTTAAAAATGTCATGATAATATATAATTCCAGCCCCACTGGTTTTCCATCATACTTTCATACTTTGGCCAGTATAATTACAAAAGCATGTTATAAATGTAATTCATTTTTCAACACACCAAAAACATTTTCTTATTTTCCATCTTTCAACACCAAGCCCATTGTTTCCTACTGAAGATGTAAATCTTCAAAAACTGTTCACAAATATATATAGTTTCATCTTAAAATATATTAGTATACTATACTAAAACAGATATGCAGTGTAGCTTTCCACAAACATAACTATAAGGGTGTAAATTGTGTTTCTTGTTGGTATCTGTATTCTGTTGCGGATTAATACACATTTGGTGCGCCAGGCCAGTTGTTCCCAACCTGGTAGTCATGACCACTCAAGTATTTTTAAGATTAACCTGAAGGGTTTTAAGATAATTGACAAGGACAATCAAACAATAAACAAATTGATATACACTCACTGGCCACTTTATAAGGTACACGCCTGTTCAACTGCTTGTCCACGCACATATTTAATCAGTCAATCACGAGACAACTTAATGCATTTAGGCATGTAGACATGGTGACGACGATGTGCTGAAGATCAAACGAAGCATCAGAATAGGGAAGATGTATAATACCGGAGTATTGCTGCCGACCATGCCCATCCCTTTATGACCACAGTACACCCATCTCCTAATGGCTACTTCCAGCAGTATTTAGCAGTAGCAGTACTATGTCAAGAAATTCAAATCACCTCAAACAATATTTTTGAACATACTGATGAGTATACTGTATTCAAATGGCCGCAAAAGTCACCACATCAAGCACCTTTGGGATTCGGTGGAACTATATATTTGCATCATACATGTGCAAACAATGAATCCGCAGCGATGCTACCATGTCAACACGGACCAAAATATCTTAGGAATGTTTTCATCACCTTGTTAAATCTATGACACCAAGAATAAGGCAGTTCTGAAGGCAAAAGGGGGGCCGGCAGGTACTAGCAAGGTAGTCCTTACAAAGTTTAAATCGTTCAGTATACTCATGATTCCTGACCTGTCGTGCAACAGTATGACGTCATGGGAGCGTGGTAACTATTTATATTTGCGCGTGGTTGTTAGTTGCAGTCTTCTCATGAACAGAGGTGTTGCAACTGTGGAAAGGCTACCAACATTGCTGTTTAATGGCAGAATTGGCACCAGCATTAATGTCAAGAGTGGCAAGATGATATTAGAGTCAATGGATGTGGAAGAACAGCTGCTTTTGAGCCTGCTTGCAAAATAAACAAAGAAAAAGAAGGTGGAATGTCCTTCCTTTGAATAACGCCAGACGTAAATATGGTGAGTTTAATATCCTCATGAAACAAATGAGGATGATAGACGAAGAAAAGCACTTTGAATACTTCAGAATGTCTGCACAACGATTTGTTCCTTTGATTCCTACCTTGTCAGGTCAAGCCTTTTATTCACCATAATAGAACTCATCTTAAACTAGTAAGTTTACAAGAGAGTTGCAGTCACTCAGAGAGTCCTGGCATCCGACTGCCCTCAAACTCGTCCATGCTTCTTGTTCCCGCTTTGTTGTGCGCTGCTGAAAGTAATCCTGCCGCACCAGCTAGATCTATGTCATTTTGACATAACATTATTGCGCGACAGGTTGGGAGTGGCGACTGTAAAGAGGCCTTAAATCCAAGGGGATAAGCCTCTTCTCTCTAAGCGCAGCTACTATCGCGCCATTTTAATGCTACGAAGCACCTACCCGCCGTTAGCATTCCATTGACCACCATTGCTTTTAACGTCACTTTGCCAGTAAATAACTTTACATCTGAAGCACTTAACAATGGACACCATTGTGTCCATTGTTTATTTCTTTTTTGATTATTTTTGGGGCATTTTAGGTCTTTATTTGACAGGACAGATGAAGACATGAAAGGGGAGAGAGAAGGGGCGCAGGTCGGAGTCAAACCCGAGATCACTGCGTCAAGGCGCATACCTGGGCGCCAGCTCTACCAACTGAGCTGTCCGGGCACCCCGTTGTTTATTCTGAAGAAACACAACAATGTATAAAAAGCTCCATTACCTTGTATCTCACATTATGGCTCCATAGCAGACGTATTGGTAAAAATAGGCTAACCATTGTGTCATAACCACGCAACTTGCTGTTGCATAGTCAACAAATCACAGTATTGTCAGGAGAAGCTCGTAGTCAACAGTTTTCACTTACATGAGCTGTTTAGGTTTAATTACTATTGTTAACTAGCATTTTAGTTAGCAGTAATTAGCCTGTGCCTGTGTTATCTACTTAAACCTAGGCTCTCCGTCTCTGCAAGATTTGAAATGATTAAGATTTCTCTTGGCACAGCTAACAGAAGACTTTTTTTTTTCAGCTAACAGAAGACTTACAACTTTCAGACAGGTTGCTTACGTCACATCTACGTCGTCGAGCTCAGTTGGAGGCTGCGCACTAACGCTCAGCTTTCCCCGCAAAAGTGCTAATATCCTTCACTGGTCTCCGTCCAGAGCAACGGGATCTGTCAGTCCATTTCTTTAACAGTCTATGCTTAAATGCTAGCTACTTTGTTCTACATTCTACTACCACTGAAGTAGAATATCTTGTCGTGGTTTTGTTTCGTGCCTGCACATGTGATGTATTGACGGTAAAAAAAAGCTACATATTGTTTTTTTTCCCTGTAAGAAGTAGACAGATGAGCACATTTTTTTAAATGAATTCCTTCAGTTACTCTTGTCCATCCAGTTTGTGTGCGTTGAGTTCTTTCAGTATGTGGTTCTCGCGCCACCTTTTATACTTCACACTACTTTTCTTGTAGCCAAATCTAGCTATGTCCACCATGAACACCCAGGCTAGTCCGTACATGGCCACGCCGCCAAGCTTCATTATCAGCGTGGTCCTGGGAGAGGTGAGCTCGCAGTAAAACATGACCGTCCCGACTCCCACACGCACCGTAGCGAACAATAAAATAAAAAGCAGGTCCACGGCGTCGCCCAGCAGGCTGTCGTACAGGCCCAGTTGGCGGAGGAACCAGCGGGTCTGCAGCAGGGGGTTGGTAATCTCGCTGCCGAAAATGACTCCGCTGGTCTCGCAGCCGGAAACTCCCATTAACAGGGCGAGCAGGATGCCCAAAATGCTCCCAGTGTGGTGGGCTAGCATGACGGGGCCCTCGGAGTGGTAGCGTACACACCAACCCATGTCAAAAAGGAAGTAGCCGAGGCAGACAGCCAGGCACGAGGTCTGGAGCTCAGTGTTTTCTGTACCTGGGGGTGCATAGGAACAGCGTCAGACAGGAGGGTGAAATGTAATGTCAAGACTAATGTTAGAATAATTTGTGCCAAACAGCAATTTTGAGTTGTAAAGCATGGAAGGTCGCCCCCCCCCCCCACGCCCTGTCGACAGGAGCAAGACACCCAAAGTAATTTTTAGTAAGGCTAATTTTGCGTTGTCATCTTGTGGTTGTTTTAGTGTCTTTGTTATCATTTTGCATCTCTGATTGTTTGCATCTTTTTTGTTGTTTTGCGCATGTGGTAATTTTGGGTCTCCTTGTAGTTGTTTTGCATCCATTTTCGTATGCTGTGGGCGTTTTATGAGTCATTTTGCACTTCCTTGTGGTCATTTTGTAATTGTTTTGAATCTCTGTGATTGTTTTGGATCTATTTGTTTGTAATTTTGTATCTTTGTATCTTTCTGTGGCGGTTTTGCATCTATTTTTGCTCGTTGTGTGTATGTTTTTTTTTCAACCTGACGAGCCAGATGGTTTTTTCATAGTTGTATTTGTTACACAAAACCAGGCATTTTCAAAAAAATACCTGGGAGGTGAATAGATGAACAATCTGTCTGTCACGTCCACCCTTAGATGAACAGTCACGCCCTCACACACACCTGCGTTTGAGCTTATTAACTGAATTAAATGTTGGTTTCTTACAGGCTAACTCAATGCAATCCATTTAGTGTTCTAAACACAGTGTCATGACACTTGGTACTCAACCAAAACAGACATTTTAAATGTACAAGTTGCTGTCCTTGCTGAACACACAAGTGGATTAACAGGATCAGGAATGTGGGACTGCGTTTCATCAACCACCAGTAAGGACGGCAGCTACTAAAAATCAAACCAATCTTTATTTATAGTCCTTGCAAAATAACTTACAATTAAAGGAGACAAATATAATCCTACAGTCTAATGTCTACATTACTACCGTAGTAGTAGTAGTAGTAACATTTCAGGTTACTTTGGCATTTAAACAGTTTTTGTCTCACTTTGTGTACTTTTTATCACTGACCTGCATGCGTGAAAGGCAAGGGTCCGTCTATGAAGAGGACGTATGCTGTCAGCAGTACTATCGTAACACCATGGGATAAAGTGACCAACCGGCAGTTCCATTCGGGCCCCCGGTGATTGAAGATACAGCAGAACAGCAGGTACAGAGAGAACCAGCCAATCAGGCTGCAGGTCACCTCCAGTACTGGCATGGCTGTCTGTATCATGGATGTATCTGTATGGGGCGAGTGGATTGATTTCACCATCATAGATACAGACTCATGTCCTCATTGTGTCACTTTAAATGTCACATATTTGTAATTTTAACATGTTTTAAAATGGGGGGGGGAAAGGAAATACCATTTTGTAAGGAGGTTGTAGATTGTCTTGTGATTGGCCAAAGCTTCCCATCATGGGCTAGCTGAGCATGTGATTGGAGTGGAGCAGTGAGAATTCCTACTCCTTGCTCAAGGAGCTGTTCTTTCCCTTTGCTCAAAGTAGCTCCAGGCTGCTCCGTTCAATATTGCTCCACGCTGAACTCCAATTTCAAAATCCAAAATTTTTCCGCCCAACTCTCTAACACTCTGCACCGCTCACATGCTCTGCAGGCTTGAGATTCTAAAGCCTGGAAACAGAGCCAAGTGAAGGTGCAGAGGTCTGGTTTTCTCTCAGTCCCCTTGAATAACAATGTGCTGAAAGTTAATTAAGGAATCTTTGTCCAATGATGCCAAAGAAAAACTGCCTCCCCAGGTTTAAAGTGATACCCAGTCTGTGTGAATTATTGTTATGATAACGGTTTGCAACCAAACTATGTTATTTTGAGTAAATAACCCAACACTAAAATAAAAAATAACACCGGATCAAAACAAACCAGTGTCTTTAGTAGTTTTGGGTACTGGTTAATGTTAACCCTGTGTTGCATTAGGGCCTTATTGACCCAAATTAGGCCAGTTTTGACCCACTTAATACTATTACAAAAGACATAGTCTAACTGTCGTGTGTGCACTGTAGCTTACCTTAACTTCTTCCCTCAGTTGTCCTTAAATTTAGAATGCATTTAGGAAATGACTCCATCACTTGTACACAGCTTCACGTTGTTGATCCTTAAATGCACTCTGTCAAGTTGACAGAAAATGCCATGTGCAGGTTACTATAGACAGTTAGTGGGTCCTTTATCCCTTCCCCCTGGATCTCGGACCTGATCCTCTTAAAGGATTAGTCTGTACTCCTCTGCAGATACCTGCATCTCCAGTTGTATAACTCCATCCTGTCCTTTATGTTCTTTTGATGCTGCTTCTTTTACTGTTTCTAGATTTAACATAAGATATTTTGAGGGTAGAAACTTTGATCATTGAGCTCCCCTTCTTTTGTAACAAACTCCCTATGATTTAATCTCAACAATCATTGAAACTTTCTGACTTTTTAAAATGGGACAATGTGAAATACCATGGACATGATCATTTTGAATTAGCCATAAACACTTGCCCCATGATGGAACGTAACTAAGTCAATTTACTTATGGATATGTTGGTGTGCATTTTGGGCATTTTGCTATACACAAGTTAGCAAGTTACTGTTTACAAGTTATTATACCAACTGCAACATAAAGTGATGAAAACATTAATACATGAATAATTATTATCCAATAATACAGTATACTCTGAAATGGGCCATTTTGAATAATGAGTACTTTTACCCATTGATGTTTTAAAATGCTTTAAGATTAGGCTTTGCAATCACACTTAGCGCACACATAAACCGCAGTCTTGTCTGCAGACTATTACCAATGGTCTGATGTTACCTTTTTTAACTTTATTTTCTCATGCAAATGAGCAAATTTTCACGTAATTGTGAGTTTCAATTGAATTAACCTTAAATGCGTATGATTTTAAACTAGGATTAGGTTCTGTGTTTTGTTTTGTTTCAAGGCAAATAAAACTGCATTGTGGAAAATAATCATCATAGCCTACTGTAGAAATGTTGGGGCCAAATTAATAAATATGTGTCCAAGGTAAATGGGAGCACAGGATATATACAGGTCAGAGGTGCTCACCTGACGGTCCAGTAGCATTAACCCACTTCCAGAGTTGCTCTAATCTGACACCAGAGTAGTTTGTTGGTAAAACAACTCTGCTCTACCTCAAGCTCATGGTTAGTTTAACAGTCACAGGGGACAAGATCAAAGTGGTTTACATAAACTTAAAACAATAGAAAATACCCAAGTAACATTTTCAATGCAAGACTTTGCAGAGTATTTTTAGTGTTCATTTAAAGTTTCTGTGTTACACAGTCCGGTTCAGTAGGTGGCGCAATGCTTCTCTAATTTGACAAATTTTCACAGAGTGTAACGCACTGTAGAAGAAGAATAGCTTTTCCTCTTCCCGGGTTAACAAAAGGTAAACAAACGAGATAATGACATTGAAATGTATAAAATATAATATAATTTCATTGGGTTCACATCACTTTCTGTGCAGCACACGTTAGTTCGTCAGCCAATGAAAACTTTGTACAACCCAGCTCTTAACGGTAAATTCCCTCGAGCTCCGTGGCTGCATGAGGAAAAGCGTAGAGAACACGAGGTGAAACTCCGTTCACATTACATCTAATTTAATTCTTTAGTGAATATTGTCGAGCTTCTTTTTTTATCAAAACGTGACGTATTATGTTAAAGGAATGATTGTGAGCCGCTTTCTCGTTCGGCATTAATCAGATACACGAAACATCACTTATTTCAGGATAAATTTTACCGATATTTATCGTTTTACGAGTTTGTCAGTGTCAACCTGCGTTAGCTAGCTAAGAAAAACGTTAACTTCTTACAATAACGTATAACAATAAGTCATCTTGCTTGTGTTTCTATGGGGGTCAGATTAATTAAAAGGGAGCTTTTAATTAAGACATAAAGCTTCTTAATTTAACAACATGGTCATTTTTTTTTTAAAGTTTCCCGGTATAATTTGGTTCATTTTCAACCAGACTATGTTGAATTATTTATCAGAATATGTAAACGAAATTGTTACACTTTGTACGTTATACTATATAATGTGTTGTTTCTGCAAGTGTAATGCAATATGTTTGCAAACATTTGTCTTTTTACATATTTTTATTTGAATTTATTTTTATTTTGAATTTATTTTTATTTAAATGGGTTTCTCATGTCATTATACTACCAAACCAAGACCCCACACTGTTTAACTTATATGTTAAGTAGCCCTGTCTTGTCTCTTTCAACAGGATGGCTTTTCCATGTGTGAGACTATGCACTCGACACATGAGCACAGTCCTTCAAGTCTGTGGTTATGCAACACTGAGTAAAGCATCCAGACCCCAGGGCGAAAGCAGCAGTGGTCCAGTTTTTCAGTATGTCGGCCAGCACAAAAAGCCCAACCACAAAGTTTTTGTTTGGGGCTTCAGCTTCACTGGTGCTCTGGGTATCCCCAGCTTTGTGGTGCCGGACAGCGGCAGGAAGAAGCCCCGCAAATATCAACTCACTCCTTACCGACTTGAGACTGCAGAGCAGGTGAAATCAGTTTTTTTTAATTTTCATATGGAGCCCCAGAGTCTTTGCTCTTGATAATAAACAATGCATGTTAGTAAATAGTGTAAACGTTTGATGCTTATTGGATTTTTGGTTAAAACAGGAGCCCAAAGTTTTCATCTTCTATTTTGGCACAGAAGACTGTTAGTATAACAAGCTGTGGGACGTGTAAAGTATTTTAAGACTAAACTCACGAGCTGTGCTTTTTCTGTTGTAGATCTCTTCTGCTGCTTGTGGCTACGGTTTCACTCTCATCGCCTCGCCGACCAAAGATGTGATCAAGTTGTGGGGCATGGGCCTGAACAAGGACTCTCAGCTGGGCTTCCAACGCACGCAACACAGCCGCCGTAAGACAAAACCCGAAAATCTGTTTTTATTTCATTTTTGATATATTAATTTATTAGAATCATTTATTTTTCATTATAAATGATTCTGATGAATGAATATAAATATATTTTTTATTGCACATTATTAATTTCAATACCGATAGATCGTTAAATGCGTAATATCGTCCGATATTGGCCCGCCGATATTTCGGTCCGGCTCTATCTGCTTTCACACAGCATCACCAATATATGAAGTTGTCAGTGACTTTTAATTTTGTCTGCCTTGCGGAAAATCTGATAAAGGTGTTTTTTAGATACTTTAATCTGTTGTCCTGCAGGTACCCTATATAAAGGGCCAGATCTTAGAGAATTACCACCTTGAAAAATTTCAGTGCACCATGCAATTTGCTTTGCATTGCTATTTTTTCTGATGCCCTGTCTCTGTAGATCAGAGCTATGACTTTGTGTTGGAGCCCTCCCCGGTTGCTCTGCCTCTCGTTGATTCTCTGCAGACCAAAGTGGTTCAGGTTGCATGTGGCCGCGCTCACTCTCTGATCCTCACAGACCAGGAGGGAGGTAAGAGACTCACACCTCCTGCGGCAGCATGAAGCCAAAACCCACAGTTAACTGCCGTACATATTTTTCAACATCAGACTAGACTTAGCTATAAATCACTCAAGGCTTTTTAAAGAAGATGTTGCAGTTTTCTCTTTCTCTTAAAGTTTTCAGTATGGGCAACAATGCATATGGCCAGTGTGGAAGACGGATAGTTGAAGATGAAGTTTACAGGTTTGTCCTGAAACACTTTGCACACATGTGGGAAACATTTTCAGTCTAATTTGTTGCTTGTGTGGAAAACTCCATTTTTAGAGAAAAATTCAGATTTATAAAATTATGGTTCTCTAGGCACCTTTTTAATCTTGGCCATTGTTTCTCTGGATGTTTAGGGATGTGAAAGATTCCCATGTTAACGATATGCAAACGTTCACATCTAGTACTGTGCATAGAGCACCATATCCATTAAATTAGCGGTGAATTACCATAATGACATATTCTGGCTGATTGAGATTTCTCTTGCACAGGTACCAGAAGACTTAAAACTTTGTGAAAGGTTGCTCACGTCACATCTACGTCTTCAAGTTTAGTTTGAGGCTGCCCCGTAACGGTCAGCCATCACCGGAAAAGTTCTATCTGGCTCTGCAGTTCCATGTCGAAGTGTCCTTGAGCAAGACATTGAACCCTGAGTTGCCCCCGATGCTGTGCATTGGAGTGTTAATTTTGTGTGAATGTTTATCTGATGAGCAGGTGGCACCTTTTATGGCAGCCTCAGTGTAGGAATGTGTGTGAACAGGAAATGGTTCCTGTTTCTTGAGGAGTTGTTAAGACTAGCGCTATGTAACTACAGTTCATGTACATTTACTTACTATATTTTTAACTGTGTTTATAATGTGTTTCTCCCGTTAAGAAACCAGTCCAATCCACAATCTCTGTCTGATGTTTTCAGTTAAGACCATTGTGTAAATATCCAAATACTTGAACATAGGGGTTGAGGTTTCTTCTTGACCTCGGGAACTTCGCTACTCCCAAAGTTTGAACTTGTATTTACATTTTTAAGCAACACTAGAGAACTTTTTCTTACTTAAAACAATGTTTCCAAAATCCTTTTAGTGGTTCATTAACTCGTAACAAGGTGAACGGAACGTCTGCATTTGCTTTGCGGCTCTCTACCGGCTATAACCAAACTATGCAAGTTTACCAGATTGGGTAGCGGATCTGTAGTTCCTTTGAGACATAAGGGGACAATTCTGCTTCCAACCTGTAAGGAGGCTGGAGCGGAAAAGTTCTCTAGTGTGGCTTTAAAGGCACCTTACTCTACCTGTTGAAAAAATCCTCTTGCAAAAATGCAATTGGGAGATTACGTAAAGAATGTCTGAGAGAGATAATGACGTGATCTCTCATGGAAGATGGAGCTGTCAACGAGTAATGGAATGCTTGTTTCTCTGTCTCATTTTCAATACAGTGGCAGTCATATCATTCACAAGATGGAAGGCTTCAGCAGCAGGGTCACCCAGGTGAGTGCAGCCTTTGTCTGAGCTGTAATGACAGTATGTCTCATTTCCCCTACTGTACCAGATTAGGTGATTGGATTTTAAGATGATGTGTGTAGTTTTTCTTTTGCATGTCAATGTGAGGTCTTTAAAATGGGATTTTATCACTAAAGATTCTTATTTTTTTTCCAGGTTGCATGTGGACAGGACCATAGCCTTTTCCTTACTGAGACAGGAAATGTGTTTGCATGTGGATGGGGTGCAGATGGACAGACGGGTCAGTACACTTCACAGAAAAAAAGTGACTTTGTGTATTGGACACCGACAGCCTTCTTAACTTTGAAAGCCAAATGAAAAATGTATTTTCTGCTACAGTGAAGTAGAACAGAGCCACAGTTAAATAAGTGCTAACTACAGTATGTCAAAACATTGTAAAACCCCCCCCCCCCCATTCCATTTATAACTAATAACAATTTGATATAATTATAATATATAAATAGGAATAAAATTCCTGGTAGATCGGCTGAAACGGAAACAAACAGAAAACCAAACTAGAGCAAGACGTACTTCTGCTGCTGGTAGACGACGTACATCAGAGAAATCGTATAAGATGTTACGTAACACTACATCAACAATCCTCTAGATCTCTCTTATATTTAAAATTATGACGTAAGACATTTTATTAAGTTCCTGAGGACTAAAAGCTGAGGATTTATCTTCCAGGTCTGGGACACCACAGAGTCAGCTCCAGTCCAGTGGAGGTGGGAGGAGATCTGGCCGGGGTGAAGGTGCAGCAGATCGTTACGTACGGAGACTGCAGCCTGGCTGTGTCCACAGATGGACAGCTGTACGGATGGGGCAACTCTGAATACCTGCAGCTGGCCTCAGTCACTGAGGCCACACAGGTGAGGAGGACTAACATGTCTTCAAACAGGCAGGAGTGTTGATCTAAGTGGCTGATAAAACTACACAAACACAGGAAAACTACGGTAGAATAGCTTCACACTAGGGCTGGGACGATATGCTTTTGTCCCGAATCAATACTTGTACGATACATGAGTGGCGATTTTATTTGTATTGCAGTTTTCATTCATTGCAATTCTAGAAGTATTGCAATTCAATAGTATCGACTTTTGTGATTTCCTTTTTCTTCGACAAAAACAAAAGTTTAAGTACACAGTTCTAGAAACCATACAACATGACACATTTTTAAAAATCAATTGTTTCCTAAAATGAATGGACATCACAAGTCAGTCAGTAATTTATTTATTTTATTTGTAAAGAAGTACATGAATTTTCTGCATTTTCTGCTTTTGGTCTGTTTTGCTGGAAACGGATATGATGTAGTCAACGTCAGCGGAATCAATTCTAAAAATCGTCACAAAAAAGCAATGATATGATTTTTGATTTCTTTGTCCCACCACCCCTACTTCATACCCTCTAAAATGTTTTGGTATTTGTACTGGGCACGCTGTTTTTATGTGAAAGTTATGATGTTGGGTCAGAACATAATAACAGGACATGAATTCTAAGTATGAGAAAATTGGCAAATGCCACATTTTGTTCATGAATCTGTTTGAGTAGGTCTTGCATTTGTCCCAGTCCCTGGATGCAACAAGAGAGAGAGGGGAAAAAGCCACATAGTAAATAAATAAATAATAGTATTTGGAAATACCGAAGGACCAACAGTTGCTTATATATAAGCAACAGTTCTTCGCCGTCACTGAGCCCTTGTCTTTCCTCGTCTTTCAGATCAACTCTCCTAGACATCTTCCTCTGAAAGGCTGCGGAAAGGTGGTCCAGGCAGCGTGTGGAGGCACGCAGGTGGCCATCCTTAACGGTCAGTTCTTACAAATTCACAAATTACAGGGCTGCAAATAAAAGACTGGCTGGATCAAGGTTATCTTAGAAATAAAGTCATTTTCTGACCTGATAGCTTTCTTCAGTTTGGTGTCCCAGGAGTAACACCACACACAGCCTCTGGGAGGCATCACAGATCACAGTTTAGAGTGTCTGGCTTTTACATACTTTTAGGAAAATGGTTTCTTTGACACTGTGATAGGACTACTGCCAACTGTTTGTGGTAAACATCTGTTTAAGATATGAGGTGGCGCTTTTACCTATCCAGACTTAATGTTTTTTCCTGTCTTTATTGATGCTGTTTAAATGAGAATTGAGCCAACCGGCAGGCTAATTTCCATCTCCGCAGTCTTGTAATGGACTATTTAAGGATTGTTTATGTTAAAAAGCAGGGTTTGCTTTTTCATCAAGCATTTCATGGCTGGAAATTACTCCTAACTGGCAAAAAAACTCTCAAATTGATGCATTTTGATCCTACTTTAGGTGTAGAATAAGGCATTTGATGAGCTATTTACAATGTATGCAAAATGTGGCACTGTTATAAGTATTAAAGCATTTAGCTTATAGCAGCATTGTGCATATGGCTGGACACTCACTGCCGTGTCCCTATTCAATAGCCTAATTCTAAGCAGGTTTTAAGTATGTAGTTTGTTCACAGAAAAAGTGACTTAACAAGGTGTACTTTAATCAGGCTTGACTCAATGCACAATGCAAAGTAAATGGTGGCGTGTGAATTTCACATAAATTGTGGGTGGAAGTGAAACCGCTCCTAAGATCATAGAGAAAAAAGTACTAAACATTTTGATGAGTCTGTGAAGTGTTTTTAAGTTGCAGTTAGATGTCAGTAGAACTGCAAAGTTGTATGATATTTTGATCTACTAACTACTAAAACTGAGCCTCTGTCCCTTTGTTTCACCACATCAGTGTATAAATATCAGTCTGTGAATCTTTTCAGAAAAAGGAGAGGTGTTTGTGTGGGGCTATGGCATTCTTGGAAAGGGCCCAAAACTATCTGAATCCTCGACCCCGGAGATGATTCCACCCACGCTGTTTGGACGCTCAGAGTTTAACCCCTCGGTAGCCGTCA
>NC_048419.1:21399058-21437971 GCF_013103735.1 Etheostoma cragini | reverse complement strand
TTTTTTTTTTTCTTCCATTGATGTCTTATAACCTTTTTTTACTGTCTTTTGTTTGGACTCTGTTTGACCTGATATGCTTATGTTTTTTGGCTGCTCTTCTTTCCTTCACATTCAATCAACATCACACCGTGAAATACAAGATCTACTGAGGCTAATCACAAAATTTCTGCGTACATTTTAAAATATCAGCCTTATTCTCCTGAGCCTTATTTGTTTATAGCAAGGATAAAAGATGGAAGCATAAAACCTATAAACGGCAAAGTCATTCTGTGTCATCCAGTCCAAAGTGCTAAAAGTGAGGCTCACACGTCTGGGGAAGCAGTTTACTGGTGATTCAGGTTATTTAGTCTGTTTATGGCATTGAAAAGAGAAGTCTGCTGCTTTTCTTGTTTTTATCTCTAAAGCAGTCTCCTTGATTGCGTGCACAGTGAAGGTAAAACCTGTTTAAGCCAGTTTTTTATTAGTCAGACTCAAACAAGGCAGGACGTTGAGACAGAAGTATTGTATCCTTAAACTGCCATTTCCTAAAATCAGTGATTGGTTTTAGACAGCGGAAACCCTTTAAGTACTTTTTTTTTTAAATTCCTTAAAAATATCTAATGATAATATATTATTGCCCCTGGATATGGTTTAGTCTGTTTAAATCTGGCCTATAATAATAATTTCTGCTCAGACTTCATTTTTAGTTTCCTGAAAATGTAAGGTTTCTTTTTACAAACAAAACTCTTCAGATCTATGGTTTATTGTTTGGTTTGGAAGTGACACACAGAATGAGATGTAGCTACATACTACGTCAGTCAGAAGTAATGAGCACATTTTGTCACTGATTAAAGTCTGATTTTTAGAATTTGGACAGTTATTACTGCCAATATGTGTCAACACTAAATCACAGTTATCCAGTGTTGACTAAAGGCCAGAACTCCACAAGATTTGGAACCTGCTGACACTCCCAAGTTATCAAACAAATATTTGAATACATGGTATGGTGAAAACATTAATAAATTAAATTAAAAATTTGACCTTTTTAAAGCAGGTCTTAAATGAAAGAGACAAACCAGGGACCCCCTACTACATATATTGTATACAATTCATTTAAGTTAAAGTATTTTAAATTGGGCCTACAATAACACTTAGGACAGCCCAAATCCTTTATACATACTTTCTTTTTGTGCATAGAATACTAAGATATGTTATTAGTGCTGTCAAAGGATTCAAATATTTAATCGCAATTAAATCATTGCATAAATGTCATATTTAACTCATAATTAATCTCAGATAATTACGGCACATTTTTTTCTATTGTAAATATCCCTTGATTTCTTTTTGTTGATTTTTTTTTTTCTTCTCATTTTAATGCTCTCATCAACATGGAAAAGTGGATCTGCTTACTTTGTGCAAATGTTTTTTTTTAGTGAAAACCACATTGTCATATAGCCTACTGTAGTGTGGAATTTCACGCATGACATTCCCACTTGGAGGGACGGCCTCTAGCTCACCCAGGAAGAGCGTTCGCCCCATGTTGGCTGTGGGCGTCCATTTTGTCGTCTCACGCTCGCCATTCACTCAAAATGTAACGTTAAAAACTCGTTTAACTGACAGCAGTAGTTATTATAAAATAATAACTGTTGGCATGCTTTTTATTAATCATCTTTGAATGTTGAACATACAAATGGCACAGTGAATCCTTAGGATGACCTGGATCTGCCAGTAAGCCTATCATCAGTGGGGATTTATATTTGCTAATAGTATGTTGGATTCAGGCTAAGACTTTTTAGTTTTTGAAGAAAACTTTCAAAAATTTAAAAATCATCCAGCTGAAAGCTTTGACTTGTTTCAAAGTGCAGCTGCCCTGCGTTGAGGCTCAGCAGGCGCTCGGCCTCACAGCGTGCTGATGTTTGATGGTTGCGTTGCAGATCGAGGCGAGCTCTTCGTTTGGGGGAAGAATGTGAGAGGTTGTTTGGGCATCGGGAAGAGAGATGACCAGTACTTCCCGTGGAGGGTAAGACAACACTAATTCAATATTAGTCATGTAAACAACAGTCAACCATGCAGCTGACGTACTGTATAGAGGAAGAAACACACAAAGTTGTAGGCATGGAATAATAAGGGACTTAATCTTTCTTTAAATCATAATAGAATGTGCATGCTGTATAATGCATGTTCTGTGTTTCTTCCTACTTAAGTGAGTGGAAAAATTGTTAAACATTTTACAGCAAAATTAGTTTATCCCAAGCCCACAAGTCCTTCAAAGCTTGTGATAAAGTCATTCGAACAATATGCTGTTTAATAACGGCTGTATTTGTAGGTTTTTGTATTATAAAGAACATTTTTTGGGTACAATGTGTGTGAAAGGTCTAAAGATGTCCCCCTGTACAGAAAGTCTGTGACAAAAGTCTCACAGACTTACATTTGCACATCAGCTCAAGACATTTGAAGGTGTTGGGCTCACACTGCTTATCGATGTTGCACATTGTGCCATCCTTCCTTTTTTCTCCACTTTCACAGTTAGAAAGAAAATGCATGTTGCAGAGAGTTCACCTTGTTTATGTCAATTAACGTGGTTAGTAAAACTGAACACAACCAAGTAGTAATAAGAACAATCTATGATTTTACTCAATCTTCTCCTCTAAGCTGTGTGTGCTTTTCATCAGGTGACTGTGCCTGGTCAAGTAGTGGATGTAGCGTGTGGTGTTGACCACATGGTGGCGCTGGTGAAGTCCCTGCTGTGAGCTTCTGTGTTCCTGCAGCAGTAGATGAAAGGCTGGATGTTTCGCTGACCCTCGAGCGCCTCGGGAAGCCAACTGGGGGCTGCGCAGGAGTCTTGAAGCCAGTTGCTCTCCACAGGCGACGCGCACCCTTGTGTCCCTCCGCCCGGTGGTGACGTCAAGCCAAGTCCAGAGCGCTTGGTTCTGCAAAAAACTGTCACTGGAGCACCCCACTTTACTCTGCATGCGGGTCATCCGGGAAATCCATCAAAGGATAGATTTTGTTTTCTTACAACTAGAGCTGAAACGATTAATTGATTACGCCAAGCAAAACAGTGAAAAAATGTGAGTAAATCTCTGGGTGATGCTTCTCCAATGTGAGTTTTTGCAGCTTTTCTGTGTTTTATGTAACGCTAATTAAAAACTGAACTGTTTTCGGTTTGATGAAACAAAACAAGACGCAGTTGCAGCTCTAATTACAACTTTGTTTTGGCCATCATTTCTATAGTAATGAATTACTTTAGCGTGTACCATGTAACATAACTGATTGAAATAATAGCCAGAACTAAAAAAAAATAAGACCCAGGTGTTTATAAACCATAAGTTTCCTACAAGAAATCCCAGTCAGCGTATAGGTGGGTAATACTGTAAAATGTCATCTTTCCTTTTGCCACTAAACAAGAAAATGACTGAGAGAAAATAATGGGCAGCATTCTCGATTCCCATTGGCTATTAGTCTGATGACGATTCAGCCTCTGGGGGCAACACACACTATTTTGGTTATTCTGTTGTAACCAGCAGGTATTTGGGCCAAGACTTCCTATTCCGTGCAACGGGCATTGTTTATAGTCGGAGTCAATACTTTTTGCAGGGGTTTTAGGTCCAGACGATATTTCGGCTAAAGGGATACATACGACTTCAGAAAAATAAATTAAAAGTTAATAAAACCATTTACCTGCATATGCAGATATCTATTTATGGGGAGTGTATGGGCAGTGGATAAAATGATACAGTTATACACATTATACCATTTGTAAAAGCAAGTGACAGGAAAAACAATCCACAAAAAAAGATTGTCCGACTGCTAAGTGCAAATGGAGGTGAGGGTGGGGAATCGATCTCAAAACGTAAACACGTGTCATTAGTGCATGCGTGCATGTTGTGCATATAGTGTTTTATGTCACGTGCAGTCCTCCCAGTCTGTATTTGAGGATGAACACACTTTTCCCCCAGTGTTAGATGCCATTATTCATCTAAGGACAAAAGACGCACAGGCGAGTCCAACCAACGTTTGACAACATTCCTACTCAAAAAGCCATATTGCACAATTTCATTTTAGACATTTTCTATTTTATTCATATATTACGCTATTTTTGTGAACCCAAGACATTTGAAAACTCATTTCAAGCACCAAAACAATTGAGTGTAGGTCTGTTTTCACACGAGATTTGAGAAATATTTCTGCTTTAGGGCCAAATTACATCTTGCACATTTGTCTGGAACAATTTTGGTCATTATGCAGAAATCTCAGTTTGTTTTTGATATGAAACGCATGGGGATCAGGTTACATGGAGAAAACCTTAAAAGGAGAATTTAAGAAGACATCTTAAAATGCCCTTAGACCTTAGAGGGATAAATACACGTTGCAATGGAGAAAATGACTTATAACACTATATCAAAATAAATGTATTTTATTTTAAAACGGTAGTTGTGTTATACAATACGGAAATTAGTTTAAGGTAAAGATCTATGTATGATAAGGATTTATTGTAAGGGTTTGAAATTCCTAATGATTTCCTCTAAAGTTTGACACTAATTATAAGTGAAATAGAGACTGTGTTTAATTGGTCCACTTCCAATAATCTTTATACAAATATACTGTACATTTCCCCCTATTTATACAAATGCCGATGAGGAAGAGTATAGCTCTGTAAGTTATTGAACATGTTGTATTGCTGTAAACAGAGTGTGATAATGACTTTACACTGCAGTTAATTCCTCATTTGTACACAACTGATTTTCACTGCATTGTCTTACTTTCTCTGTTTTTTATCAACCCCACAGTTTGTTTGATGTCAAACCTCTATTAATGCGTCATTTCCTCATCTAAAATACAGACAGCTACAGTTATTCACACTGGTGTAACAGAAAGTCAATACCCTGATCAAAAGAATAGAAATGTCTTATTCATCAAACTTTCCAACACTGTCGCATATTTTATTGGGGCGAAGAAGCCATCAGCACTTTCCTATTTCAATACTGCTCACCAGGCTCATGATATGAAAATATGCATACACTTGAAACCCCATTTTGTATTGAGTCAGTGATCTAAACGCTTCATAACGAGCGTTAGGAAGCTGCTCATATGTGGTTGGTGTATTCTGAGGACTGCGCTTGTGATCTTGTTTTTTGTACTCTGTATGCAAGGACAGCATTTTGTGTTTAAAAATAAGAATTTGGCTATTTGCATGCAAGAGTTGCTGCACAATAAAACTACCAAAGTATTTTCATAATACTGTAACTAATAAGTATTATAAATGCTGTAACTTAGTCTTTTAATCATTCCAACGACAAGTCTGTTGACCATTCAGAAATTTGCAATCAAACAGTTTATGCAATTCAATATTTAGAAATTACGGTTTCTATTTTGGAGATTTGGATTCAAATGTAGCTTTTAAACCCAAACTGTCCCCCTCCTATTAAAGGTCCCATGGCATGAAAATTTCCCTTTATGAGGTTTTTTAACATTAATATCCGTCCTCCCAGCCTGCCTACAGTCCCCCAGTGGCTAGAAATGGTGATAGGTGTAAACCGAGCCCTGGGTATCCTGCTCTGCCTTTGAGAAAAGGAAAGCTGAGATGGGCCAATCTGGAATCTTGCTCCTTATGATGTCCTAGGGGGCGAGGTTACCTCCTTTCTCTGCCTTGCCCGCCTAGAGAATTTGGCTCACCCATGAGAGAGAGACATCATGGCTTTCAAAAGAGCAAAGTGGCAGTTGGTCAAGGCCAAACCCCCAGCCTCCACGTTGCCCCCCCCCCCGCCCAATAGCTACAGACACAGAAATGGCACGTCCTAAGGAAAGCGCATTGTGGGACTGGCTCTAGTGGCTGTAATTCTGCACCAAGGCAGAATTTTGGGAAAGAGACATCAGATATGGTATTAAGGGACCAATAAGGTCTATATAAAAGCATCCAAAAAGCACCATGTCATGGGGCCTTTAATAAAGTAATAATAATAAAGTATACATACATAATTCTGTAGCAGCTGAGGTACAGATTCCTTCTTACAGTAGAGTAAATGTGGCTAAGTCAGTACAATCGCACCGGTACTGTTGCTGAGCCCCCCCCCCCCCCCCCCCAAGTTCCTGCATTCTGGGGCCATTCATCATTGTGACAACTCGGGGACCTCTCAGAGAGTATGGAAATGTATGTATGACAAAACTACTGAGTGAGCATAAGAAAAAAAAAAATAACACCTGTGATCCATCTGTCAGGCAGGATGTGAATATAAACGGACTATTGAGTAAAAACACTGATTTTTTTTGTCTCCACTATCTACAGTTTTATGTACAGTAGTACATGTACCTCAGATGTGGCGTTCGCTGCTAAATGCTCCACTATGTTCACCGCTGAGCAGATGGGCAGGTGTACACTAGCTATTAGCTAGACTTCCTGTTCCTGCCATGAGAGCTCTTAGAGTGAAGCAAAACAGGCCAGACAGCTAAAAGCTCTGTGAAGCAGAGTCAAGCTGCAGATTTAGATAAGGATTCTCTGTAGTTGAATTGCTACAAGCGACCCTTTTGATTATTACAGAAATATTGATTAACACCGCTGTAATTTAACGCTAAGATGTGGTTCAAAGCTCCAGAAAAGGCCAGGAAGTGGACCTTGAGTTGGGACTACTGTCAAGGTTATTGAATGTGGATGTTACAAACAACAGTGCAGCTTCATATTTCAGGTAAACATGGCTGGAAATCCTGTAAGGGGACAGCAGTAAACTGTGTGGTAGGAAAATGTGCTGCTGATATCCGGCTTTGTCAGGGTGAAGTGCTGACTTACTGCTATTTATACCTCACTCGTAAAGTTTTGATTTGTCATGTCTGTGGGTGGAGGTTTCCCACCATTGGCCTCCCACATCAACAGAATGTAAGTCGATCAAGAAGGGCAAGATCAGCATTTCAATTAGCAGTGATAAGATGTTCTTGTGTTTGCAGCTCTACTTGAGATTTGAATAGTTACTTTAATTGCAGTGAGTGGGATTGAGGGTGGATCGAGTCTAAAGATTACGAGAATATTCGACGGTAACAGTAAAACTACTGTAAAAATGTACTCAAAAGTAATAATTAGGTTGGGGCTTATTTTTAAAAACACATTCCTTTCCCCTAGACGGACATGAGCCTGGGCATACAACTGATTACTTGATTAGAAAGCAGTGATGATTTTTTTTGGAGTAATTTTAATAATTTTAAATCTTCCTAATGATACTTACATTCTTGTGCTTAAGTAATATTTTCAATGCAGAGTTTAGATTGGTATTAGTATTTAAAAAAAAATAAAGGATCTAAATAATTCTTCCACCACTGTTAGAATGTAGCTAAGTACATTTTACTTAAGTGGAATATTTAGGTACTTGAGTATTTCCATTTTATGTTACTTATCTCCATTACAATCAGTTGGAAGTATTGTAATTTTTACTCTACTAAATACGTATTAGTTTAAGATTCAGATTTTACATAAATATAGGAGAATGAAATAATTACTCTAACACAAGTAAATGTGCTTAGTTCTTTCTACCCCTGTAGGTAAAGCACAAGCTTTTACTCCCAAATTAGTGAGCGGCAGAGTTGAACTGTCGGGGATTATGTAAGGAGAAAGATGATCGTGATAAGGGAAAACACTAACAGACCATGTCCTCTCCTTAACCCTGCTCGGCAGAGGGTGTCTGCAGCTGGAACAGCCCCCCACCCCCGTCTGTGTGCGGAAGTGAGCTGAAGCAGAGAAAAAGGTGGCGTGTGGAGGCAATAAGGACCTGGCTGTTCTCTGCTTTGTTTACTCAGGTCAAATAATCCAGACAACTGATATACCTGCAGTCTTCCCTGCTGTCGTCCATGTGCTGCAGGTTGGAGTGGAGAAAGGGTGTCACTGGAGTCCACACAAGGGCAGGTGTGTGCACTAAATGTGTATTTTTCACATAAAAATGTGACTCAAATTACAATATAACTACAGGTGTATAACCCCTAAAGGCTTCAGTAATTTTTTTTTTTATTTGATTAGGACAATGCACATTAATCACATTTTTTTGTAAATGCGCCAGTGTTAGCCAATCGGCTACTGTTTCAACTGTAGTCTTACCTTGAGATAGCATGCATGTCTTTACTGTGGGAATAAACCCACACAAACATGGGGAGAACATACAAACTCCACACATTGGTTTTGAACGGACCTTCTTACTGTGAGGCAGAAGTGCTAACCACTTAGCAATATGACCTTACACTTTACAATATGACTGAGATTGGGATTGATTATGGTTCTGCTTTTATGCACATTAAGAAAAAGTCCAGATGGGCATTTAAATGAGACCATAAAACTTAAAAGAATAAATACCACATAATATTTTACAAATCAAAGCAATAAAGCAACAAAATGCACCCTTGCTCAGTTCAGTGTTCTCAGGCTACATCCTTTCTCTGGCATTAGCTTATAGCTAAGGACAGTTCATGACAGCAAACATTACATAGATATTGCTTTATTTTACACTTTTTAAATGTACACTTTTATTGTACATTTTAATATATATGTGATATATAATATAAATATAAGTTATATTTATGATTGTTGACTTTTGTTTTTCATTATGCAAAAAAACTTGGCAATAAACCTGTTTCGGCATTGTGATGCAATTCAAAATGGTTTTATGCTCATCGACGTGTCTCAATACGCCACTTTTGGCATATTAAAATTAGTAATACTGTAGTTCTGATGTAACAACATTGTTTATTAGCTGAAGATATTAATATACTGTTAATGACTTTAAAAAATGCTTGTTTAGTACTAATAATTATGTTTTTGCATTCTATTAACTCTAAGATAACATGTCAATCTGTCGCATATCATTGTCCAATATCTATGTCAAATACTCTAAAATTTGATTGAGAATCAGAGTTATTTTGAGGCTTTGACGACCACATTGGGCAGCGCCATCACCAGTTTATTGACTTAAAGTACACACTGGGAGCAAATAACAGTGAGAGAACCACCCCCCCCGTTGTTAAGTAAAGCCAGTAAAAATGACAAATTGGTGAAAACTGGGCTCAAAAAAGAAAAGAAAAGCTTGTTTATTTATTTTTTCCACACAAGAAGCTCCAAATGAAAAGCTTTCAACATGTTTTTCTTTGAAATGGAATCAGAAGAAATGTCACCTTCCTCCTGTTTTAACACTGATAAATACAGGGTTTCTACTAATCAAATCTGACCAGAAGACTGGTTGGGTGCAAGGTGGCGTATAATAAAAAGAAAGAAAGAAAAACATTGTCACCCATGTGGACAGGAACTTTTTTACAGTAAATAGCACCCCCTCCCCTGTTTTCACATCAGTACAGCAGGCCTGTGAGGGTGGGACCTGCATTAAAGTGCAGACTGGGGCAGGAGAGGGGCAGCTTCAACACCTAGAAATGGACACCAGGGCTCCGTCCCTGTGTGAACCATAGCTTATTCTTGTACATTGTCAAAGTGGCTCAGTAATTTATTACTACTGTAGATGCAAAACATTTTTGTCATTTCATTGTATCATTGGGTCTTCGTGTTGGTTCACACTGTGAGCAACCTGATCATTAGGTCATCAGTCAGTGACCAGAAAACAACAAGTTTCTATCAGATATAATTGCCTGTTGGAGGAATAGTTAGAGCAGAGGTTTCTCAATTAGTTTTTAGCCTAGGACCCCTTACAAGACAGAGAATGTACTGGGGGTCCACTCATGTATGTCACTTGGAATAATTTGATGCTATTTTTTAAACTATGTCCCTCAGCCTCCGCTGTTGAAATTTTTCATTTATTTATTTATTATCTCTGGTCGATTTCTGAGAACTGTGGTTACCTGGTCCTCAGATCTCTGCAGGGTAAATCCAGACAGCTAGCTAGACATGTCTGTCCAATCTGAGTTTTCTGTTGCATGACTAAACCTTTGATCAATCAGAGCGTTTTTCTTCTATCCAGGAATGTTGTGCGGACTTGCCAGACCCTGTCCACAGCAGTACATTGCTTAGCTTCTGTTTCAGTACTAATGTCTGCTTCTCTAAACGGCGGCCGTGCCGACCGCCATCTACTGTAGCTGACACACTGACTATAGATACCTCATACAACTAAAAGATCCAACCTATCCCTGTAGCTTTTTTAGATTAAATAATAAATTAATCCTAATGTATGATGTCTATGATTAATTACATAAATTGTGGTTACTAACCACAGTAACTATAAAAAAAACAAAACCCCACATATTTATAGATAAGATCTAATTTTAAGTGACCCATCACCAAGAGTTGCTCACAGTGTGAATTTGTATTACTTTTTAAAACACAAAAAATTGAATTTCCTCATCAAGATCTTGGATTTACTTCATGTTCCACCAGACCAAGCATCTGAATTTAATAATAGACTCCAACAGTCAGATCATTGCTGTGAATAAAAGATGTTCAACAGCTACTAAAAGCACCAAAAAAACACACACATCATATTATTCAACCAGGGGCTATATCATCATTGGCTGTCTCAAAGAATTTCTCCTACAATTGCACACAAGTATAGTATTTTTGACAAAGGCATCAGTTTAGGCATTCAGACATCTTGGCACTGAGACATTACCTGTGGAAAACTAAACAAAATATATGGAGAGCTTGATATAATATTTCTTTTGTTTTTGAGAGTACATTCGTCATCCTTCCATGAGAGAAATTATGTAACTAATACAGTATGGTGCTCATGAGGGTCAGGGAGTGGGAAGAAGCAGCTTTTAGAAAGGAAAAGAAGCAGTCGGATAAACTAAAGCAACAACTACCAGAGCAGGCAGTGGAGGGCCTCGAGTGCCAAGGATGGGTGGGGGTAAAGAAAATGGCCGAGTAACAAAGGCGTCCCTAACACACCGTCACACTCCCCACCCACATTTTGTGGTTAGATCCCTTCCTTTCAGAGCCGATCCACAGTAGTCCGCTATTAAGCTCTTGGCACTTTTTGGACATGATAAATGATGAACGAAATTACTTTGAAAACCGGTCTTCGTTTTCCTTCACTGTGCCGTGCTCTTGGTCCGCAGAGCTCCAATCACACTTTGGATGTTTTCTTCGGGAACCTGGAGAAGAAATGAGGCTTTAAAACCTTCTGACAGCTTCATTTTACTGTAGAGGCCGCTACTAACGATTGTTTGTTTGGTCTGTAAAACATCGGAAAAACCATTTCCATTACAATTCTTTAGAGACCAAAGTGACGTCATCAAATGTCTTGTATTGTCCGACCAAAAGTGTAAAATCCAGTGTTGGAATGTAAAAAAGGACATTTACTTAAGGCCAGTACTTATGTGAGGTACATGTGCTTTACTCAAGTATTTCCATTTTGTGTTTCTTTATACTTCTACTCCACTATATCTATTTGATTACTTTAATTACTATTTACTTTTTAGATTCAGATTATTTATACAAAAAATAAATCAACTCATAAATGATGATGTATTATTATGGATTAAGCTGTTAAGATTAGGTTTATGCAGTAATTCAAATTATTTCTACCTTTACCAGCTGCAATATTGAAGTGATGAAATTATGCATCAATAAATATAATATAATCCAGTTATAAAACACACATTATCCTGACATGGGCCATTCTGCATAATGAGTATAAACGCAACACTTTTGTTTTTGACCCCATTTTTAATGCTCAATTCATGCCAATTTTTTGCTCGGCAAATCAATTATAAGAACTAATTGCTGCAGCGCTCCAGCAGATACACAGTATGGAGACAAAATACTGTAACTGCATTGAGAGGTTCAATCTTACCAGGGCGTGGTCGAACTTGAAGGTGCTAATGTAGTAAGCTGGAATGTCAGCTGTTGCCAGGGGTTCTGATATTTGAGCCACAATTCCGCACTCATCTGCAAATAAATAAATCAAAACGAGTTGCTATATTACTGACTGTTATTATATATCAGTGTGTACACTTACAGTACGTGTATATGGACATAGTACAGCAGTTGTTCCCAGCCTTTCAATCAAATGAGCTCCCCTTCATTAAAGGAGAATTCCAGTCAATTTCAACACAAGCTCTGGTTAGAAATTTAGTGTGCTGTCAGTAGCAAGAAAAACAAAACCAATCTGTGCTGCAGACACGGGTTATCCTCCTGCTAGAGTTAGCACCCAACACACTCAAACAGGGCAAGTTTTAAACTTGTCTTTAGCCTCTAAACACGTGCAGTGATTCCTTCCAAGGGAACACGGTGAATCTGAATACTGTAGATGTGACAGAAAGGCCTGAAGGTTGTGTTAATGCAAAGATCTGTTTATTTCCTGTTTTTTGTTGAAGTCCACACTAGTTGATTCTCTAACTCATACAATCCAATTTTCCAAAATCTATTTTTTCCACAAAAAAACAAACAAGTCCTTAGTAATGACTATGTAGAAACAGTTTGTCAGTTTTGGAATGTTAAACTCTTAATACATGACACCTAAAGATGTCTTTCCCAAACCTTAACGTGCTTGATGGTTGCTTATTTGGTCATTAATATTCAATGTTGTAGAAAAATACTCAAGGTGAAGGTTGGTGTGACCTGCACTGATAGGTATGCTGTATGTATTGCACAATAAACACACCAACTTGTAATCCTACTCCTTAACAAATCATAAATTCTGTTTTTTCAAACTAGATGAGCAACTCCACTGTCTTCCACTGCCCCCTGAGTTACAGGTATGCTGGTTGGGAATCACTGCAGTACAAGATCCAACACAGGATCAACACTTGTTCAACACTACATCTTAAACTGACATCTTACACTATTAAATGTCACATTATTAATCTTAAAACAATCCATCACTACAGTTTTTATGTGGCAATTGCACAAACTACAAATGTCATTTTAACATGTTGAAACAATAGCCAAAAAAGACACTTTCTGTACAACATTCTACTCATGAATTGGTATTTGCACAGAGCATTGTTGCCAACTTTCTTTTAGGGAAAACAAGCACTGGCTACAACAGTTTCCAAATGAAATCATAAACTAGTTTTCTGTATGTATTTACTGTGTTAGCTGCTTGTTTGGATCACACAGGCAGGCAGCACCAATCGACACCAGCCGAATAGATTAGTCGCCTGATGCTTTAAGATTCAACACATCAACTCTGATCCTGAAAGCTGAAAAAAAGTTGGTAAATTTGTTGTTAACTGCTGCTAAGAGATGAAATCATCATCTGCTGTGAAATTCTCTAAAAGTAGGTTGGTTCATGACAGCTGTAGTGCTCATAAATAATTTCAGTATAATTATTATACTGATGCTTCAGCATACATTGTGTTTGGAGATGGGCTTATCTCTGATCCTGTTACTGTTCATCTTTACCAACAAATGGCCTGTTAGTAGCCGCGCCTAACTAGACAATTAAAGGCAAATAAAACTCACCAAATCCTAAAGGTTGTCCCCCGATGCGAACCATTTTCCAAAGCTCACCAGAAGCACTGGTGAAGAGAACGTTGTTTGGGAACCTTGAAGAGAACAAAGTACAAAGAAATTAACAGATTACAGCTCTCTCTCTCTCTCTCTCTCTCTCTCTCTCTCTCTCTCTCTCTATATATATTGCATTTATGGGGCAGAATGTAATATTTGAGGACAACTGAATTAACAAGCACTTTCAGTTTTTTCCAGACAAAAATCATGTCATAGTGATTTTTAAATTTGTGAATATTGTTACAGTCAGAAATGCTCCTCAGAGTGGGCATGTACATGTGTGATTGACAGCCCTGGCTATTGGACAGTTGGAGTAATTTTACAGATTATTACAAACAAATCCTATAATCAATTCATTAAAAAATGATACTGTGCTAAATTACATGTAGGGCGGCCTAAGTCTTTATACATACATTTTTACTGATGGACTCCTAAGCTATTGAAATAGCCTCATAATGGTTGACATGATTTTATCAATTATGTTTTAATATTAAACGTACATGTGGCACAGTGAATCCTTAGGATTAACTGTGTCTGTGGATAACTACTTTACCTATAGGCCAGTAAGCCTTTCATCAGTTAGGATTTATATTAGCTAATAGTATGTTAGGTTCATGCTAAAACATTTTAGTTTTTGAAGAAAACTTATATAAATTAACAATATTTTGGTGGCCCCCCTGCATTGACTCTGAGGTCACAATGCAACACAATGCACAGAATGAACCAAAAATCTAAAATTCTCTCTTTTGTTTTTCTTTCTTTTAAAAGGAGACCACAGGAAATGTAATTAACAGAGCAGAAAAAAGCATGCAATTTCACTTTTAATTCCTAAATTAAAAAAAAAATGTAAATCTGATGATCTGATGATCTAGTTAACAGGTGGCGGACACCTGGCACAGCGAACAGAGACTGGGTGGAGCTGCGGCAGCTGAAGAAGCTAACTATTAACCACTCAGATGAACATCAGCAGGTGAATTCAGTTACTGCTGTTCAACCTGTCGCGCTCAATAAGAGAGCCATTGTAAAGTTGAGCAAAAATGGGTGACCTATTCCCTTAAGGCAACACAAGAGGTAGTACAAATGTAGGAAAAATGCTGACCCACATGCTTTAGTAGCATAATATGAACGATTGAAAAAATGAAAGATTGGTCCAGTTATTATTTTACCTCCACATGGCTTTAACACATTACTGACCCATTTAAGTGATATGTTATTTATGAATGAACTATGATCAATGCTAATGTGTTGCTAAAATCGGAGCAACTCCATGGGATCTGTAGCTGCTCGGGTTTCTTGGAGCCCTTTCTACTTAATTAGAGAGTATTCTGTAAGAAGGAATGAGTCAGACAGAAACACACTGTGACCTAAGTACATTGTATAAGCCCAACTGCTCTGCTATTGCTGAGCAACAAACTAATCGCCCCCTCTAACAATCATGAATTTGTTCCTAAACATAATGTCCCAGTCTGACTAGAAGAAAACATCTCAAAAGAACGTTAAGCAGCGGCAATTTAAATACATTGTTGTGTGTTTGTTGCCACTCAACCTTTGAGTTGTCTGTTCGTCCATGACCAGAGAGATGTAGCCCTCGATCAGGGAGAAGGAGAAGAAGCGGATGTGGCTTGAGTCCTCGCTGGATGCTCCGCTTTCCTTTGGACTTTGGAAAGAGAAAGGCAAAACACTTAATGTGTTCGAACTGGTAACGCAGGAATCACATTCTAGTAATCTTACACCTTGTGACCTTACCCTTACAGCTGTGTCCAGTTAAATGACAGTTATTGTGTTGATGTTTATTGTCTTTCCTTTAATAATAACTATAAAAATAACTATTAACAGAATACGCCAAATGTATCATTTACATTTCAAGGCATTTTTGGCCCCAAAAAGAAGAAGAATTAAATGATTGAAATCACCCTGTGGGGAACATTGATGTCTGAACCAAATATACACTCCACTCTTGATTTAAAACAAGCAAAATAGAAGAAGAAATGGATGGAGTATCTTTTGGTTTTGTTCTTCTGTGTGCATGCAATCATGTGCTTACATGATTTTATAGATATTCGTTTACACAGCTGTTGTAGGTAGCATCCTACAACTGACACTCCGACACTCACAACTGACAGATTTTGTCCACAATTGATTTTGTCCATTTTCATACACTAAATCATTTCACTTTCTTACCCTCCAGAGTAAAACATGACATCCATGAGCAGGGTGGCTACAGAGGGAAGTGTGTCTGGGTCCAGGCTGGTCACACAGAACATGTTGCTGGGACTAAATAAGGGGTGAATGATGGGACGGGGCACTGAAAAACAAAGATGATTGAATAAATTAGGGCAAGAAACTTATAATCAATCTCATCACATTTTTTAAAACTGCTATGTTCAACGTAAGTAATAAACTTTCAAGCTAAACTTCAGAACCAACACGTGCGGGAAGGACTTAAAGTACTCAGAGTTGAGATAGTTTTGTCAGAGTAAAATCTCTTAGCAGGCATTTTGATGTTAAACAGATGTTGCACCAGTGTTGGAAACTGTAGATATGTGTAGAGCAATTTAAGTCCAACAAAAGTTTCCCAAACAGTTTATAAATGCTTTTTTTACTCTGATATATTATGAAAATGTTCAAGCGGTTTGGGTTGCCAAATGTGGTCACCTCCTGCATGTCACCATTCTTCAATAGATGCTTCAATACAAAAATAAACATATATGTTTTTGTTTTTTATGCCTACCGAGTTTAGGCTTCACAAAGCCATTGGTGACACCCAGATTGTGAGCAGCAAAAGTCTCTCCGTTGACTACCCGGAGCAAAGTGAATTCGGAAGACAGCGTGTGCATGACCATGGGCAGATCTCGCTCTCGTACCTGAGGACAAAAGAAATGAATGAGTGAGTTGAAAACAAATGTTGGATAACACCGTGATATGTTTCTTCTATGTCTGACGCAAACAGGATTCACAGAAATTAAGTTATTAGTTTGGGTAGAAGGTTGTGGGTCAAAAGCAAACTTTGGAATATGGATGAATCAGAAAGACAATCAACCTACATACAAAAGGCATTTCCTTTTTTTTTTTTTCTCTCTCTCTCTCTCTCTCTCTCACGTTCACAGATTTTTGGGGGATTTTTCCTCCTTCGGGGTATTATCCAAATTGTATTTGAATGTATTTTGAAAAGTATTGCCATCAAATGAAATGAATTCCACAGTAACAAACTTTCCTATCTTTTCAAGAGTAACTGTATCTTTCTTCAACATTATACAAACCTATAAATATTTATATATCAAATATAATGGAGCTTAGTATACTGGTCGGACAATAAACCTTGGTGTATCTCAAAGGTGAACGCTAAAGCTGGTTAAAGAGAGCCACACAAGTGTTTCCTTACCGAGGGGGACAGCTATTGCGTCACTTGAATGTGTGTGTGTGTGTGTGTGTGTGTGTGTGTGTGAAGAAGAAAGCTGGTGTGTAGCTGCTGTGAGCGGCTTGACTCAGTCAGGATAGTCATGATTCCGTTTAAATGAGTGTGTTCAACATTTGGGTCAGGTTTTTACCGCTTTATGTAACATAAAATATCCTATCAGTGAAAAACAACACACGCATCTTAAGCTGGTCTATTTTTTGGTCTGCTCAGAGATTTGGTACTGCAATTTGACAAAGCATGGGACAAGGATGGAAGGAGAAGATGGGTGGTGGGTGTGGGCGACAGGGTGATGGCAGCAGTTTTTTGTGTGCCTTTTTTTGATCTGATTTACCAGTAATTAGGATTGTGGGTAGGAGCAGCCAGTGTGGAAACAGGAAACAGGAAACAGACCCAAGTAGGATACCTGGAATTCCAGTAAGAGGCTGAGTAAGAGCCGCTGATCCCCTTTACACAACAGATTATCAACATCCATTTTCATAAACATGCTGCTCAGCAGAACTTGTTTTTCCACTAAAGCAAGGCAATAATGAAACTCTCCCTGTGGTCGGAAAGGCTTCAGTATGAGAGAGGATTTCTTCCTAAATCAAAAGGAAGTGGTTCTGTGAGAGGTACACTATATCCAAGGTTATTGCTTTTTCATGTCAGCCACTTTGATCATAGACGATTGTGTTGCCAGAGGTTGCATAATAGACAAACAATTCAACTTATGAAGCAAGCTGTGAACCTGATCAATAACACGATTAACTTCATTTATTTAGGTTTTAAACTGAGTCCGGGATGAAAAATAAGACATTTTAAATCCCCCTCCAAAAAACTGAAGGGTAGAATTAGTCATTATAGAAGAGATTTTCTTTTGTTTTTTTATAGTATTTTCTGTTGGCAGTTTTTTCTGCAGTAGCCTTTCAATTCTGTAATTGCCTATCTGTATTCAATTCAGTTAAATAAATATGATCAAATCTAGACTACACTCTATAATTTATTATTATAATTTTATTATACTATTATCTATATAAAAGTTTATTATTGGGCCTTAGTGACCAACCATTTGTTAAGAAAAAATATCTTCTTTATATCCATAGTTTTCACAAAGATTCTGAGATTCACCAGTGTTTTCTTATCTGGGATTTTTTTGGTAAGGCAAGGCAAATACCTCGGATGCCTGAGGAAATCTCCCTAAGTACTAAGCCATTTCTACACATTTTACTATCTGAAACAGCACCAAACAGGAACACAAGGTTTGATTGTCTGAACATACAATAAGGGATGTCTTACACTGCCTGAAGGATATTTACAGATGCAAGAAAAAGGCTAGCAGAGTCATTCAAGATCCAAACCAGCAGGGTAACAGCCTTTTAAAACTGTTGAGGTCGGGAAGGGGGAACCGGATACACCAGAGCAGCACTGAGAGGCTCAGCAGGAAGTTCTGCCTTCAGACCACTAAGATCTTAAGGACACATGAGGATCTCCCCCCCATCCCACACATGACAAATGAATTGATTGAAGAAATAGAACAAATTTAAGAAAAGACGTAGGAGGTTTTAGGTGATTGAGGCCCATTTGGCAGGGTCTGCCAGTCCTGTGTGGGACCACCATCACATTCACAAGGGATTCACAGAAAAGAATTTATTGCCAGCGTTAATGTTGAAATGATACCAAATTGTAGTAGTATTGGAAGATTATTATCCACACTCACCAGAATGAAGTCTGTCTGATATGTTGACAGCATGAAAACAGAAATGTTGTGGTCGGCCAACGGTGCAATAACTGATTTAGCGATTTTGGTGACTCCAATGGGTTGCGAGTTAGAGGCGTTGCCGCCCCCTGACACCACGTTAAGGGCCAACCACGTGGAATCAGCAACACTGATGTGCTCTGACTGGGGGAGCTCTGTGAATTGACAGACAGTCATGTCAAAAAAGAAGACGAATGCAGCAGTTCTGTCACTCACAAGTTTACATAATTAACCAAAAAAACCTGAGGAGAGGTGACTTGACCTGATTTAGGACTAACTAAAAGAGGCTTTGAGGCTTCACACAAGGTCAAGCAGTATCAATAGACTATAAAAGTGGTCGTAACACACAGCTGTGTATGCATAGCGTACAACAGTGCTTTAACCTGTGGCCAGTTCATACATCTTTGTATACTTGATATAGCTCTTAGCTAAAAATGCACAAGTAATGTTACATTTTTTAACATAAGTTTTTAAATAGGAAAGAAACTAGAAGTCAGGGTTAGCAATGAGCATGACTAATAGTTGTTCCTTATTCCTTTTTCTATTTCCTGTTTTTCATCTTTTTCATACCCATACTTTTTTTAAATATATTGAGCACTATTACCAATGTCTTTTTATTATCTGGAATTATACAAAATTATTCTTACCCTCCACTCTTCAGTGTTGGAGTCATTGACTGTCAATGGATTGGATTGTGTAATAGTTCTCAGACATTATAATGTTCACTTCAGTATTTAGGCCTAATCATCGGTTTTTAGATGCACTGGGACATTTTCTGTTTGTATGAATAAGGGTAAAAAATATATATTTTCAGTGTATTCTGGAATGTAAAACATGTATCTAACATTGCTTGCTTGAGCTTCATAGTTTATTTGAACAGAAAACAAAAACCTACACAGTAAGAGCCAGTCACCGGAAGAAAATACCTGCAGCAGTTATGTAACAAATAGCCTCTAGTCTCCAGGGTAACCAGGGAGGGTCACCCTGGAAAAGGGTGTGTAATGACATGAATTCACTTAATCAGCCAGCCACAAAACACAGCCACTGGCAGCTTGGCCTCACATCCATAATAGCAAAGTGTGCTCAACCATTGGCGGCTGAAGCTACGTGAGACTGGAGAATCAGAGGTTACACAATGTGATCCTTTCCTGCCGCCCCGATCTATGGTTGCCACAGTGACTTTAAAGATCCACATAGAGAGGCCCACCTTTAAAGCCATCCTCATCGACAATAATGGTGTAGTCCTCCGGAGTCTCTGTCAAACTGAAAAACTTGCATCTGAATGGGAGAGGAAGAAAAAGAGAGAACAAATCAAACAGTGGATACTGATGTCCGGGAAGATCCTTAGAATAGATTAAATAACCTAAAAACCTAACAACCTACATGCTTAAATATTCCACCACTACATCAAGTCTGTTGCCCCCTGAAGCATTCATAACATACACATCAAATAGTGTGTTTGGAGAATTAAGGATACAGTTTCATAGGAGAAGATCCATCAATGAGATGTGCAGGGACCAACACAAGACTGCAACTATGCCTGTAAATGTCTTCTTTATCATTTCATATTAAATATGAGGTTTATAACCGAGCTATCAATAAAGCACATTTCTGCATATAAACCTCGCCAATGCCAAGTGTTGTGAGAGGAATTCCAATGATCATCTAGAGATGTTTTTATAAACACATACATAAGGCTAAAAATATAAACTCTAAAATATATATATTTTTTAAGGCATCTGGTTACGTGGCTCAATGGATGGCAATGTCGTTATGTTGATCAGTTCGCCACTTGGGTCCGGACTGAAATATTTCAAACAAATGTTTGATGGATGCTTTATGGATTGCAATAAAATTTGCTACCGAAAGTTGTGTTGCCCACAGGATGAATTGTAATGATTTTGGTGATCCACCGGCATGGTTTTCCTTACAATGAGCCTCACATAGCCACTAGTGGCTCTAGACTTTTTGACTTGTTTGGACCTGAGTGCATGTATTTTCTTTCTCACATTGTCTCACTTCTGATATGTTTGTCCTGTTTTATTAGAGTCTGACGAGTGGAAGATATACTGGCTGCCGGCTTATAGGTTGGTTGAATTTCTGCTTGCTTGCTTAATGTAGGTTCTGCTGGTTTATAGACATTTATTGAATACATTCAGGTTGGTAAGAGATTTAAAATGTTAAATTAAATTATTATCCAACCATACACACAAATACTTTTGTTTTAGAGCTACTTTGCAATAGGTAATGCAAAATGGCAAGACAAGTGGTCAACCAAAACACAGGTTAACTCATTCCACTTGTAAAAAGTCTCTATTTAAATATCGGCACAGTTGTGTTTTCATGATGATATTTTGTTTTTATGTAATGAACAAGACTGGATATCAAACTTTATGTTTTACGTATGACAGAAATGTGTCTGTGGACCAGACTGTCAAAAGCTATTCAGCACCGAAAGATGGCATCTAATCTCTGGTCAGATTTATAATCTTGTTTACATGTGGTCAGTTAGTTCCTGATTTTAATCGAAATCGGCTTGTAATCGTGTCCAGCACACTTTCTTAAGCACAAATAAAAGCAGTGCACTGGAAAAACAACATGCACTATTAACAATACTGTGATAACCACATCTTTACAGGCAGCAATGGAATGCTTACATGTCATATTTGGCTGAAAGGTGTGAAAAACAACAGTGGAATAACAAAACAGACTCAACAATGCTTTATGTGGGAACGGCAGCATTTCCTCTTGGAAGTAAATGAGCTGTCAAGTGTCACTTTGACTTGCAGTGTGTTTTTGCAGAGCCAGGATATTAGGATTATGAGCACTGGAGTTTTTTTCTCGTGCCTGGATTAATGACAGTTTTTTCATGCAGATCAACAGTGAAATGACAAATCACTGCAGAGATTCAGTATATTAAACTGAGGGGGAGATTACTGAACTACTAGCCAGCATTCCTCACATTCTCTGTGCATAGAAGGAACTTCACAGGGACTCTTTAAATCAGTTTGTACAAAAAGGCATTGCCAACCACTAACAACAGAGAAAAACCACAACAAATGTGTTATTAAAAACTACCCTTCAATTGGAAACACATTAAAAGAAAACACAAAGGACACTAAACATTGCTTCACCCATTCTTTTTGTGTGAGTTGTTGTTGTAAGTTCATGAGTATTTAGTGTCATCGTAAGAGGACATTAACATCTCTGCTGTTTATATTTAGGGCTTGGTATCGAACCCCAGTACTTTTCTGGTAGTGACTAAATGTTTTTGTGGCATCGAGTATCAAAAAGTGCCAGGCATTGGAATCAAATGTCAAATCCAATTCTGCAGCTTGTTTACTCATTGATATTCCCTTCTCAAAGGAAATGTATGTGCTTCTTGATCTAAAGCAGCATTAATTGTTTATTGTGGCCATTTGGAGGGCAGCAGAACAACCTTAAAACAAAACACTGACACATAAGCATCTCCTAATGTTGCTCTGGTAAACATGTCAGCAGTCAGTTGCCTATTTGCAGATCAAGGGCAACATTTGCATTAATTTGAGTTGAGTTGTGTATATGGCCACCTGTTTAATATTCACTCTCCTTTTAATTCTTTTGTGTCTCCACCAACTTCAGAGGAAAATATGTAGTTGCTAAATGCTCCAATGTGTTCACCAGATAGTGTGTCTGCTGTTTGTTGCTGGACAGGTAGTGTACAGTGGGTTAGATTTCTTTTTTAACCAACAACTGAGACCTGCTGCTAAATTGAGGTTCACAAGAGTTTTTCCATGAGCTAAAAGAGGCTAAAAAGCTCTGTTGTTGTGAGAACTGCAGAGTTGGGGTTGTCAATACAAGGGACACCTGTCGCACTACACTTTTGTCATTTGAGCCATTGTTTGTATAAAAAGTAAAGATTAGGCCTAAAGCAGCCTAAACACTGAAGGTACTGAAAAAAACATTGCATTGGGTATTATAGTGGTACACAAATTTACCCACACAGTAGTTTTTCTGCTTTGCTATGGATTTGTAGCCTGGATGCCAGCCAAACTTAGCCCCGCCCACAACATTTGAGGTTGTGAAGGTCGGTCTGGACTTGATACGTTGTGGAACAACAATACTTAAACCAGAGCTGTGCGGATCAATGAAATTGTCAGGGCGGGCTTTACACCATGATGGACAGATGATCAACAGTAACATAATCAACCACACCACCAAAGAGCGCTTGGGTTGAATTCATTTACAACAAAGACGGCGGCCACTGAAGAACTGAGATGTGTAGATTCCGCCGCTATAGAAGATATCATCAGCGCATTCATTTTAAAAGAGGAACAGACGGCCACAATCAAGGCTTTTGTCCATCTGAAAGAGGTTTTGCCGTCCTTCCAACAGGATTTGGCTGAAGGTCAACATACGTTGCATACTCTGTTGCTCTGATTGGTTGGAGGTCTATCCAATTGAGCGCAGAGGCATTTTCTTTCCTGGTTCGGTTGAAACGCCCCATGATCACAGCCCATTGGAGCAGTATCAGACTCATATTCTGACTAGAATCTGAGTATGACATGTCAGGCTAATGGACTGGAGTAAAGCTAGTTTAATTTTAAAAAATCAATATGGGGGGGGTATTTACCTAGGAGATTGAATTATAGTAAGTTATATATATTTACATTTTTTTACATATATTTATTGCCTCATTTATTTGTTTCAGGATGTATGTTATATACATTTTTATTTATTTATGTAGCCCATTTAATTCGGTATTTATTTATATTAAATTAAATGGCATTCCATGGAATCTATCTCAATTAACCACAGGTTCAAGGGTTTAACTTTAACGCACTCTGAGTGACCCAAATCAAACGCACCCGCGTTTTTGATGAACAGGTGCATGCTGGACCACCGTGTCCGCATGCTAAAATGCTCCTGGTGGATCCTCCAGCGGTTTACTCGGGAACATTTACCGTCAGTGAGGACTTTCTGCTCAACGTGTTTGAAACCTTGGGGAGCGCAGTCGGACCGGAGAGACTGGGGCCGGTCATACTGGGACAGAGTGGCTCTGTGGACTGGTCATACTGGGAATAAACGAGCAGAGAAGTCGAACCTGGAGCAGATTGTGGAGGACTTCGCGGTGCACAACAAGACCCACACAAGGCCTTTCGGCCAGGTGAGTCCAACACACTCCGGAAGAAGGCGGCAACGTAAGCTAGCGTTGTGCGCGCGTGTGCACATCGTTCAAAAACCGTGCATAGCTCTTTTGCGGTTATACGTAAGTGATGTGGAAAGTGAAATTTCCAGCAGCAGTTTTCAGCAAAATACAGTCTAGAAAGAAAGAAGACCGTATAAAGATTACAATAAGAATAACAATAAAACCTTTGGCTATGAAAATACATTTACCATAAATAATCTGCTGGTAATTCTATAAGAAGTGACTGCTTATTGAATTGCTTGCACCCGCCGCGGTGTCCAGTTGTTAATTATGGTCGGTTATCTGTTGATGAATTGTCTTAAGTTCTGATCAATAATCAAGTGCACAGGCCGCAGAGCGCCGTCTATAGAGAATGGATGTATCGTTGGTTTGGACATATCTTTGATGTGATATGTGCACTTTATTTTGTAGCCTAAATGTTTTATTTATTTATATATATATATGTGTATATATATGTGTGTGTGTATATATATATATATATATATATATATATGTATATATATATATATCTATATATATATATGTATATATATATATCCTATTACATCATATTTTTTTAAATTCACCTTTCTTCTTCCTTTCCCTTCTTAAAATATAACGCAGTAACGTTTAGGCCTTCTCAGAGTACATTTTATAGACATATTTTTCTTCTCAGGTAACTTTACCTGCACTTGTAACATTTTATCAAAGTAACAGTACTTTTATATGAGTAAAATAGTCTAGTACTCTTTTCATTCCTAAGTTACAGGAACTAAACGGCTAGTGTTTACAGCTGCTGGTTTACTTGTTAACATTCATATCCAGACTGACTGAGTGCATCCAGCCGCCTACACACTGGACACACACACTGTAGGGTCATTACATACTGTACAGTAAGTGTGGATGCAGTCTAAAACAAGTTCTTCAATGCAAATCAACTGTAAGTGCACCTCATATAGATATGTCAGTGTCTTATAATCTTCTTTTGGCATTGTCATTGTTTTTTATTAAAGTATTCACAATAGGTATGTGATGATAAGCCTGTGATAGTGGAGTCAGGACATCTTGCTTATGATTGACAGTACCACAGCTACAGTGACAAACAGGTTAGTTGAAAGGCAAAACCACACTTATGAAGAGTTTACTTCCTCATTGGCATTGACAAAATAAATTGTTGTGGCTCTCCCATTACAGACACTAAAAATGTGGGTGCAAAAAATATCATATTAAATAGAAAAATTATATCTTTTATAAAAAAGGACCTGACAGAAACTGACCAGACTGATATATCAGCCAACTTTAGCTTATCACAGATATATATTGGTATCAGCCCATAGATACCATGATGCACTGGGCTGAGCTGCTGCCTGTGGAGGTTCAATGCTGGAGGATTTGGCGTCACCTTTGACAAAATAATATGTCAAATAATAACTAGCAAGAAATGACAATACAGAAAGGCTTTAAATGTAATTCAGAACCATTATGTAGTTTGTCCAGCAAAGGGCACTCGCAAGTTTATTTTTCTCACTATGTACGTTTCTGATATTTTTTTTATAATAACCAAATTATGAGCTTTAATGAGATTTGTGTTTGTTAAAAAAGCATATAGTCTGATAATTTTAAGACTTAGAAATGATATGATCAGTCTTAAAAATACAGTATTGTTCAAGTAATACTCTTTACAGAGTAATGCTAAACATGTCCTCCAATTCAATGTCATGCCATCTTTTTTAATGTTTTTATTGGAGGTAGTCCATGAAATGCCTGAAATAAAGACTCCATTGACATCATAAAATATTAACACACATTTGTGAAATATAGAATTAATCTTCAGGGGGAAAGGAGGTGCTGCAGTGGAAACCATTTACAGTAGTTCTTGAGAGTGGTGATTGTTAAGGCCATCTGAATAAATGGGCTGCGACTGGATCTGTTGACATGGGATAGATTCCCATGTTTACCACGGAGCGTTCACGCCAAAGACAACGAGAGACAGTTGAATGATTCAGAATTGGCTGTGCAAGAGTTACAGTACTAAGCATAGACAATATAGCACTATATTCATTAAGTTTGGGTTTAATTACTCTGAACCATGGACTTTGGCTGACATGAGGCATATATGTCTGTTTGGTTTTCCAGCACGTCCGTGTTATTAAACACAAGTTAATTACATCAGAGCAGGGTGCAAAATGAACTTTTTTCTAACTTTTGACTTCTTCACCGTACCTAGAGATTGGCATGGGGTACTATCCATAAGATTATCTCTGAATGCAAATCAAACCAGCAATTAGGCTAAGTGAATTAAAACCATGCCGATCTCTAGGTATGGTGAATGATATGGGGCTATTTAATTTCCAATGGCCAAGGGAATTCTATCAGGATGCATAGTATCCTGGATCCATGAAACTGCCGCCTTTTTAAAAATAAAAATCTGCCTGCTTCTATGTGAATTTAACATAGGTGTGTATACTGACCACTATTTTTTTTAATTTAGGCACTAAGATCAATTTCCAAAAGATGATTTTTTATTTTTTATTTTAGTCAACTTTAGCATAGATTCTTAAACTTATGAGCACTACTGTATTGTCTGTGGAAGACCAATAAACATGCTTTTGATGATTGTAATGTGTGCATAAATAAAAAGCACAATTTAAAGAGAAATTCTACTTGTGTTTGCAGTCAAGAGCATATTATATTAGTGTTATAGGCTAATGCAAGGGCATGTAGCTCTGTAGCTTCTCGTACTGGACTTGTGCAATAGCTGTGGCAGCTGTGTCTTTTCCTCCCATCAGTTCACACTTAAAATGTGGTGAGTGAAGCTGGGAAATCACAGAATGTGGTATTGAGTGACAGCAATCTTGACTACAAGAAATGCTACAAGTGCATCTATATGTAGTTTGATGAGAATAAAACAATGACCGATAACAAGATGCACACATTAAAAAAGATCACACAGATTTTATAGAAGTGCAATACATATAGAATTGTTTGCGTCATTGTTTCTTGCAAAAATGCCAAACATGCTCTGGTCCCAGCTTCTTGATTATGAGGATTTGCTGCTTTTCTCATACCATTGTAACCTATTTTGGACTTTTGGTGGGACAAAACAAAACATAAATGAAGAAGTCACCTTGGAGTCTAGGAATTTGTGAAGTGCATTTCTGACCTTTTACAGAACAGACTATTAATCCATTCATCACAGATAAATCGGTAATGAAATTACTAGTTAGTTGCAGCCCAATTACAGTAGATTCCAGTGGATAATTCCAATTACATCAGCTAATGAGTAATCAGAAGAAACTGTGTTTTATCAGTAACTTTTCAGCACAGAGGAAGGTTTGATTACCAGCTCACTGCCTCTTGGACTGCTGACTGACTGCCTATTGTAAATAACCTGTGTCAGTAAAGTGAACTAATTTGTTTAGGGTAATATATTAATAGACTGTGGTGGTAATAAAAACTGCACAACAGAGCAATAACAAGTGTAAAGGCCTGTTGTCATGTCACTGCATGGGCTATTTAATTAAAGTTTCCTCAGGCTGATCGGCTCACAGTGAAATTATCCACTTCATAGGACGGGAAACGCAGTAAAGGCCCGATCTGCTGTTTACTAGAGTTGGGTTGAAAACATGTTATGATTTCCGTGAGAAGAGGAAAAACTGCCTGCAAACACACACACACGCACGCGCACACGAACACCCTCACACACACCCGCAGGCGTCAACCCAGCTACAGATGGCACAAAGCTACAAAATGACACTACATAACAAGGATAGGCCTGGAAACTGGTGGCAGAGACCCACACACTCACTAAGAATAACACGTAAAGCTGCATTAAGCGTTAAAACCACTACATGAGCAGAAATCAACACCGTTACCCTTTCAACAGAAGCATACAAGTGCATGCAGCCCCGGGCATTAGTTTGCTATAATGTTAACAACAGCAGTGTCCTTAACAGTTAACACGTACGGCACTGTGAAGCACGTAAAAACCCTTAATGACACTGTATATTTTCATGTAGCTGTCGCGTCTGGGAAGTTACGTACCTTGTTTTGGAAGCCAAGAAAGCGAGTTTTATTAATCCGTGAGTGCAAATCTGGATCCCCTCTTTTTCTATACTCGCCACTTTCAAGCTGTGCTCTAAAATGTGAAGCTCCATCTTTTACGCCTTCTCATTTGAGGAACGACTAAAAGGTAAAAACACTAATTACTTTCAAATAAGATGCATAAATAAATAAATACGTGCACACACACGGCAGGCTAAATGCGTATTAAATAGAGAAAGAAAGAGCGAGGCAGGGTGGAAAGCAAAGAGGTAAAAACGGACCTGCTGTCAAATCTTACAACGGAACCACGCACACTTCTGCTCGTAGGTTTTCAAAATAAAAGTCTCTAGCACATGCTAGACGGAGGGCATTGAAGAAACCCATGAAGTTAAAGGTAAACCTAAAGTTTGACATTATGGGCTCATTTGCTTTTTGGTAGAGAGTTAGACACCAGTGTAATTTCTATAAACTAGTGAAGCCACAGCTATCCGATAGTAACACTGTCTTAGCTAGCTAGCAGTAACTTTCTAGAGTCTCTACTGGTTTCCTAGCAATGCCGCAAAGCCAAGAAATAGTCAGGCCCCTGTGAAATGCCATATGAACTAAACAAATAAGAAGTACAGTGTTAATTAATTATCATTGGACAGAGCTAGGCTAGCTGTTTTAACCTGCTTCCAGTCTTTGTGCAGCTAAGCTAACTGGCTGCTGGCTAATAAATAACAAATACCTTATTGGATGTATAACTGGATGCACAGTCCCTATGGTGCCTATTCAGTTCAGTGAGAATTTCTCACCTGGTTCATATGCAAAATAAACTTTTACTTCCTTTATAAGCGGCCCATTGACTATGCGCTGTAGAATTGCTATACCACTGGCCCTGCTCGGCCCATAGAATTCACATTGAGGTGTAGTTATAGGTTTTAGGTAAGTCACTTTTTCGAGGCTCAAGGTATGTTTTTCAAATATAAAAAGTCCATGAATTTAAAAAAACAATCAAAACATCTAGTTTGCATTTCAAGGTGTCCTGTCAACAGTTTTACAGACGTCTCTTTTACAATGGTGTGCTTTTAGGCCACAGGGATTTTTTTGTTGCAAAAATGTAAATGGGAAGTGAAAAATAAAAATTGTGTGCAAGGCTCAGTGTCAGTATTTTTCAGTATTTCTAACGTTCAGACAGACACTGATTGCCCTTTCATTCAATTTTGCTTAATGAATGCTTTTGTATAGCCCACCATTTTAATTCGTGTGCTTTTATTTTATAGAAATAACTTGAAATCGGAAAAGACTTTCTCACTAGCTTCCAGTAGCTTGTCAGACCAGTAACAGCAGAGGACCGCCGGTCCCCATGTTTGCTCTCCGACTGGAATAGTTAGCAGCTGGTCGGACTGAAACAAACAACTTGCCATTCAAATGAAGGAGGCGGGTCTGCAATGAGGCGGGCATCATGGGAAATGTTGTTCTCTAACGGATTTGCCTAACAGGTAGGTCTTCACAGGTGGATAGAAAGGAGGAAGGATGAATAAATGAGATAACATATATAAGAAATCTTTACATTTTCTGAAATAAAATTTAAAAGAGAAAACGTCTCTCTCTACAATACGCCTACATTATATACGCCTACATTATATTTTCATAAACTACATAGAATTTTCGTTATAATGAATTGTCCTGTTCAAATTTGAAATTGTTATTGAGGTAGTACTGTCACTTGTTATAGTGGCATAAAAAACAGGTAGGCTGCTACACATGTTTAAAATGTAAGTTTACAGGTATTAGTAGTCCAAGGGTTAAGAAATACAACATATTAAAGTATATAGTGTTAAAATTTAATAAATGTGCAATATACTTTACATACACTAGGCCTGCACGATTAATCATTTTAAAATTGCAAATTTGACTCACCCCAGTTCGCAAATTCAGTTTTTAAATAACTTAGATTTTTTTTTAAATTTAATTTTAAGAGCCGGCTGCATCAAAAACGCTATTACTTTCTTCCGTGAGTTTTAAACATACAGTAGACTGTATAAAAAAGGTTTTAACGTGCTCCCAAGCGCTGCAATGCCCCATGCCTCTCTTCATTGAAGCCTCTATGTTTAGGCAACGCAGCTTTATTTTTATAGCACATTTCAGCATACAAGTGATTAAAATACAAGAACAAAAGTTACAGTGCAGTACAAGAAATTGAAGTTAAAAACAGTTAAAATAGAATGTACAGGCTTGTGGTGATGTTTGGTACTGCCAATTTGTTTTGTCATGGTTCATGTGTGCAATAAACTACTTGTGATACCAATTCAATCCAAGGCTAGCATCTCTGATTGTGTGTTCACATGTGAAGATACAGTACCATTCAAAAGTTAGTAGCTTCTGTCAAAGAAGCTTGATTGGGTCCAGTTAGAGGTCTGAGAGAAGTACACCACAAGGCGGAATGGTCCTCTTTACAAATAGATCTTATTTTGTATGAAGGGTTTGTTTTGTGGAGAACAAAACGATGTCCAATGGTTCAACCAGTCTGACAATTGAAAGGGCAGAGAGAGCCACCAACAGTTAATTAAGAATAGAAGAAATCAGCAGTCATTGGTAAAAGAAACAAAGTTTAGCGTTGTGCAGATTTAAATAGAAACTGGTTCCTGTTTCAGTGTCAAGTGCACAACAATGCAGCCTGTGTCACGCTGGAATTGATCAGCTGAACATACAGACTGATGAATCCTTCTTTAAACCTCTTCAATCTAATCACTGAGCAGACTGCAGCGGGCCCCAAGAATAATGCACTAACTCAATATTTAAAGCCCAGTTGCACCGTTGTGGTTTAATAATGAGACTACTTGAGAGTCCCTTGGGCTTTTTCTATACTGGAAAATTAATTCTACGTCAAGTTGCGGGGACGTTGACTAAATGGAAGTTTGAATCTAATTTACTTCTTCTTTTGGAGCCTATTTCGAAGATAAATAATACATTTGGTGTCTGACTTATGTTATCATCTCTGTTAAAATAGTTACTTTCATTCCAAACGTTTGAACGATTGTGTACAAGCCAGCAGGCTTTGAGGCTTGCCGGTGTGTTAGCATTCAGCATGTAATTTAATCAAATTTTCTAAAAAAAATGGAAAGCTGTTGACTGTGAACAGCTCAGCCTCCATCTTGTTTGAAATCCTTTGTCAATGAGTGTAGTTGAAATATGGATGTGCTTCTGTATTAGGAGGGAATCAACACAACCGTCATCGTTTGTGTCCAGGTTGTCACTTCTGTGTATCAGAGGACAAGTTGAACCCTTCTCAACTTGGCCATGTCATGTTAGCCTTTTGAGTACTGGTGGCAGGGCAAAAGCATGTTTTATTTAATGTTCACAATAATTGGCATCCTGTTGCGTCTCAAGTGTTTGAGTCTGTATGTGTGAATGGTTGTCGCCAGCTGTGAGGCAGCAGTGGAAACACATAGTCACGGCTTGTAGCAGCATGGTGAGGTCAAACTGGGCTTTTGACCTGTCTTCATATACCCGGACATGTTGTTCACATGAATGGGACCGTTGTACTTACTCTTCTTCTCTCATCTAGTGGACTGGTTAATTAGGCAAAAGCGGGCAATAACTCTAGACATCAGAGAATTTGAGGCTTTATCTACACTACAAGGTTTTTGCTTTAAAACACATCAATTTTGCTTCGTTTATGCCCGCCGTCAACAGTACTGCAGCTGTTTCAGAGATTCTAAAACAGAGATATTTGAAAACGCTCCTTACCCTGTTTTAGTTTGAAAACTCCAAGTTTGCGTTTTAAGTCTGAATAGGGAGAAAAAGAGACCTTTTGAAAATGGTGACGCAGACACCCACAGTCACATAAAAAACAACCACATCGGCTGTGAACAACCACCGACCACTACCAGTGGGTAATTCAACATGCATACGGTATTACAGCTGTTTCTGACCTTGTTGTCGATGCTAGCAGCTGTTGTGCAGTTAAATTCTGCATTTTAAAATGCTACTACTGCCTAAATAGGGGCATGCCTTGGCGGAGGTCTGCGCTCTCCAAGGACCTATTTAGCTGTTATAATTATTGAATTCAGGTCAAGGGCTTTAGGGTCTAAACATGTTGATTCCTGTCCATTGCGTGTTCAGTATGTTGGCCCAGAGGAAGAAGCTGTGCACCAACCTTAAATCTCAAGCCCACAAGCAAGCAATCTTGGAGTGCTTTTTAATCCTGATTTGGATTTTGACTGCCACATCACAAATGTCGTTTTCTCTCACAGATACTTAAAATGTTATTTTTGGTCAGTTTTATGACACAAGAAGGCACAATTACTTCTCCTTCCCTCCTCTATCCTAACCATATCTTTGCTCCAAAGGCTCCACTTCACCATTTCATTTGAAAGTCTTAAACCACTTCCTTGACGAGTGTATACTTGGCTTATAAATCCCGAAACACACTAATTGCTAGAAAAATTAGTCTTAACAGCCCACAACTGAGTACTAATTAAGCGAACAAATATAGCTATGCGATCACAACAGAGTGTCAACATAGTGTATTTCCCTTGGGACAGGTAACTGTTGTTCTTCTAATCTTCAGATGGGAAAGCAAATAGGTCCCTGTACAACAAAATACAATAACAAAAAGACATTAACTAGTATTCATTTAGTATACTGAGGCATTTAAAGTCCAGAAAGAGATATAATAATCAATTCCCATTATGGTTTATGCTTCCAAATAATAAGTTGTTTTTATTTTTTAGGTATTCCCTGTTAAATAAGAATATAATGTGTGAAATGTATTTGTGTTTCTTGACTGACACCTCCATGAATATTTATCAACTATTAGTATTTATGAGCTCACAGAGCCAGCCCCATTATGCAGTTACCAAGGTCTGTGTAATACATTTCCATTTACTTTTCATTTATAATACAATAGAGCATATTAGGTATTGATTCCTTGGAAGTGGATAACAAGTGGATTTTTCATTGCATTGTGCCTGTAAATAAATAAATAGACCTGAACTGGACACCAGTGCGCTATCAAAGCATTAATAGGTTCAGGCTAAGGCTACGCTTTTATCCACAAGTTATTTTTTGGCTTTCTTTCCACGCCGTGGGAAACTTTTTTTTTTAAAGGTCTCTCGGCCACAGGTATAATCACTTGTGTGCCTTTAGCTGTTTTATACCGCATTTGAAGGTAGGTTGAAAAGCCTGCCCTCCTAGAACAGGGATGTTGCACAGAACAGACAGTCTTTTCGTCTCCAGCTGCCTCATTCAGCTTCCTTTTTTAGCCTTGGTAAATTGATCACAAAGCTTGTTCAATTTAATGTTGGCCACCTACTGGCTCCATCCCACTCCTACTACCATGTATCTCTACTTGGGTGTTTTTTTAAAACTGAATGTGATGAATTGTATAAATTGGCCCTTTTTGGGGATAACTACACATAACACTGTGGAAAGAACGTGAATAAAATAGAAATAAATATAGCGGTTATTTATTATATATTATCTCAGGCTGTATTTACCATATCATATACTGATAGAAACAAACTTTCTTCCAGATCATAAGCAGACCTGATTCATTAATGTGAAATGTTAACTAATGGGGAAAGGTACTTTTGAAAATTTGATCCGACAATGGGGGGAGTGTGCAAACTTGGGGTTTTAAGTGAACAACTCATTTATTATTTATGTTTTTTACATAAAGACGACTGACTGACTGAAAATAGATATGATAAAACTCTTTAATTAGCTCTTGCAAGCTACATCCCTCTTGGTAACTCATTTACACTCCAGTGACCCCAAACTCATTTTCCAAGATAGCTCGAATAGATTGGTAATCTTCCTAAAAACTTTCTCTTGGAGCATTAACAATGATAATTATTGTTTAAAAACATGAACAAATAACCATACCATCTCTTACTTGTAATACTAAGAACAAAGTTTTTTGTTTTACATGGATCATAAATCTGTTGAGGATGCTGACTATTTGCTTCAAACATGCAGCTTTGGCCTTAGTCTTTAACTGTAATAATTGATAATGCATACCCATCAAGTCCATGTATAAGACCCTTTTTTCATGTTTTTTTTTACTGTTTTAAAAGGAATCATGATTTAAAAGCAATAACTAAAGTTCACCACAATCATTATAACATTAAAAAGTCAGCTGGACTGACACATGATATTGTCTCTAACTGCCAAGACACACACCCACAACAAAGGAGTACCAGCAGGGGGTTGTATCCTGCAAGTTCCCACCAGCTGAGGTTGAAATGTTAAAGTCATTTTACTTTTCAGTTTTTAGAATATTCAGTGACAGTCAGCTCAAATTATAACATAACACAGTGAAGATTTCCTCATATTTGAACCGTTATAAAAAAGAAGAAACTGAAAGAAACTTTGGTCAGATCCAGCTGTGGCGGAAGTGTCGAGAAAGAAGGACAAATACACCAAATGATGCAATAAAAAACGTATTTACTGCAGTTAAAAGAAAATGTTGGTGCAGTGCATGTACACAGAAAGAAAGTGTTTTTGGCCCTGGATGGGAGTTCAGTGGGGGAGAAAAATCTTTGCTCTTTGATTCCAAGAGGCTGATGGTAACTGCAATGTTTCAAAACCCACCAAAATGAAAGATCCTGCCAGTGGACACTCATTCTCGGAGTTGGATCTCTCTCTGAGGAATATAATTATCCCAGGAGGAGGTGGAGTGGTGCATGAAACCGTGCTGAAATGACTGCCAAAGGCAGCTGAGCCAGGGGACTGTTTAGAAATTCTTGCAGCAACATGATGATTGCTTTACTGAAAAGTCTTCAAAGCAAATAGCAGAAGCAGCAAATGGCACCTGATGGTATGAGAAGTTGACAGTGTGGAGAAAATCTGTGGTTCAGTTGAGACGCATGACAGCTCTGCAAAAGATGTTAAATGGACCTTGAGTTGGGATTATTGTGTCATAGACACTAATCCCCATGGTCAACAGGAAAGCTGTACGATCAAACTTGAAGTACAAACTAGAGTTAAACTGATCATTTATGAAGTCACAAACCTTACAGTCGCAGGCCTACAGAATATCAGAGGGTGTACTGTGTATATATATATATGTCTTCAGGTACTTTTATGGTTGGAACCATGGTGGAACTGTCCTGTCAATCTATGAATTATGCCTTTTATGCCCCTTACCTGCGTCACAGCACACCAACGCTTCCAACTGACTGATTTCCCCCAACTTCCACACTCTGAGTCACTGTAGTTTCGGAGCATACGTAGCACGTTTCCAGATGTCGTTGTTTTCAAAGTTGCACTAAACAACTCCTCACAACAGTAACCCTGAAGAGGCTGCGACAAATGTGTCAAAATTTGTGTGTGTGTGTGTGTGTGTGTGTGTGTGTGTGTGTGTGTTTCTACTCATCTTCACTGTCATTCTTAATATGGTGTTGGTTAAATTTCCACTATTGCTTTGTGGTTACAGAATGTGTTGGAACAGAAACTATTTGTTTACTGGCTTCCATAACGAATGCGTATGGGTGTCTGAATCCTCAGACATTTTCCAGACACAATATAATCAGGTGCTGAGAGTCTGAGATTTGGCCTTTACTCAAGAATTATAAGAGTCGTGTTTTTAAATGAAATAAATTTGTGGGGTAGGGATATTTTCATTGTTAAATTGAGAACAAAATTAGCAGGTTTTTGAGTTAAGAGGCAACAAAACCTCAGACAGGCATGTAAAATGGAGGCTATGGTATGCTATAATCTCTTGCCCATGACCCAGATGAAATCCTGAGAACATCCAGGGTGTTGGCAGGGCTCAGCTCACGTCTTAGAAGTACCTCCCTTCAACTGTGATCTGTGCAAGCATGCTTCTCCTTGGATGAATGGCTTGGTACACCCTCAAGAACACCAAATACCAAAGCCTTTTACCTAAGCCGGGAGGTTATAGAAGTATCCGCAGCAACTATTAATTGGCATTCATATTCAATAATCTGTTGAGTTTTCCTCCCGTTACTCTGTCCTCTGTGACTGTCTACATCTTGAAACCTAGCTGCACGGGGTGCAGGGAACTACTCTGACTGGCTCATGATCTGACAGTGGTTTACGGAGCGGTAGATTGGCTATGCAAAAAAACACAGCGTTCTATGAAATGACTCTTTAAAAAAAAAAATCGCTCGATCACGCAAATTTGATCATGGGAAGTCAAAATCATGATTTTCAATCCTAACTGCCCAAACTTGTTCATACATCGCTTGCTCAGCCCGACAAATTCCACCTTTTCTTACGAGATGTTCATTAACATAATCTACGCGCCTAAACTTGCCATATAAGGCCAGATGTTTTGCTCCGTTGGTGGGTAAGTTTCATTCACAAAAAACTTACAAACGAGTCAAAGAGAATAACCGCAGCATTGCAGTTGGGAATCAACGGACAAACCACAAGAAAGTTGTCATTATTGGGCTTCTAGAGCTTCTAGAAAGAAAAAATTAGGACATATAAATGGTACAGTTGCTAACGTTTATCAGATCAGCGGTGTCCTGTGATAGTAGGAAAGAGGGAATGATTTTACATGGAGTTGTATGCTAAAAACCTAATTCTAAAGCAATTATTTAAGCAAAATTAATTTTGGTTTTCAAATTGATCCAAATTAAGGCTTTATAATTCCTAAATCAAACTAGTTTGTGTTCCCCCCCGTGGAGACAGACTATTTGTTCATGACTTGTACGACTTATGAATTAGGTTATCATCTACAAGTAAATTCCATCAAATTATCTTGAATCGTGTTATTGTGCTACTTAAGAACAATCTGCTTGTATGAGAGGTTCTTTCACGAGGCCCATTGTCCTGCTGCATTGTCACAAAATTGGGGGCCATGATACCTAAACTGCTCAGTTAACATTTAATATGGATGTAAAGACCCTTAGATATTCTTAAAATATACGAGAGGTGAATAAAGTAAAAACACCATTCATTTCTTCCAGGATTCTCACATTCATTATATTTTAAAATTGCAGTCTGGCCTTATTGCCACGCAGTGTGTTTTTTCTGTGGTTGTCATGGTCACACTTTGCTCAGTGCTGTGTTTTTGAAAGCCAGTTCAGGTGCCAACACTGTCATTTACTCACACTGAGCAACCCCTGATGATGTTTACTAGTCATATTCACCAAAGCTGAATATTACACTCACCCCAGCCTATACTTTGACAGTAGATACCATGAGCCTTAGCTACTGTTGCTATGAAGACGAAGCCAGTCCGAAGCATGAATCAGAGTTATAGCAAATTCAAAATTTATTGTTGCCGAATTCAGTCATTAGTGAATTTCCTAAAGCTGTCGCTTAGGCCTACTGTTAGCATCGCACAAAACGGTGATCCAATGTTTCAGACTAAATTGCACCTTGTGGTTAACTTCTCCTTACATCTTTATGCTAACAAACATTTTCATCTTTTGGGTTGATGATTAATAATTTTATGTAAATCCAAGCCTTTGAAGTATTCCAACTGCCAATCACCTAGTCGTCCAAAATAACTCCATCAACACCCCTTTCACCTTAGAAATAGTTAATTGATTCACTGTTCATATAAATAAATATAATAAATAATATTGATTAGTGGAGCTTTAACTGTTTTGGGGTTAGATGAACAATGCATTCTCATGAACGGGTCCATATAATATACAAAAATGTATGCACACCAAAACGTATGATGTCCTGCAAAATTAGGAGACCGTTGGCTGGTCAAGAGACGTCGGCTGACTATGATCTCCATGATGCCGAGCAGCAGTTCCTAGTTGTTGAAGTTGCTACAGAGCTTTGTGAAGCTGGCTACAGAACTCCGTTGTATCAGCAATAGTTTGTGTTTCAGTTACCCAAAAATAGCTGGATTTGAGCCAGGTACAAAGCACTTCAAGCTTCCGTTTTGCTGTGATGAAAATTAATATTATAATATAATATAGGCCATGTACCTGATAATAGGCACCAAAACGACCGTTTTAGATTAGGAAAAAGATTGTGGTTTTGATTAAAAGAGTCCTAAGAAACACTCATTTCCTGGGTGAAAGGCCTTAGTTTTTCCCTGGAAGTAAACTCCGTTCTCTGGCTTGAAAGTCCTGTATTAACACGCCCACTCATCCAACCCCGACCTCCTCCCCACATGGTCAGCCACGTTCTCCTACAGTGGCCGTCAATGTAATGAATACCGCAAAAAAAAATAAAAATGGAATGCTTACAAATGATAGGACTTGACTTTTGTAGCTGGTACATAAGAATAGGATGATATGAAAACCAGCTGACTGCTGCTTCAAGCTTTTTCTCTATTGTGCTGAAATGGGCTGCATTAGGTGATGCGGCCACAAAGAAACAGGCAGGCACGAGCTAATTGATTTTCCTTTTGTTTCTTGCAAGTGAATCAGAGCCGTGCAGCCTCATGGTTTTCTGCAAGAGGGGAATATTGCTTAAAAAATTCCCTGTCTTTGCAATAGACCTGTACAATACAGCTGCGCTCTGAATTGGAAAAACGCTCATTGCAAGACAGAATAGAAGTTAGAGCACTAAAATGCATACTCTGCTGGGGAGGTTTCCAGATTTAATGTTTCTGAATCTGTGTGCAACAATAATGGCTACAGCAGCTCTAGCCATATGGTCAAAAATTAGTTTTGGCAAGGTTAATTTTTATAGTCAAGATGTATAAGTATCTTGAAGTGGTTAAAAGGTAATTCCACCACTTTATACAGATGCAGATCAGTGTGCTTCTTGAGTAATGAGGAGTACGTCTCCTGGATAATGCCCCCTTGGCTCCAAAGGAGCATTGTCAAGTCCGAGAAAATAATCCCTGATTAAGTAATTTTGACTTGGGCTTTGAGACTATACGTTTATAACGGCTACAATGCTGACAAAGCCTTGGCATTTAAAAGATGTTGGCGTTTACCAGGCAGAGAGGGTCTTCTTTTGGTGTCCCCCCAAATGTATAGAGGTGCAATACCAAATCTCTGAACTAACCGTCCTAATATATTTTCAAATGTTGCATTGATGGTGTGACATTTGTTTCTCCACTTCATTGTACAGGATCTACTATATAATATATACACTGCTAAATATATAACACATTTATATAACATCAATTTTAGGCATGGCAATGTCAGTATGATGGTTGGTTGCCGTATGTATGTATGTATGTATGTATGTATGTGTATGTATGTATGTATGTA
>NC_048419.1:21289407-21398958 GCF_013103735.1 Etheostoma cragini | reverse complement strand
ATGTATGTATGTATGTATGTATATATATATGTATGTGTATATATATATATATATATGTGTATGTATGTATGTATGTATGTGTATATGTGTGTATATATATATATATATATATATATATATAGTGTGTATATATACTGTCTGTGTGTGTGTATATATATATATATATTCAATAATATAATAACCTGTCCATTTGGCATGGGACTGAAATCTAATTAGAGACAATGCATTCATAGCCATAGATTCCACAACCAGAACAATGCAAACAAGTGCCTGAGTGTAAAAAGGAAACCAAGCAACAAAGGAGAGATTTTAATTCACATCAAGTCACGCTTCCAGATAGTCAATACAGCAGCCAAACAGGCAATGCAATAGTGTTCAAAGGTACAAAATCTTGTCCAGAAGAAAGACTGACTCATAGCATAATCTTTGAGCATACACAGATGTGTATTTTTTTTTTTATACAGAAAACAGTATCAAACATGAGGCAAAGTCATCTCATGACAAAACCAAGAACACACGCATGCAGCTGTTTTTTTCCATAATAGTGAGCTTGCATACAAAGGCAGACAGATTACATAGATTAGAAATCATAATCACATGTCAGTTGTATTCATTACATATTCATCAGAGAAAGAGAGAGGGTGATCACCGTTGTGTCAAGGGTTATATTGAGAAGCCAACAAGGTTTCACAGCCGGTTTGTGCATCACAAATCAATGTGACTGAGGAGGTTCTTAACATTTAAAAAAAAGAAAACGAAGAAGTGAGGGCTGATGTACTGCATTTAAACATTTAATGCCCCAGGTTTGAAGGTGTGATACCATTTGTCAAAATCAAATTTTCTTTAGAATGCAGTGTAAAAGCAATGTAGTTGTTCTAATAATACTGTCAACAGTAAAGGGTCAAATAATATAACAAATGGACATTAGGGCTGTTTGTCACACTCCACCAGCTGGAATTAGCGAGTTAAAATGATGTGATTTATAAAAACAGTCACGCTGACACAATCAACATGCTCCAAAAACAAACGGGGCCGGCCTATCACTTACAGTGACGTTAAGTAATGATAAAATGCTGTTAGCTGAATTGCAAACCTGACAGGAATCCTGAACGTTACGTGAGGACTATGAGTGTGGCGTACGTGTTACCAGTCAGTGCACGGTGGATTCTTCCAAGAAAGGTGGGTGTGGGGGGAGGGGGCATGCAGAAAAGGTCATACTGTGGGATCAAACTCATAAAATTACAAATACATGGCATGCATCCCAGACAACTGGTCCACTGGTAGGTTTCCAGGTTTGGACAGGGACTCGTGGTATCAATTCTTATAACATAAAATATTAAAAGAAAGAAAAAACATCAATAATTCAACAGGCTAGAAGGAGTTAAAGTAAAAGTTGTATAACTGCCTTGAGTGATCTGGTATAGTTTGCTCCTGGGCTGTGAGTTCAGCCGTCTCCATTCCCAGATTCGAGTGCCCAAATACAAAGTTTGAGACGTGAACAATATCAACAACACAGAGCGCTAAGCTGTACATCCTCAGAGATTTTACTGTGGAATTGAAGGGGTTAAACATGTACATTCTGTTCGATATATTTATATTGGAGCTACTTACATTAAAAAAAAGAAACCCTCAACAGATGCAACAACATAGTAACAATATACATACACGGCTAGTATATCCAAAATTCTGCCCTTCTCACCCTAGCCCATCTTAGCCAAGCTTGCATTGCATGAAGACTGAACAATCGCAGTGACTTTAGCATAGGGTGTGTACACCCTTTCAGCAGCAAACTTGGACTTCAGCAACAATAGGCTGTTGTAAACAATACATGCTTTTGATATTCTGTATATATATTTTTTAATTTGTCGTAAACTTCCTGTTTTTAAAATTCTGCCCTTTTAACAAACAGCAGGTACATTTTTCAGCCACATTACAGTTGAAAATGCTGCCGGCGAGTTTTTTGTGGAAACTCATTTATCTGCAGTGTAAACAATAAGCTACACATACGCGCAAGCGCGTGTGCGCACAAACACACACACACACACACACACACACACACACACACCAAAGAGCTGCCCAATCATGTGGTGTTGTTGTGGTTCGACAAGTGATTCTCACCAGGGTCAGCCACTGAACTTCATTCTGTTGTTGATTACAGCTGCTCTCTATCAAGTAGGCTCTCTACCTTCCACACTGTAAAGTAAGGCTGTGTAATCAGTGTGCAGTGACTGTGAATGTTTCCACCTCTGTGTTGGAAGTATCCACAGATCATCTGAATCATCAGGTGGCTATAAGATCTACTTTTGTATTTATAACCCTCTTCCCGATCTGACTAATAAGATTCAGTGCCGCTATTACAAGGTTATACTTTTTTTTGCATCTATTGACACATCTTACCCTTGGAGTCTAAACCCCAGTTCAATAAAGCATTGACTGTAGGAATCACTTTTGACCACAGAGAGAAGGTCAGCTGACTGATAACCGCACTGTGATTCATCGCCAATTTTAATGGAATTTCTTAATGCATATCTTTAGCTTCCTGTTGCTTTAGCCTTGGAAATAAAAAAACATGCTATTTTGAAGTCTGAATGGATGAAATGCACAGGGAGCCTTGACCTCAGGATTACCACAAAACTAGGCAGCACTATAGATTATGGGTTGCACTGAAACATCAGTGAGTAATCCAGGTAGGTGGTGCTATGACACCAAGCATTCTCATATTGATTAGGCTATACAGAAACACATGGGACCAGTGTTTATACGGTCTTTAATTCTTCCTGTAAGTAGACTTGAGTAAGCAAAGTTTTTTTTTTTATTACACTGGTTTGCTTATTGGTCATCTTGCAAATTTACAGATGAGCATCAGTTGTTGTAAAATCCTTTAAGAAGACATGTTGGCTTTTAACTGCCAACATTTGTCTCGTTATAACCATTAGGAATTGAATTTAGGGATTGGTAATTGTTGTTGGTATGGGTATTTTAATTTCTTCTCTTCAACAAACTGGACTACAGTTTACTGGCAAAAAGACTGAAGGCCTGAGTATATTTCAAACAAGGTACTCATAGTTTAACAGTGTCTGAGACCCCAATGGTGGAAAGAAGAGTTTCAGACAATCTGACACAACAATGCCATTGAACTTTTTTGAACATTGTTTTCATGTTTTCACTCTGAAAGCTTGAGGCAACATGGTCATGGTTAATGATGGAATGTTAATTGTTGGTAGGAAATGACCATCCAACCACTCTAACCTTCTCCTTCTGTAGACTCGTTTAAGTCTTTTATAATAATAATAAATTATAACATTAAGACTTTCTTAGCTCTCAGTGGACAAGAGTCATAATTTGCACAGCTGTTAGAGGTTCTTGCAGACATTTACTGAAACTTATATTTCTTGGAGGACAGGCTGTCAGACAGCAACTTTCATGAACTAATTAGTTTGAAACACACTGAGGCCTTAACTTACGGTATTTTAAGTTTTGACATTGTTCTCACCTGACCGAGTGATTAAAATTAAAGGATAAATGCTCCAGATTTTGTTGTGTGGGAACCGCTTACATGGTTGTGAACAACTCGACCTTCGCTACCTGACCATTTAAAACTTATAATAAAGTGCAACATCTTCAGTTAGTGAAATGAGAAATGTTCAACTTAACATGTCTTCATACTCACAACAATGTAAAACGTTGCTACATCCATTGTTAGATTCTCTACTCTTACTGCAACACCAAGGTGACGTGTGAAGGCTTTATTTGTGCTGTTTCAGGGACTGGTGAATCATTGGTAAATTATTTAGCAGCTGTAAAAGATCTCATCAAATAGAAAGCATTTCCTCCTTTTATCTTCATTGATCAAACAAGAAATCTGATTTTGAAGCTTAAAATTCAACAGTACATTCCCCTCGATTTTAATTTGATTGAATTTCTCTTGAAAAAGAAAATGAGCAAACCCTATTGTACATATGAACACAAATATAAGGATATTGTTAACTGAGCCCTGTAGAGAGGAAATGTATTCCGAAAGAGGTGTCACAGGTCGCTGTGGCCAACATAAAGAAAATCAAGGGGAAAAAACCTTGGAGAAGGAGTGAGGAAAATGAAGGCAGGAGTCCCATCTGGTGTGGGGGGAAGGGGGGGGGCAACAGGTTGGCAGACAGGATTTGGGTCTTCAGTCATTTAATGAACCAGGTAATTCATTGGTCAACGTGTGCCAGCGCTCAATTTTCTTGTCCTTGTTTTTAAGGCAGTCAAACCAGTGTTTGAGCCTCTCTCCATTTGCATTGATACCCAGAGATACACCACCTGAAAGAAGGCACAAGGAGAATGTCAGTTCTTAGCAAAACATCTTGGAGATTCACACACAAATGTGTCCCATTTATAAAATAGTTGAATGATAACCGCATACCATAATAGTGTGTCAAGATATTTTTCTCATTTAAACTCCTGACAACGATAGGAGAATAACATAATTCAGAGTTTCCCTTTCACACATGTAGCACACAACAGGAGTTTGTCCCTGTCAGACGCATTCTCACCTACTGGAAATACTTTGGTTTTGGCGAGATATGGAGCCTGGTTAGAGCATGCAAGAGATAATATAATGCTAGTCAGTTTTTAAAATTGTGCCTAAACAATCTGCTGCTGATATTTAATTTCATTACTAAAATGTAGTAATTTCCTTGACTCTAAATGGGATAAAAGCTTTTACTGCAACATGCCTAAATTTACCTGAATACCTAATAGCAGCCCAGCCAGTTCCCAGCATGGCTCAGTGTTTGTTTGTCTCCCAGCCTCCAGCCTAAAGAGGCCCGGGCAGATGGCAGACTCAGCTGGACAGAAGGCCAGTGGTGCTGCGGATGCTGATGAATATCTGTCGAGTTATTTTAGCTCGACAGATATTGTTTTCATTTCTGGAAGCAGAGTTGGTTCACCTTTGCTTACCTATGAAATCATTGGACTTTCCGATGTCGTAGTCCCACACTGTCACCTCCAAGGTCTTTTTGGTGAGGTCTGCATATTTTATGTCGTAACAGAACTCCTACAGAAAATAGCAGACAATAAGAGCTCCTCTCTTCAGAATGATCACATACAACTACACACTACATTGTTTTGGATCACCACAAAGTATAAAGCCAAAGATTTGGGTTTAAAGACGTTGAATAAGACAATTTAAGGGATTGTATAATTATACATTGTTATATCATGACAAACCTGAAGGCAACTGACATTTGTTTCATTTTCTGGTGAAGTGATTCACATTATTCTATGGGCATCATTGTGTTAAAACATTTTTGTTTGTGTCTAAAGTATTATGCAGGTTACCGTTGGTGCAGTAGTTGGCTTTTCTCACTGTCAGGGATTCATTCACCACAGACTGAACAGACACCCAGTCAGTCCTATTAGTCCAGGACACTTAAATAAACCTGATAAAAATACTACTTGTGTCAAAAATATCTTAACTGGAGCACAAGTGAAATGTAAAATGTGTGCTGGGATACTTTTTACAATTTGCACTGTGTGAAGCAAAAGCATTTATTCTGCATTTTAATCTGTAGTTCAATAAGGGTTGCTGCTCCACCTTAATGAAAATCAATTTCTTGGTACAAAGGAAGACCCCATTGCTCTTCTCTGACAGAAAGGCCAAGAGGCGATGGAAGGATATGGACGCTAAAAATGTCAGAGGAAATGTCAAGCCGCTGGCCTGCGTGTAAGTGTTTGGCCAGAGTCGTCCACTCGTATACAGATGGGTACTTCAGAGCCCTGTGCCACGACGCACTGGAAACCTGGCTGGGACCTCAGGGAGTTCAGCAATGCATTTTGGATTTCAGTATTTACGATGCCATTTTGGTAAAAGAGGACTCGACTGATGAAAACAAGGGCTGTTTACTAGTCTTGTTTCCTCCATACTGAGTTTATCAGAGTAATGTTACAGTACACTACAGCACAGCGCCTCTGCAATTACAGTCAAATATGTTATAATTCCTAGTTCAAACCTTCCATAATTGATTTTTGTTGGCCACTTGGTTGCAAGAAAACAGTTGCCGGGTGCCTGGGTAGCAGAGTTGCTAGAGCAACGCCCAAACATAGAGGTTTACTCCTCAACGCAATGGCCGTGTGTTCGACTCCAACCTGCGGACCTTTCCTGCATGTCATTCCCCCCTCTCTCTGCCCTTTCATTTCGTTAGCTGTCCTGTCAAAATAAAGGCCTAAAATGCCCAAAAAAATGCCTTTTAAAAAAAACTTAAAAAACTGTTGCCTATTCATTAGAGCTTAATTATCTGCCGATATTAGGCATTTCGCAAAATATCGGTATTGGCATTTATAATGGTCAATTTAAAAAATCTATTTATGACAAATGATTCAGATAAATATTAAAAAAATGAAATAAAAACGGACGGTCAACCATGTTATGAGTGTTGGCGTTGCATAGTTTGTCCACCAGAGGGCGCTCTACAACGTCCCTGTTGGCAACACACTTTTTTGTGTTTTTATTCAAAAAACTTTTTATATCTTAAGTTTGTATTTTATTTATCCAAACTTTAATATATTTTGATGTTCCTCTGTTCTGTTGTGACAATAAAACAAATTATAATTATTTTAGTGAAAACTCATACATAATTACAAATAACTAATGTTCTGGAAATCTTGCGCGTTTCTGGATTCATATTTTTTTTAAATATTGGCCGATATATTGGATTTTTAAATGACCAAATATTTGTATCAGTATCGGCCTTAAAAATTCTTTATCGGTCGGGCTCTACTATTTATATGTTTAGCAGACACGGAGCTATGTTAACATCAATTTGGAGTTGATTTAGTCTCCACTAACTCCTGAGTAAAACAGCTGGCTCTTTAGCTGCCAATTGCTCCAATGAGTTCTCCAGCTAGTCACCAACTTTGTCTGTCTACGAATGGTGCTGACCTACACATGTAGTCATTTCCCCATTGTTTATACAAAAAAATGGATTGGTGCAGATTTAAAGCCCCTGAAAACGTATTTTTAAAGGCTGGGGTTTTCTGCATAAGATGAAAATATTCATGACTAAATAAGCAATAATCAGAGTGAAAGTTTAGACATTATTTATTAAAGGTTAGACAAAAACTCCTACAACTGTCATCACGTTTTTCATTCAAATATCTTTTAGAGAAATGATGGCATTAACAGCAGTGGATAACAAGAAGACCTCATTTAAACATGTCGTCTCATCCAATGGATGAGAAAAGATCTGAATTTAGATAAAGTATCAAAAGACAGCTGAGCTATGTCTTTGGCTATCGCAAAAAGTCATCTTGTAATGAATTTAGAAGAAATATGCCTCCTGTGTTTGATCTGACAGCCTTGCCTACTCAGACTGGCTTTTGTGGGTCCCGGGGTTATGGAGGTTGTTCAGCACATAAAAGCACTGGACAAACACTGGGAAAAGAAAAACAGGAAAGTAAAATTAAACGACATTGGAGCTGCAAGGTTTTAGCACAATAGTGGATTATACCTCGTTGAACTCTGGATTGAGGGTCTTCTTCTTCACTGCAGTCTTGTGCTTTGACTTTTTGTTCTCGTCAGGCTTCAGGTACCTGTAGGGGACCAGAGCAGGGAGGGAAGACTCAAAACCTCGAAGCTTTTTACAGCAAGGAGAAAATACTACAAACCCCTGCAGATTTATTTATTAAATGCCTACATGCTGCTGATGAATTATTTGAAACCATCGTCAACTATGTAAATCCACACACACACACTCACACACACAAACTCACTGTGAAAGCATTGTTCAGCTGTTATTGTGTTCTGTCCTGCAGAGGGTACTGTGGTACTGCCCTACAGCCAACCACACAGTTGCATTACGTTACACAACCTACACACATTACTACATTATCTGACTTTAAAGTCTTTTAAACTCCACCTGTTTTTTTTATTAAATACATTTCTTTTCCCAGTTGGTTATACATAAAAGCTGTTGTTTCTTCACCTCTCACAATTGTGTCCAATGTCCAATACATTAGATGGGTAGATTTATAAGAATTCATTGTAGTGCCTTTTTGATGAGATTACAGAGGTAAAGACACCTTTCCTCATAACACATTTCTAAAAGCAGTCGATACTCCTGCTGCATCACATCGTTGTGTAGTTTCTTTAAATCATAAATCTCACAAAATATTAGAAACATCTCTTAATATAATGCAATTTAACAGCTCCACGAACTACAGCCTCCACAATGACCAGAAATTTAAACCTGACCATTATAACCTTCATGATGGTAGGAAATAATGCAGGGCTGTGCTTTAACAGTGGTGGAAATGTAACTTTACTTTGTAATTAAAGCTATAGTGTGCAGTTTCTGCCGCCCTTATTAGGAATTCTAAGTAATGACAGCAACACTGTCGGCTAGCACCAACATGATGCAAGCCTTTGGTGATCGCGGACCACCCCCACCCCTCCTCCACGCAGTTGCTAGTAGCGTTTAAATCGTCAAATCAAGGAGGACACTGAGGATTAAAAAGAAAAACATGGATTATCTTCAATTAAAAATGAAATGATCTTGTAATTTCTATGTCCTCTTTATCTCCATGCTAAATGCTGCATTGACATGAAACGCATCACTCAAGCCTCTGCCGGGGAATGTTTCCATACGGCAACATTTTTTAAACATATCCATGTTGAAGAAATACAGAGTTAGAGCCGATAGTCTTAAATAGCTGTCTTGCACATTGAACACATTACTTTATTCATAATAAAATACTATATATTATTCTGAAATGGGCAATTCTGCAAATAAGTATTTTTACTTTTTGGTACTTTTAAGTATCTTTTGATGCTACTATTTATGTACATTAAAGTTACATTTTAAATGCAAGACTTTCACTTGTAACAAGTATTTCTGCACTGTGGTATGGCTATTTTTTACTTCAGAGTACTTCTGCCCCCACTGTGGGGACCCTAATAAACTGGCAACTGAGTGTATGTTGTGAAATATGCAATATAAATAAAAGTTGTGTGTGTGACCTTTTGCTCCTGTTCTGCCTCCCATAAATGATGCAAAAGGCAGGTTGTATATGAAACCTTGCGTAGTCGTGATGTTGTTTACCTCTGTCCATTTGGCAAAGAACAGTTTGGGGCAATAATATTCACTCTTATGGTGCTATATTTCAATCCAGTAAGCAATTACAGGAGCTTGTCACATCCCTTTTCCCTTTTTACATGCTCACTAGATCTAGACAGACTTCAATTTCGCACTGTAACAAAGAAACTTACAGAGGGTGAATGGGTTATTTTTTCAAAACTTACCCCAGGGTGAGTGGGGGCTGAAATCGTTGATGAGAATGTTGCAGGGGAACCTGATTGCTGTCATGTAATGGGACTATTGACCCCCCCAGGCAAAACAAGCTACAGTAAAATTGAAAGCATGCAAATAATGCTGTTATGCCAATCAATGGTTTTAAGTGTTATCTCACCCTGTAAATTGCTGACATTTTGCTGGCGTACTGTGATTAGTATTGTTTTGTTCAGCAGCTGTACAACACTTATTCTTTAAAAAATACCTTTTTAAGCTTAATGAAATGCACTTGTCATTTACTGAAGAGCCATTAAGGATGATTTATTTGTCATGGACACCGCTACCTTGTTGATTAGTAGGATATTATTGGTATTATAGTGTAAACCATTTACTCTTCAGGTGACTTGATGCATCAGATAGACTTGTGCTTGACATCTACTGGTGAAAGGGGAGAGAAAACATGCAGTCCTCTCTATCCGGCAAAGTATACATTTCCTTTATTCCCTCTGACATGAGCTCGTCAGTAAATCTATTATCTGCCTGTATGTCCTTCAAGCTTCAGGGAGATTTTCTCAACCTCACACTGTAGGAAAATTGTTGCCAGCCTCTCTTCTCTGATACGAGTCATGCTTTTGTTCCCAAGGTGTGCACAGCAGAGTTGAAAATTAATTGCACTTTCATTGCTCAGCCAGATGAAAGGCTTGGGAAATGTTCAGGTGTGATAAATGTGACTCTCCTTCAAATGGCAGCCCTGCGGATGGCCCCGTCGTGCTGTGCGTCTCTCATGTAGCTGATAATCGCAGGTAGTCTGCATCCTTTCTGCTAAAACATCAGCACTGAAGGCTAATCCATTTCAGCACTACTGCTGTGCATTGTACATCCACTAAAAATAGCATTATTACGACGAACATCTGGGGGTTTTCGCGGAGAAATGTTTGGAGGAACAAAAGTAATCAATTGACAGGTGGCTTTACGTTATGAATGAAAAGGACCAATCCTTGTTTAACCAGTGGTGGAATGAGTATTCAGATAATTTAATTAAGTAAAAATACTATTGCCACACTGTAAAAATACTGTTACAAGTAAAGGTACTGCATTAGAAATGTTACTTTAGTAAAAGTATGTAAGTATCATCAGAAAAATGTACCTGTCTGTTAATCATTTCAGCTGGACTTGTAGGTTGTTACAGTGAGTAGTTTAATAAATAAAAATAATTAAACAGTGTATTTTATAAAGTAAACATATTGTGTGTGCAAAAGTCTTAATTTGGATAATAACTAGTAACTAAAGCTGTCAGAATAATGTAGTGGAGTAAAAAGTATGATATTTGTCTCTAAAAAGTAGTTGAGTAGAAGTCAAAAGTTGCATCAATACAAAACGAAGTACTTAAAATTTGTACTTAAGTAAAGTACTTGAGTAAATGTATTTGGTTACATTCAACCACTGTGTTTCATGACACATACATTTGGATGTTAAGGCTTTAAGATGGTGATGACAGTTTGTCTACCACTGACAGTTATCTAGACAGTGATATTTGGTATCAATATTCATGAAGCATGGAGGCCGATTCTTAATGGTAGTTGTGACCTGCTGACTTTTTACCCTAGTGCAACAAAAGGTCAGATTGTGTCCTTAGCCAACACTTTGGGTTTTGAATCCAGTACAGTCTTATTATTACGAAGAGAAATATTGGCCAAAATGAGGTCCAAGTTGTAAATAAACCAGAATTATCCTTTTTGGTTGGATCAGAAAGTAGTATGAAAACACACGTGTGAAATTGTGGACTATAGATTGTAGATTGCTCTTGTGACTTATTATGTAATAGCTCCAGTTTCTGTTTTGATGTGTTTGTACACTGACGTTTTGACGTAGGGGTCGGAGAAGCCGTTAGCGTCCATGGCGGCGAGGTGAGCACAGCGTATGATGCCTACTACCAGGCAAGACTTCTGGGTGTTGTACTTCAGAGAAATCATGATGCGCCCTCGTTCTTCCAGGGACTTGTCTTCTGTCTTGTTGACCTGCAACAGTGAAAAAACAAGATTTAGAAATAATAACCAGTTTTTGTTATGAAGTCAACCCCATGCAGGTATAAATGCTTCAGAGTGGTTGCCAGCCAGAGTTCTCCCTCATGCCCTGCATCATTTGCAACTGATGTTTCTTAGTTCCGGCTTCATCATTATTTAATTAAGCTTGAATTTCCAAAATGCCATTTATCCACATAAACAACAAAATCATTACGTAAAAATGTTGCCCCTCAGTCATTTAAAGGATTTTGTTTTTTTAGATCCAAGCAATTTTATTTAATTTATTTTTTTGTCCTTTTTGCATTTTGTGAAAGCATGTTGATGTCATAAAAAGTCTTCAGCCTCTTCTTGACAGTTGTTTGTTCTGAAAATCAGCCAAACACTGATTGGCTGATTGATGTCGCCTCCGTTGTAGATGGTGAGTTAATAGCCTCATCAAAAGTAATTTCCCATGTTCTCTAGAGACAAGATCAACGTCTAAACTGACACATTCCTAACAGCCCAGCAAGACCAGGAGAACCAAAGCAATAAATTCAAACATTTGTGTCTCTTGGGATATGTTGATATTAAAGGTGATGTTTAAAACATGACTGAACACTAAAATAATTTGTGTTGTAAAATTAAACTAATTTTTAAATTGTGTAACATAAGTAATAATATATAATTCCCAATTTTTAAGCTTGCAATTCTGCTTCCAGCCTTGGAACTCGAGCCGGTTTCCCTGCCTGGGACCAACCATCTGATCAACCATCAGTCAGTTGAGTCAGTCTTACTTAATGGTTAGTGCTTTGTGTTTTACTGCATTCTTTCATGTCAAGCTCCCCAGAGAGAAAAATACATATTCGGGTGAATTCCATCTTACTGAAAAGGAGGCCAGGCCTCGAAAGAGCTATTTAATTTTTTTTTCACTGCTATGCCCAATGACTTAGAAATGCAATTTACTAGAAACACTCCCGCTGCTGCTGATTGCGTGAATATGCACTGGGTTTTACCGTACATCAGCATTTATTTTTTAACCACATTTACAGTAAAAGACCATTCATATCAGCGGAGCAAATGCACAGAGGCTTACAACTTCAAGCTTATAAGAGCTACTGGAAAGTGCATGGACCAGTGGAAATGTGGGAATAATTTGGACTGTCATTAGTTTTTTTCTGTCTCCTTTATGACAAAGCCCTTCACACCCGATCCAAACTGCAAAGGTAGACCTAACCTTTGTATTGTCATCACTTTCGGCACCCTCTCATATCCCTTTGGGTCAAATTGACCCGTGACTTATTTGGAGTTTTAAAAACAATTCTGAAATACAATTTTACTTCATGATCTATTAACAAATATTGTCTTCATCTCAATTTAAAAAAATTGTGCTAACACATGTTTAGGGAATGCAATCAGTCTCTACTAGAACACAATTAAAAATGGAAGTGTGATTTGTTTTTTGTCATAAGGTTAAAATTCATGTTAAAAATTCACTATGTGATTTATCTTATCTTGGAAAACGCAGAAATAGTCACATCCAGAATTATTTTCTGAATTGAGTCAGGAATACATGTTTATCACAGAAAATAAGGTAAGGTCATTGATTTTCAGGTAGAAAAAATGCATACTTGTACCATTTTTCTTCTTGTAAAAATTTGAAATGGGTCAAATACACCTGAAAACCATACAAGGGTTAAGAGAGATGTAGTTCCAGAAAACGTATTTTGACAGTACTTAAAAATAAATAAAAAATCATTGATGAATCCTTCAATGATAATGACTTCCTGTTGCATGTTAGTATGAATGGTAGCAGCTACAGTCTCTCTGTTTTGTTCTTTTTGGCGGCGCCTATAGCATCATTTTTGGTTGCAGCAGGCAGCTGTTTTCAGTGAAAAACCCACTGTACGCTACCTGCTCAGCAGCAACCAGCAGACAGATAGAGTTTGAGACTAGCTGATGAACACAGTGCAGCATTTGGCGGCTGTGGCTCAGGTGGTAGAGCGGTCGCCTACCAATTGGAAGGTTGGTGTTTTGATCCCTGGCCCTGCAGTCCTATGTCAAAGTGTCCTGGAGCTAGACGCTGAACCCTGAATTGCTCCCGTTTCTTGCGCCATCGGAGTGTGAATGTGTGTGAATGTTAATCTGATGAACAGGAAGCACCTTGTACGCCAGCCTCGGCCTCAGTGTATGAATGTGTGCGAATGATTCCTGTGCTATGTAAAAGCTTTTTGAGTAGTCATTAAGACTAGAAAAGTGCTATATGAATTCAGTCCATTTACATTTATGATTCGACACTATAAATAAAATTGAATTGAATTAAAATAATTATGCCATAAAGGCAGGATGGCATGAAAGGACAGCTCTGATTTAGTCTACTGAAAGCTGCTGTTTTAAATAATTATGCCCTCACTAGGCTCCAAGTAGTGATACCAACAGCATAAGAATAATAAATTGAAGAAGAAAAACAGACCCAAAGTCTCTGCAGACTCAGACTTCTGTCTCCACTACCGTCTTGTGTGTCGGAGACAGTGCTCAACAATCTGTCCAGCAGTGTCCACAGCAGGATATTAATCAGATATCTCCAGGGAACTGACTCCCTCTACATGAATCACAGAAGACTTTTACAAGACGTCTCACTGGACTTGTGGGCTCGGCATCCATTTCACCTGGCATGCCAACATGTTTCGCCCGTCGTCTCGGTTAACTGTCAAATCCATTTATTCCTGTCTCTTCTATAGTTTATCCGGATTTAGGACATCTTACTGTTGTCTCTGCTTGTCTTTCTTCTTTTACACAAGATACACTACATGGGAGGTGTGTAACAAACCAAGATGTCAGGATGAAAGCGAGGGAGGAAGAACAGGTTGCCTAGATGCAATCGAGGTTGACATACCTGCAAGTGCAGACATCTTTACAGCACTGTCTTCTTTTCTATTTCACACTCGCAGATCATCCATTTAGGTTGGCTGGCCTTCCTTCTCTAACAAATTATTTTGTCTACACTGTGTATAACAACATATACACCTAATGCCAATAATCACAAATACAAACACACAAATGGTCTGCAACTGCACTGTGGGAAATAAACATTCTTGATTGTAAGATTTAAAGCCTATTACATTTTTCTGAGGGGTTTTAGCTTAGAGAGAGAAGATCAAAGTCATATTATGAAAGGGTTGTGTATTCCTGATAAATGATTTTGGGGGGGGGGGGGGGGGGGGGGGGGGGGGGGGGGGGGGGGGGGGGCGCAGTTCTTCCACACAAAAAAGGGAGGTGTGAAGTACATTAACATGATTTGTGATTTTAAGAAAAGAGGTCATGGAATCTATGTTGTAATATATACATGGCTCATACATCTCCTGTCAGAGGAAAGCCACTATTGTCATTTTGGTGACTTCAAATGTACAAATGTAATAAATGTACAGTATATAAGAACAACTACTCTTAAGGGACGGGAGAGACCAATTCAGGTCTTCATCCCGTGCGCACGTATTAAAGGATTTGATTTGTCACACCAGCAATTGTACTTTTCAAACAAACAAGACAAATGTCTAAGACAACACAGCCTCTGTTCTTCATAGACTTCGTCTGCTGTCTTTCTCTGCTTCTCTAAGCCTCCTTTTCCTCTTTCCATCCAACTGGTCAAACATAAAATCAACTTACATAAACAAACACACTGCTGTACAGTAGTGTTTGCCCAACATTTTACAGCTAATTGTACCAGTGCCTCAGAGAAAACTCAATTAAGATTGGCTAGAGGATGTCCATTAATTGAATTTAATGCACAGTATAACCGGACACCTCCGACGTGACTGTCTGAACATCATTCTAAATGAATGTAGCTACAAAGCAAAACAATCAAGTGAGATATACATCGCTCGCTTTATCTGCCTGCTTCTTTGTATTCTGAACTCCACAGGCTGACAACAAAGCAGCACAGAGGTAGCAACCCAGCACAATAATTTTCCAAGTGTATTGACTGGGTTCCAGGTAATACTCAGTCGCTTTGGGGTTACCAGGGAAACAGAGATATTACCAGCAAAAAGATGAGATGATATCCCAGGATAATGGGGAGTTTTCCTTTGACATGTGTCTTCCTCTTTGTCTTAATCAGAAAAGTACATGTCTTTTTCTGTGTCACGTGTCATTTGCAAACCTCTTTGAAACAATGTGTAAGTAGGTTAGAATATAATGCTGTAAAAGTGTGGAAACAGGAAGCTTGGCCAAAATGCATCTCCTGCCAATGTCCTGGTTGGATCTCTCAGATCAACACCTCTTAGAGAACAGTGGGGTGCGCTGACTATTGTGCTGATGCAAGAGAAAAGACCATGGCTTACAGGACACTGGCATTCAGTCTGCACAACCACATTCATACACAAACATATTCCACGCAGAGAGGATAGAAAAAGCAGTGCTGATAACAGAGGAGGTAAAATCAGATAAGCTAACCTGGTGCTCAGAGGTTTAACTAGGAATGTTTGGCTCCCTGACAGAATATTGCTCTGGTTCCTTGTCTTTTTTTCATATGAACAAATTTTACACTTGACGGGCCCTATCTTGCACCCAGCACAAAGCCCAATGCAAGTGTCTTTGCATGTCAGAAGCACAAATACATTAAACATAAAAATATTACAATGTGAAATAGTGTTATTGTGTATATCTGTATATATTATATAAAGGCATTATGGTCACTGGCGCTTTTACTTCACACATGAGCAGATCAGTTTCTTTTCTTCTGAAAATCCCTCCATCCTGACAGTGAAGATTAATTCCTTGTGGACCATGAATATTTTACAAAAATTGTTATGGAAATCTGGCTATTGGTTGGAGTTACCTTGTTGTCAACTCCCACTATAGAAAGCCATTTTCCTCCTCTGTTAAACAGGCCAGTTGTTTCTTTTCACATAACAATGAGGAGCATCTCCAGGAGCACTTAAAGCAGCTATTTCTGATAAACTCGATATATTCATATTAACAATGGATGGCATGACGTGAGAAAGGGGTTGCTTATAATGACAAACCTGCACAAAATTCAATTCAACTTTACACATCCCTCCAGCTCGATGGAGATTCATAGGATCTTTCAGCACATTGTTTTGATTTCACAGCTTGTAACATTACTGTATAGAGGGAAAAAGCTGTAAAAAACCAAATGTATACTACCGCCTCAGCAATAAATGGGAAACTAACATTGTTAACGACTAGCTGTTAAACCTATTGGATTACTTAGGAGCTGATAAGCCACATGTTTCCCTCAGGAGTTGGTGGAGACCAAAACCATTCACTTGGTGGCCAGAAATACTGATGCTGTTATTGATCTGCAACTGCTTGGATCAGCTTGTTTCCACTGTCTTTAAGTGGCCAATCTTAATGCAGGTTTAATGTGCAAAGAGCTTTGTATGTTGCTCTGATTGTGGCGTGAGAATAATTTGATCCCTCAGTGGCTTCCCACTGTATTTAAATGGCCAGGGCACACCAAAGCCAGGTACTGAACCCATGTCTTAAAACCAGATTTTGACCTGTTGGGGATTTTAGACAGACTAAATAATTAGGTATCATCTAATCCCCACAATGTCTGGGGACCATGACTGTCTATACTTTCACAGTTCACTCTTAGACTTCACCACTAACTGAGCCATAATCTTCAGTATTTCAGCAAAATAGCAACATTACTGCTTGTGCTGAGCTTCAGGGCAGACAAATCAACAGCATTGGTTACATGCACTGTAAAGAGACAAAGTGCTATTCCAAAAACAGAAATTAAACCTGCCATTTCTCAAAATGGCAACATGTTGAGCGACAAATTTCTGGTCATTTCTTCAAGTTAAGACTTTTATTGTCCAGCTGGGCTGAGGGAATAGAGAAATGTATTGCACAGAGACACTGATCCGAGATTAATTGTCAGATTAGGCTGCTGGCTCTTACAGCTGGCTCTTACGTTCATGCCCTCCTGCTGTCTACTGGTGCCAATGCCAAGGGCAGTTCCAGAGTTGAATCTGGCAGACACATCTATTAGAGAGAAATGGGTGAATGTTTGCAAGAACACAGCTGCCCAGCTGCCTTGAGATTAGAACTTTATGTGAGTAAATGTAGACTATTTTCTTGTTTTATGATAATTGATATCTACCCAGGAAATCCAGAGTTCTCGTGAGAGCACAGTTTAAATTTGCAAGCAACTTACTCTGGCATAGAGTAATGCTGCTCATTAACTATACCCTTGTAGCCGATCGGTGTATCTGATATAGGCGGGCCAGAGGCGAGCTTAACAAATAACGGCAGTTTAATCTACCGGTTAGCTCCGCTGGTAGCTAAGTGTATGGGGCTCTAAATACGTCACCCTGTGTGTTGTTGTGATTGGTCATAGTGTTATCCAATTGTGTGTGCAGTGAGATTTTCAAATGCAGGCTTGATGCAGCCCCCTCGAGATGGGCGACTTTCATTACTTGATGCCAGACCCTAATCGGTCTGGATTTCCTGGGTAGTAAGTGTGTATAGTGAGAATGGAGGTGCTATCCTGAATGTGCCTGAGCATATTTCAGTGTAAATTTCCCTCAGGTACAGGTTTTCTGCTTCTCTGTGCTTTAACTTGTGTAAAATTTAGCAGCACTATAAAGTGTTAACAGAGAATCTAAATCAGTTAAAAATGGTATGCAGAAAGGCTGAAAGGTTTTTAGACTTTTTGGCATTTCACTGTTTTCTGCATTACTTGCAGTAACTGTATTTCAACTTGTGACCGGTCCATTCCACAATTTTACAGCCTGACTGACTCTAGCATGAGCTAGAAAGTCAAAAGGCTCTACTGTCAGGCCAAAACCACCAATGAGACAGGCACTGCTAGCTGCTGGATGAGATTATTACATGGTTGGTGCCCCAGCACAGCATCCACAACATCCTGTGTTGAGACAGAACTCTTTATCCGTAACTTCAAGAGCAAGCAGGGCACAAAGCTTCTTTCCTTTTAGCTCTTTCTCCCTGTAACCAGCAGCTGTCATAGCTTCCCTTTGCCTTGCAGTGTTGCTATGTGAAAATTATCTCCTGCGCTTTCCTGGGTGAGACTACAACAACAACTACTACTACTACTACTACGACTACTACTACTAATAACCTGTATTCATATAGCGCTTAAAAAGAAACCCAAGGACACTTTACATAATTTCTCTTGCTAAGCTAAAGAATATTGTAGACTATGGTAAACATGTGGTGTTTCAGGAGTCTTTTTTTAAACCTGTCCAGGGATGTAACATTTTGGATATCTGCAGGGAGGGTGTTCCAGAGGGGAGGACTGAGGACCGCAGGTTTTGGGATGGGGTGTATGGATGGAGGAGGTAAAGAGAGTTACTGTGGGGCCAGGGCATGGAGGGATATGTAGGTGAAAAAAAGGATTTTATATGTGATGCAGGAATTTATTGCGAGTCAGGGAAGGTGGATGTGGATTTGGGTAATGTGACAGGACTCCATTGCAGTAGTCCAAACAGGAGTTTATTAAAGCACAAATGAGGGTTTCTGCCATGGAGTTGTCATTGTATGATAACCATCATGCATTAAATACATTTAAAATAGTGTGGAAGTGTAGCATTTACTGACACTAAACAAAATCAAGGTGTAAAATTGAGAATGCACCGTGGCTGTTTATACCAGTCATACACAATCATATTTTTGGATGATTTGTCACACTCCCACATAGACAACAAAGCATATGAGAGGAGCAACAGAAATATGTCTCTCCAAACACAAGAAAACACAAGGCAGTCCTCCATCCTCTAAAAAGGGATGTGTCCAGAATTACACTGTATTCTGTGTGGGCTATTTGAAAAGGATATACAATCACAGTTCAATGATACTCTACTCCACTACCATGCTCTCATAACACATAATCCACTCCAGCACCCCACTCACGGGCACACCACCCAATGCTCTCATCTATTGTGTGGTTATTACCCAATTCTTATGGATACTGCTGTTTGCACTGATGTTTTTATTGGCAATTACCAGCATGTTCTGGTTGAGATGTACAGCAACGTAGGCAAGTTGTAAGCTTGTATCTCTTTGTGCAAAACCGATTACTCCTTTTGGATTAACAAGACAATTATAATACTAGAGATAACTGCATGTATTATCTGATTATATAATAACTATATTATAATTTAGTATTTCTGCATATTTAAATTAGTTCGCAATGTACACGCTGTTTCTGTGAACATTTAATTAAAAAATGAGTTATTAATGCTGCTCAGCATACAGTATGTTCTGTATTTACTCTCTAGCCAACACTGTAATAAGGGATTTGACAGGAATGAAGCTATATAAGGAGATATGCTATATAGTGAGGTATGTTTCTCAGATGTACTGTACATATGCACATCTGAGAAACCAAGCTAAAACAGACCTGCTGAAAATTTCAGATAAGTGAAATGAGCAGTAGGTATTGAGGGGTAAAATGCAAAATATCTGTAGCTCCGTTAGAAATGTCACTTTTTAAAATCATCATCATTACTGTATAGTAATCCCTTGACCTTCAAAATGAACTATCACATTACTGGGTTATTTCATTACCAGGAAGATGGAGAATTTAGAATATCTAATCTGTTGCTAGTTGCATGGCATTTAGGATGTTATCTACTAATCTATTGGCAGTCGCATGGCACAGAGTAGACAACACATTCAGGTCAGAGGCTGGCTGCCTATCAGCTGCTGCCACGTTGTCCCTCAGTGAAGAAAAATAAAAAGTCCCATAGCTAATATAAACCACACCGCAGCCATGCAGTTCTAAATAAAAAAACGGTTGGCAGTATATTCTGTAATGAAATCTAGTTTTCATAAAACGTAAAGACATACAATAAAGTGCATTCTTACTTAGCAAACACGCAGAGCTATTCACCGTGGCCACCCAAATCTGTTGTTCCCGTCCAATGATTTCCTGATTAGTTTATTGTTTATTATTTAATATCATCCTAGACACACAGTCCACATATAAATTGGTTTAACCCCTTATCTACTCTACTGTGCAATATAATATTGTTTATGACACACTACACAATAAACAAATGCAGGCAATACACAGAAGCTATATTCATGAAGTATAAATATGTATTAGACTAGTTATGAATGATTAATAAATGTATTTAACCTACTATATTATATTCTAGTGTAGGGGTGGGAATCTCTAGGCACCTCACAATTCGATTCTGAGGCCAGCGATTTAATTCTGAACCAATTATTGATGCATCTCGATGCAACAATGTTTTATGTACATTTCCATGCGTGATTTCTAAATATATACAGTACATATAAATCTGAGTTTGTTAGATTTTGACATACAGTATATGTTTTGATGAAATGTTTTTGTCTACTGAGGTTTTTATTTTGAAAATGCTTGTGAAAGTTTCCTTCTCTCACAGTGATCTTCCATGTCAGGCGGAAAGGCTTCTTAGAACATGAGGTGGTCAGATGTAATGTGATAAAGTAGATCAGTCTTTGTGTTTTGCCTTATTATTTTATGTGTTTCTTATTAGATCATGTGTATGTATGTATGTATGTATGTATGTATGTATGTATGTATGTATGTATACATACATACATGATCTAACTAAACTCATTTTTTTTCCTTTTGGTCATTTTTTTTTCCTGCACTCTTTTGGTCACTTTTTTATAATCGATTTATTGACTAATCAAAATCGATTATAGAATTGTTCTAGAGAGAATCAAAAAGCATTTAAAAATTATCATCTTTTCTCTCACCCCTATTATAGTGTTGGATAGTATTTGTTGGAATTTCATATTGTATAATAGAGTATAGTGTGCAATGGTAGTTTAGCATAGAAGCAAGTGTAATACAGTATATACTAAAGTATAGATTAGTATACACTGGAGTATACTATAGTTTACTGTAGTATAGTGCTCATAAATAAATGGAATTTCCATCTCATTGCAATATGAACATGCCACTAAACACATTGCGAAAGTCTTCCTGGACCCGGGGATAAAACTATTTATCATCACACTTCACTCAGTATTTTGACGCTAGGAATATCATTGATTTTTATTGACATTTTAGATTGTTTCCAGTGAGATATTGAGTTCATATAGTGACTTTGCTGCTGTTAACACAACAATTAGCCTAGTTATATTTAAAATATTTAATTGGGCTATGATCCTCTTCCGGTTTTTAAGAGACGACCAGGCTGACATAGAAAAATGTATAGTTAGCATATATGCACACTTCAACATTTGTTCATTTATAGCAAGCCATATCGCCATTAAAATATTGAACAGTGTTATGCACATTACAGATTCTCCTCATATCGCCCAGGCCTAGTATAGTTTAAACTGGAATACAGTATTGTTTTGCAGTGTATTTGATTGAATAGTACTTTGGAGTAGAATAGAGAGTAAAGAGTATGTACTGTAGCAACGATAATGGAAACATGATTTAATGTAACACAACACTGTTGGAAAGTGAATTGCTGTATAATTATACAATTTTGTCTGATCACTGTACCTCTGCATTAGAGTTTTTAATTAATTTGTTTAAAAATACATTTGTTTAAAGAAAAAAAAATTCAAATCTTTACAGTAACATCTAAAACCGCTAGTCTATGTGTGGCACATTGCACTTACAGGTAGCTGTTTCTCCAGGCAGTTGTTGAAGTTTTTGATTTGGTTGGGCTTGAGCTTCTTAAGGGGGATTCGTGTTTCCCCGATGAACTCGTTGTGGCGGAATTTGTCCTCATCACACACTGAAATCCTGAGAGGAGAGGAACAAATAAAGCAGGTAAAGGAAAATGAGAACGAAGTGAGGCTCAGGTTAATGTTTTGTTACTGAGAGGAGACTTGAAACAATAAAACCAGTCATTGTCCACCTGGAGGCCATCATCCTCTAATCACAAGGATTTGATTCTTACCAAGAAGAATCTTCACCTAACTATAAAGCTGAATCTCTAGGCCACACAGCCCTGAAATAAAACCCTAGTAGTTCTGCAGTGTAGGAATTAATAAGACGTTCAGACTTGATAAGCATGGCAGACAATGATGGGATACTTATGCTTTAGCATGCATTCGGCCATGTATGGATCAAAAGACCCAAATATTTTAAAGTGAGAGAAGAATAAAAGGGTTCTATTTCTTTCAAAATGATTTAAAACCAGATCATGACATGAACATCTAAAACTGTGCTGGTCGTATTTAATAAATTAGTGCAGCTTGAATTGAATTGTGCCGTGGTGCATTGTACATTCAGTCTGTTTACTTATTTGTATAATGGGCCAATTTTTCACAACATGTCCTTTTCTCTATGCATGCGACAACCTTTAGAAAACATTATTTATGTTTGCCAGTGTATTCTTCTGTATCAATAAAAACGAGGATTCATTATTTTACACAGTATAAGGGCTTAGAAAAGATGACAGATGGTGAACAAAAAGGCAGCTCTCAAGTCAGAACCACTGAGGACTGAGGCACAGTAGCTTTACTTATATTTTCCAGAATGGAAATCTATATTCCCCTAGAGACTGTCCTCCCCCCCCAAATTATGGCCCGTAAGTTTTTTTTTTTTTTACTTTACAGAACAATGTTACATTCGGTGTCAACAGGACACAACAGGAATTTAAGTAACGTAAGAAATGTGTACAACTTTCCTTATCCTAACCAAGGTAATTTTTTGCCTAATCCTCCCCCCTCATAAACAATATGATGGAAAAAAATCTGACATTTTATAAGTCACAGTAATACCAACCAATTTGACACAATGTTATAACGTTCAGCAATTTGAGTTGCTTATGTTTTAATTTGGGTTCTAATCTGAGCCATGAAATAACCAACTTCTTTTCTAGAGACTACCAACGTTAAACTTCACAACTGTCTCTTGCTCTTCCTCTGACAGATTAGTTAGACTCAGTCAAAGGCTGGCACACCCTCCCCCCATTGGCCAAAACTAGTGGCCAACTAGTTTCTTTGGCTGGGTTACAGGTGCATAGCATCGGCGACAGACACACAGGACATTAAACCTGGTTCAAGCCCTTTTAAACCTAAAGTGGCCCATGGTCAAGGGGTTTAAAACCACCACTGTTGAGTTAACATAGGACAACGGAAAACGGTGAATTGTATTTCCCGCCACCGTTAGGGAAACTAATTTATGAAACTCTCCTATGGGCCATATTAAAGGGTAGGAATAAATGATTCATTACATTCATAATGTTAATTATAGGTGTTAGACAACGCTGCTCTCGGCGACTCTATGTGTAAATGCAGATGGCTAGTCCCTCTGTATAGCCGTGACATGATATGATTCACACCCATCAGCCTGATGGAGTGGAATAATGTTTGTTTCAAGTTGCAAAATCAGCTTTGTGCAGGAAGACATGCAGTCTTTGTGCACCCAGAGGCATGAGTAATATGAATTAGCATTGTAGCTTGCAGCATAATCAGTCACAATTTCCTGCTTAGCTGCCTAGTTTTCTGGCTTGATTAATAGTAACAAACACAGCCCAAGGTTCCTGTTTGTACTATGAACAAACTTGTAAATCCCTCTCTTCCTGCCATTCCTTCCCTATCTTCTAATAACTGTAAATAACTACTTATTAAGATTAAGACCTAAAGTAAGTTATTGATCCCGCAAGGGGAAATTAATTTATTGTCACTCTGTTAGTTATTACACACATCACACACAGGCTCAGGACCAATACATGCACTAATGGACATGTCAAAGTCTTTTTTTGTTGGCAACATTGATGGTCTGAGGTCCAATCTTGAAGTCAACAGTTTATCCTTCTGCACCATTCAGCCATCCTGTTTTACTGTCTGAATTTGCTCATATCTCCCTGCAGAGTCACTTTCTTCTGTAAAAAATGTTTTCCTGCTTTGCAACACAAAATATAATGTAAATAATATATACAGTATGTATATATAATTTTAAAAAAGCGTTTATAAGGTTGTAAGTTAATAAAAGTGATTCAACAATTAATTTACCAGCTGTGACTTTAAAAAAATAAGTAATCTGAGGTTTGACGAAATTATTACATTTGAAATTATTAGGAATAATGCAATCAAATTTGTATTATGTTGATTTGATCAGCACTTGTGCATTCCTTAGCAATTCATCCCATAAAGCCTACCATGCCTAAATTACTGAACATCCAGCTTTGGTGGCAGTGGTGGGGACTGTAAATAGTTATAGTGTGAAATGGTTATCATGTGAATATATAGGACTTATATAGAAAGGGAGAAAAAGCTTCTGGGGTGAGGCAACTTTGAACGCAGCAATGTCAAGCTTGCAGAGTAAAATTGCGAGTAGGATAAGAAACTTGGGTGAGGTCTAACTGTAACTGAGTAGAAACCGATTGCTCCTCTATCCATCTTTGGTGAACATGTTTGAGTTCTAAACTTGCCCAATACTCCCAGCCACAGCTTAACCAATGGTGAAGCAAAGAATATGATATGTCTACACCCATTTATGTAAAACAACTTTATGTCTACACCCATTTATACAACTTCAATAAAAAGCCAGAGCAAGGGGAAAATACTTTGGAAGAGTGCTGAATGATTTCAGTACTCCCCTTTGCGAACGTCCATGTGTACTTTTGACTTGGTTTTGAACCTAACACAGTTGAGCCAGCTTCCTAATGCTCTAAAATCCACTGCACCCCATAATACAAAACTGTTGACTGCTTCTAATAGGCTTAACAGAAGTGGTACTTTATTCACTATTTCCTATATAATTGACTGGATAGTGTACTGTATAGTGAGCATCATCACTGAGAGGTGTAGTGTAGCAGGACTGCATATTTTTGCATCCACAAAATATGAGGTAACTGGCTTAGTACCCTACTGCTCCCATTAAGTGACACAATAATGCCAACATGTTCCTATTTACATGTTGTGATTTGTATAATCACAGTGTGTACAAATAACAAGGTCATATGAGACACATTGTAACCGCATACTAACTGGGAACTATATTCTCAGAAAGCACTGGTACTTCTGCTACTTGGGCGGAGTGATTTGCTCGCCGCACCTGGGAAGCCCGGTGACGGAGCAGAGTTCACTTGGAGTTTGCTCAGAGCTGGAGGTTTTCTGTGGGCATAATGTTGGCATGTTCCACGTACAGTATACACCACCAGTCCATGTTCATTCTGATTCTCCCCTCGACCTCAGTCTGTTGGGCATTTTGTCTGTCAGCTTCCAAAATTTGTAACTCCTCGTCTGTGTATTCTGGCTCAAAAAGACATGGTTCTGGATCTTGGTTTAATACCAAGTAAAAATCATCTGACAATTCTTCAAATTCAGCAATGATCCCCAGTGTTGTTCGCTACAAGTCAGCCATTGTTGACAGAAGTAACTGTGCTTTTCGGGGATTCGCCTTTCTGAAACTATAGTTCCCAGTGAGAATACGGTTAGAATATGGCTGTGTTTCTTGTAACCTTGTTATTTGTACACGCTGTGACTATTCAATTCACAACATGTAAATAGGAATGTTGGCGTTATTTTGTCACTAATTGGGAGCAGTAGCTAGTTGGAACCAGCTACCTAAAGGATCTTTGCTAGGCTAATCTAAAGCTGGGGGCGTCACAATTTGTTGGCTTTAGGAACGTTTAGGAAAGTATTTATGAATATTTTGGATATGGATGAAACCAAGTTACAATAACATAAGTAGTTGTGCCAGTACATGGAGCTGGAGTTTTATTTAAGTAAGCACTTCAATCACAATCCATTTTTAGTAGTTGCAATGAATGCTGATTTGCCTTAATATATGAAAAGTAAATAGCCTGGAAATCCAGACCCAAATCCGAAACATTAAGGGTCTGGCATTGAATAATAAAAGTCGCCCATCTCGATGGGCGGCACCAAGCGTGCATTTGAAAATCTCACTGCACACAATTGGATAAAACTACTGGAAAGTTAACCTATTGAAAGTAGCCCCCCAAAACTTTTCAGACAGAGAAAAGAAAATCTGAATGAGCGATTACACTGAGTTACAGCCCAGACCTATCATAACTCTGGCTCTCTGTTAGAATTTTAGTTATGCACATATTTAGTCATTGGACAAAATTTAATTTTTGACCTGATGATCCCATAACCTGATGTTATGGGATCACCAAAGTGATTACAATTCATTGTGAGGGGAACATGAATATGTGCACCAAATTTCAATCCTCCCGATAGTTGCTGGAAAATAATATACTCAAAACCACAAATCTCAACCTTATGGTGGTGCTAGAGGAAACATCACAGAGTCACCAAAGTCAGTGGGAGTCATCATAAGGGAACCATAAATGTTTGTGCAAAATCACATGGCAATCCATCAAATAGTTGTTGAGATTTTCTGCTCTGGACAAACCGTACAACAGACTAACAGCCTGACATTGCCTCAAAAGGGCATGGCACTGCACCAATCAGTTTTTCTCAGTGTACAACAAACAAAGAAGACTGTTGGGTGAAATAATGAGCCGCCTGCACTAAAGGAAGACACAACTATAGAAGACCACATTCCCATTAGAAACACACACAGTAGTTGCTTAGATGATTGGGGAAACGGGAAACTAAAACAAAATAAAATCCTCCACTGTATGCAGCCCACCTCTCATTGGGATATATACTGTGCTGTAGCTACCAAAATGATTAAGCATATTATTATATAACCTACTTCTACTACAGTATAAACACCGTGGTAAAAATACAGGAGCGGGGAACACTGAAGTAACACTTCCATTGCATAACAGTGTCATATTAATCTTTTGAAGCAGACGTTTCTGTTCCAGGTTTTAGTCTATTCTCAGGTGTTGTACTGAAATACAAATAACCAACAAAAACAGGAATTTATCTCACCCAAACAAAAGTGCTGTTTGGAGATGACACAAACAACAGATTTCCCGGCTGTTAAACCAATCGGGGGTTATCACACATTCAGGTTCGCCCTGGCACCAACACTCGCATCATGAATTGTAGTGGGGCGAAAAAACTGGATAAATACTGACACCAGTAATTTCTGGCTAAAATGGATTTTGTCAAATACAGGCTGTGATACAATGAACTATGTCAGGAGCCATGCAGAAGTGAACTGTCAAACATCACTGCTCTATGAAAATAATTTTATGAAGCCTTTCGAAACAAATCTACAGAAGCTAATGCTACAACATTCCCTTTTCCACTTTATTTAATTTCTTCTCATTCGGCCCCTTTTTTATTTTTTGTCATTTCTTTGTTGTCTTTGCTTTTTCCTTTAGTCTAACTATCACCAGACCAAGCCAAGCTCAGTAGATTGGAGATTGATTATTGGTCTGGGGAGTCTGCTCTGTAATTTCTCTGCACAAGAGGCATGACAAATGGGCATAGTTTAAATGACTCTGTACGTAATTGGATAGTCCTTCAACCAATCAGACCAACGATCCGAGTGACGTAGAAGCGACAGCGGCATCAACGGGTTACTGCGCTTTGTTGGCGTTCGGTGTACGCTATGTTGAATGTAAACAAGAAGCTGCTTGGTCGCCAATAGCGCGCCAGCTAGATAAGCCAGTTTGTGATTGGTTCCTGCAAAATTGTAAACTGTAGCAGGAGAATTAAACGTGCAGGTGCTTGCTTTCCTGCTCTTCGATTGCTTTCATTACCTTCCCCTCATTCCTCCCTGGTCTTCGCCCTCCATTTCCTCCGTTCCTCCTACCCTTCCATTTTTTTCCTTCCTTCCTTCTTTTGTTTCCTTTCTCCATCCATTCCATCCCTCTTATTTTCTTCCATTAGAATCATTCTTATCTTCCTGCAGTCTTTTTTCTCCTCATCATGCACTCACATAAAGTTAAGAGTACCTGAGTGTTTTGCGGACCATATCCTCGTCGGTGATGCCGTAGTAGGTCAGGGTCTCGCTCCAGACAGGGTTGAGTGTATTGCGCAGGGTCTTGGTTCTAAGTTTATTGGCCTGAAAGACAAACGGAGACGGCGGCAATTTAACAGGATTGAACATCATTATTGATTAGCTGCTGGTTCCCCTGTAACAGCTCAAGAGAGCTCATCCCTTAGGTGTCAAGATTCATTGAAATGCTGTCAGAATTATATAACCATCTCTGAAAATCTATAGATAGATTGTAAATGCATTGGCATCTGGTGGCGTGTATGCAAATGCAAGCTCGCTGCTGCACATTGAACACTGTTGGGAATGAAAGATATCCGTCAGACTGTGTTTACATGAAGTGACGATGCATACACTGAAGTTAAAAGATGGCTCCGTTCATGCTCAGCCGGTTCCTGTTTCTGTCAGCACTTTGAGAAAACAAGGTTCCAATTATAGACCTTAATCAGGCATCAAATTCACAATTTGGAAAAAACATCTTTTTACTTGAGCAGCAGACTGCAACGATAATGCAAAGGAACAACAGAAAAATCCCATGTCTGAGACAAGTATGCATCCATTTAAAGAGACAGGAGACATAGCTTATGGTCAATAGAATCAAATAGAGGCGAAAAAGTATAAAACAGTGGAATAATAGCATATAATATGCATCGATGACAAAAGTTCAAATACAACCAGTTCCAGTATCCCATCATCAAAATTGGCACTTTAAAGGTCTTTCGAAAAGTTTGAATCTGTACATGGTCAGCTTAATATAAAGACTGGAAGCAGGGGGATACAGCTAGCCTGATTCCATCCTAAGGGCATACATATGCACACCAACACACCCAATGTATAGATTTCCAAAATATTGTTCACAATAAAACAGGCCCTCCTGGGCTGGCTAAGTGCATATACAAAGGCAATTGCAATGGAAGTTGCTACATTAAATTACTACACTAACAGCTAGCATTGGTTTTTTCTTTTGCTAACGCTGCTAAGTATTAATTAATTATGGCTGCAGTACCACAGCCTCTCCCCTGGTCAGTTGAGCCTGTCGGCTTTGAATAGAGCATGCATACTGGCTTCAGTTCCCCGTTTTGGTGGCAAGTAAAGCTGTGAATATTCTAATCACAGCGTACACTTAAAAGTATACTTTTGGAAAGGATGATCTGTTTGCAAAAAGTGGCACCAAGTATCCACCTGTTAGGCTTAACATTTTTTTTCCTCAGACACAGAGCAATAGAAAGTGCAAAGGAATTGGACATCAAAGCCGTGGTAATTATACCATGGCTAAGAACCAATCAAATTGCTTTATTTGAGCTACCCCCTTTAGTCAGTCCTTTTTTTTTCTATTAAGCAAGCCAAGGATGGAGGGAGTTCAGTTAATGCATGTTAGATTAATATGACATCACAAGCTACTTTTCAGATGAATGTTGTATCCCTTTGATATATACATATCATATGTGTCATGTATTAGACAAATAACTTGTTTATCAAAAATTGCAATCTTTAATATCAAAGTAGATAGACTATTGGCAGTCATGGCATTTCCTCTGACTTACTTTGTCAGTCAGAATCAATTGCAATCTAGCAAGGTGATGTAAACTGTGACTGTGATAAGCGACATGGCTTTATCAGTGTAATATTGCGTGGAAATCCTCCGAGCACATCACTGAATAAATGACAAGGTGAGGATGTTGATACTGTGTTGCGAGTCATGGGTGAGGATGTGGTTCTGTTGAGTTTAATCAATTAGCTGTTGTGATTATTTGCAAGTCTGATGGCAGGGATCCATGCAATAAGGCTCACGCTGATTGTTTCTCCCTCAATCAGTGGTTGACTCCCACAGGAAGGTGTACACACACACACACCCACACACACACACACACACACACACACACACACACACACACACACACACACACACACACACACACACACACACACAGAGAGCATGAAATTATGTTTTTAAGGCTGAAAACAACATTTTGTATAAAAATGCAAATAACATATTTTTATTATAAAGATGAATTTGTGTGGGGATTCCATTAATTATTCATTTCTTTCCTCAGTTCTTTTTTTTCCTAAATTACAAGTTCCTCCATGTTTCTGTTCTTGTCAGAGTAAATGTATGTTTAAAAGAAAAAAGCATTGACAGTAATGCATTGGATGTTCAGATTAATGGAAACTCTATGGACTCTGGTTAATGTGTCGCAATTACTGAAGAATATTGCTGTGATGAATATTAAAAGAAATGTCCTGTGTAGATGCACGAGAACAAGCGGCAGAGAACAATAACATAGCGCAAAGAAGTGGTTTGTAATGCCATTTCCAGTAGAAAGCTAGTAAGTGATATTGTACCTGTCCATTCAGCTACTTCATCACTGTCTAATGCGGTGTTCCCAGCCACTACGAAGGTCAAGGTGTTCTAACTGTACACCTCGATTATTTAAATGTCCTGCTTGGTGTTTGCTAAGTGGATTGTTGGCAGGATGGCAAAAAGCAGAAGAAGTGATCAATCGGTTACTTACAGACAAGGATGTCATTAAATCACGATGACGTGTGCAAACCTGAAGTTATGACTCAAGTATTTAATCAAAGCATTAAAAAGTCTTAAATGGTTTAGACCCTTAAAATGACAATGTTGGAGAGAAGGGCTGCTAGTTTTACTTGGGGTGATAAAAGCAGTTAATTATCTAGGTAAAAGGTGAACCTGCAACAGAGAGAGTTTTCTCTTCTGCATGTGTGATCAGCATGCATTAAAGTGGAAACACCTGCTCACAAATGGAGGGCGGTGTTACAAATGAGCAATCGGTGTCACAAGTCATTTCACTAACGGAGGCTAAAAAACCTTTGCTCTCCAGCCATATATTGCGGGATTTTTGCATACACCTCTGGATCTCTGCTCAAAAAGGCCCTCTGTACCTAAAGGAGATTGGGAGAGAGGTAGCGGGGGCTGAAACACAGACAATCATTGGGCTGTGGACACACACGCTGCAGAGCATTTCAATCACAGCTGGTCCTCCTTAAGAAATCAGGTTCAAAACTGCATCTGTATATGATAGTATCTATTTGTTCTGTTTTGTTTTGTTTGGGGTTCATAATGTTCTGCACATTTCACACCAAATTGTGTAAAAGAAACTAGTCGGGACATTACTAGGGTTATTTCCTAACCTTCAACACAAAGCTCCTCTACAAAAAATACATTATAGAACAATTATTATGGGCTGACATCTTACAACATGTATTAGTGAAATATTTATATCGAAATAAATCTTGCAGGTTACATTAGTCAGTTGTTTGTACTACGGTTGTTTCATCCAGAGAATCATATGAATTATGCTGTAGTCTTTTCTCATAGACAAGATAATTAAGTACATTAATGTGAGTAAGAGCAGAGAATTCTCAGTTTTCTATGTTCAACAATTGTTGAACTTGTGAACTTGTTGAACTTGTGAGGTGTTTTTTAATCCAGCCCAAAGTGACACATCACAGGGCTCCTCAAAGACCAAACTGTATAAAGCTGAGGCCATATCACCATAAAGTTAACAGCCAATGTGGCGGGCCTTGCTGTTAGGAGTATTTGACACTTGGTGGGTGTTACATTCACACTTTTGATAGACAACTCATCATAATGACCAGTAGCTCCTGCTGGGTAGATGGGATAATAACACCTTCTACTCAACCTACAATGATGCGTTTAGAATATTTGATTTGTCCAGTTAACTATCAGCTTCATTTTCGTTTTATCAGCATCATGTTTCAAAATTTAAATTATTTTATTTTAGCATTTCAATACTGTGACAAGTATAAATGGCCTAGACATTTTCTGTTGCCAAATTTGTCACCTAAATCAGTTAATCACCTTGTGGTCCTGTGAAAACGTCATAATTCTAATCTACTATATCTAGTCCCTGTCAGTAATGGACAGTTTAATCTGGAATAATTAAATGCATTTCAATGTTTTATTATGGTCTCAAAGGAGATGAAAATGTGATCTGTCTTTGCAGTAGAGCGTGAAATTTCACTTCTGATTGGAGCACATGCAGAAGTTATGACCTTTTTAGTGGTTCTTAATGAGGCTCTTAGACCGAGCCTAATGATTATTTTGAGGGCACGCTGAGAGAAATATCAGAAAGGGGAGAACGTGGCGGCCTGTTGTTTTATTGACAGGAATATGCAAAGGCCTCTGCGAGTTTTTGCTCTTCAGGCTTTTCATGAAGAGCAAAAGCTTTGTTGGATACCCTAAGAATAATTGGGTGCTGTTCAGAAAGTCAAGTACATTTGAATTGTCTTAAAAGCTGCATTTAAACAAAATATTTAGAAGATGCTGACTTTGACACCATTCATCCATAGCTATTCACAGAAGACGTACAGTGCCACTTCAGTAGAAGGGACAATGGGATGGATCACTGAGGAACACATGGCAGGTGGAGAAAGCCAAAGTCATGTTGTGGAAAACAAAAGCATCTTATTAAATAAGTGGTAAATGATGGTAAAAACTAAAGCCTATGAATAATCAGAGAACTGGCCACGTATGTTGGAATTTTTCCCAACAGTACAGTAGTAGTGCAGGGTGTATTGCATTACAGTTCCCATGATACAATACACCCAGTATTCATGTTAAATTATATTTTGACCTGTCATTAGGCGCTGCAATGGGTATCATAAATCTACTGGGGCTCTGACCTAACAGATTTTATATAGTCTTTAAATCTTTCTCTTACACATGCAAAGAGCAGATACACAGCAGCATGACCCGGCCTTCTATCGACATTGAATCTGCTTATGTTAACCTACGTTGGCTGGCTCCACTAGTCTTAAAAAATAGCCACTAATTAGCAAACTTTCTAGTTTTAAAAGTTATTCTGGGCATGGATCTTGTCCCTTAACCTGTCTTTGTCTCACCATTGAAAAGAAGGTTTTCTATATGAAGTTGTGTGTGAGTGTAACCCCTGATTTCCACCAACTGCTGAACAACTGAAAGGGCCAACGTAATCTCGCGAATTCACGTATCATCGCACGGTATAACAGCATGTAGTTTCTATAAACTGAACCACCAGTATGTCTCCGCCCATTATGACATTTTCAAGGTGTAGCCATGAAGAATTCGCCATGAACACAGTGAATTTTATTTTGAAAATTAACTGGATGTATTCTTTTGTGCCTAACTTCCTGTCCCGCAAAATCCACCCTGTGCTCATTTGTTGCGGATCACTTGTAAATGTGTTTTCAAGTGATTTGTAAGCTAGAACAATTTCTTGGTGAGCAGCAGTGTATCCTCCGCCTAGTACTTAAGTGCACTGACTTTACTATAGTACTATACTGCTGGTTGCTAAATACTATCAGTGGCTAAAAGTTTTGATTTAGTTATTATTATAATAAATCCCGGGAAGCTCACAGTCATTGCGCCTGTGTGTTTATCAAGAAATAACTCTTCTTCAAACCATACATGGTTGTTTTTTCGTTTCAGTCGTGCACAGCATGTTAATTAGTGAGGTATAGGGGTGCAGCTGGTAGATGTTTTTCACATTGGACAGATGCTACAATGTTGTTTTATCACATATTAATGACATCTGATTCAATAATCTAAAACAATAATTGAACCATCATTTAAAAACTGGGTTACTCCTGTTAAAACCCACGGTTAACACTGGATAGCAATTATCTTGGGAGAAATTAGATAAAAAGCCAGATGAATCATTACAGCTGATGTAATTATGTCCTTTATGTTCAAAGGCTTTGAGTATTTTGAGCCTCAAACTACAGCAAGAAGTACTCATCTTCTAAACGTACATATTATATTATTAAAAAACTAATCAATCAATCAATGTTTAAGTAATGGTCAGTCGCAGGGAAAGTTTAGTCCAGTGGTTCCCCTCCATAGAGTCGCAAAATAAATATGACAGGTTGAGAGATGACTGATGAGGTGGGAAAACAAAGTTCTGCTTCCCACATTTCTACGTATATTTTGGGCTTTTCTCTACTCTTTGATTTCAAGTAAAATATTGGATGATTTTATATATATGGGCTATATAAAAGGCTTAGAGGTGAAAGGTCCCATTAACAACTCAGGGAGAACTAATGGTGCTAAACTAGACAAACAACAGGTTTAATCTGTAACTCATTATTTCAGTGTATTATTTTCAGTATCTCAGTATTTTAATCAGGAGAGATTTCGTAGAGAAAACCATCAATTTTGTTTAACAGCATGATGGAAAGAATTTGAGTTAAGTTTTCTAGAAATAACCCTCATAACAACGTAGTGCATTTAGGGGCATAGTTATGCTGTGATTAGTTCTGGCTTTTCCCCCTAAGGTCTAGACACTGGTGGTGGTAGTGGTGCTGGTGAAGAGAGTTTGGCTAAAGATCTGGATGATGGAATATGGAGCAGGGCCGGGCGTTGATATGATGAAGCCTAGAGGTGAAGGTGTGGAGGAAGGTCGCATCAGTTTGTATTGAGATGACAACTGACAGCAGCAGAGAGTAGAATGGGTTCTAAAGTGTGACAGTAAGGATATGATTGGCTAAGAGAGATTGTGGCAAGATCTGTTTTGACTACTTTGAGTGCACGCTCACAGAGTAGAAGCCAGAGAGAGAGAGAGGCAGAGAGAGCTTTGTTAAGCTTCATTTTCTGTGGTGATCATCCGTTTTTGATTTGATTTGACATAATTAACACAATCAGATACATGTAGATATTAGGACACTATTTCCCTCCAAGATGTAGTGGAGGAGAAGTAGAACATATCAGAAAATGGAAATCCCACTAGAAAAGTACAAATACTACAAGTACTTTGTTACTTTCAATTGTTTGGTCGAGTGTTGTATTGTATGTACGTTCAACTAATTCTTTCATGTTTGTCTCGGTAGAATGGAGAGCAAACAAACACAGTCATAATCAGAGCTCTCACAGTAGTTTTTGTTTAAGCTATGTAAACTGTAGTGTTTCAGTAAAAATACACTTTGCTGCAAGAAATTTGAAACATCCTCAGGGTGCAATGAATGTACAGCGCAATCTGGTTACTGGTCGCTGAGAAATCTCTGTATCAAGTCTGTGGATATTCATGGATATTATCACAGATGATATCTACAGATGGCGGATTACTTCTGTAACTCCAGTGATTAAAGGGGGTGGAGAGGTTTAATACAGACCAACAGCAGGCAGACTGTTGATATGTTTTATGGGCCTATTCCATGTGTTGTGGGACAATTATTACACTACTGTTTAATTGCAGTTGTAGTGCCCTTTTTTTATTTTTTATTTTTTTTTATTTCTGAAAGGCAACTTACACATTCTCATGTTAACATTCACAAGTCTATCTCACAAATTACTCAATTTTTTAATTTCAAGGAAAAAAAAGTTGTCAGAAAAAGGCACCATCCTACACAGGAAGTCAATTTATTCCAGTTGGATTACAAAGAGATTGAAATTATTAACACTGTTACACATGTACACTGCACAACAAAAGTCACACATTATTGTTCCTCAGAATAAAGGGTGGCATGTGCATCGCTGACATTATGACTGTTTCCATCTGTCTGCAGCTATCTAATTGATGCATTCACTTTGAGTTCAGAGAGCCAGAAAAACCTCAGGCTTGTAGAGAATGTAATAATGCACCTGTTGTCATCTGTATTCACATACCAGTGAGAGGTCAGTTCGTCAGAGCAGCAGTATCTGTTAAACTATACATTTGAGTAGAATCAAAAGGTTTGCAATAATAATGGCAGATCGGCAGAGTTTCTCAGCCTATTATTAAATGTACTGCACACTGCAGTGACAGAAAGCTTTTTTCTATGCAAGCTCCTCTATAAGTATCATTCGCAACATTTCAAATGGTTCTTGTTGTGGTATTTTGTCCTCTATGATATATGCAAAGGTCTCTAACACACATTTCTAGGCTGGTGCACATTTTTCTTTCAGCCAATGTTCCAGCCCTTTGGTCCAAAGTGAACATTTGAACTACTATGGGATGTGTTGTTACTACATTTGGTATAGGCAATTATGGTACTGAGAGAATGCATTTGAATGTCTTAGTTCTTGCCCTGCCTTTGTATATAATAACAGATACGAAATATGAGGAAATAGGGCTGAACGATTTTTGAAAATAATCTAACTGAGATTTTTTTCACAGATATTTTGATTGCGATTAATATGCTATTGTTTAAGCTAAATGTCTTCTGTATTATTCAACAAAGACAAGCAATACATCATTGTATAGAATGAACAACACAAGATTAGATAGATTAAACTGTTTTTTCCTGGATACCAAGCCTGTATGGGATGATGAAATTAGGGGGTGCATGAGTTTATGTAAATGACATCTTATTTATCTACTTCACAGTAGTATATTGGGCACTAACCAAGCCTGGTGTAAAAAAAAACAACATTTCTATGAAAGTCAGAAACAAATCACACAAACTAAAGTGCAGATCGCAAAAACATAAAAACAAATATGTGGCTTTACCATACTTAGTAGTATTTAGATTATTTATTGTATTATTTACTGGAGGAGCTGCCAGCAAGATAAACACTATAACCTCGTAACAATTTAGAATTTTGAGTTCATGACAGGACTCATCTAAAACTAATGGCCACATTCGTTGTAGGATTACTAGGTTATATGTTGTAAGTCTTGTATTGTAGACCTTGTATACGTATACCTTTCAACCCCTTTAGGACAGTGCAGGTAGGTTTTTCTAACTTCCAAAATCTAGTGCAGTTTTATAAATTTCATATATCAGCATGTAGGTCAACAGATTAACAAGAGAAATTCTGCCTGGTAATTAGCACAGATCATGAAAAATTATAAACCTTACAAGAAGTTAAGTACATAATGAAAAGACTCCCATGCAGAGCAAAGCAACACAGGCAGCACATGTGCCTTTTATTAGGGCTGCATATTGTTTTTATTGTTTTACCGGTAAAGTCTGACATATCGCCAAAGACACTCAGAGATTTTAGTAGTTAGGTGAAAGAAAATATCATTAGAAAGCCATACTTTAAAATGCCTCTGTCATTCGTTTTTTGGGATCCTCTTTATGTTCAATTCAATGTTCAATTTGTTCAATAAAAGAGTGCTGAAAATGACTTCCATTCATTTTTTTTTTATTATTCAACAAGCAATTTCTTGTATTTGAGCAAAAGAATGAGTGCAGCAGAACTGAGTACACTTCAATATTTGTTTATTTATTGCAAGTCATATCATTATCGCAATATTCAATCATGTTATTTCATATTGCACATTTCCCTCATATCGGGCAGCCCTACCTTTTTATAGTTTTAGCGTACCAGCTCTGCAGCTGACCCTAAGTACAGCTGAGGTGGACAAAATAAATTTAAAGGTCACATGCCATGAATATTTCACTTTGAGTGTTTTTTAACATTACTATGAGTTCCCCCAGCCTGCCTTTGGTCCCCCAGTGGCTATAAATGGTGATAGGTGTAAACCGAGCCTTGGGTATCCTAATCTGCCTTTGATGGGCCGATCTGGAATCTTGCACCTTATGAGGTCATAAGGGGCAACCTCCCCTTTCTCTGCTTTGCCCGCCCAGAGAATTTGGCCCAGCCATGAGAGAGAGGCATCATTGCTTTCAAACAAGCAAAGTGACAGTTGGTCAAAGCCACTCTCTCCTCCCACAATGAAAGCTCATTGTGGGACTGGCTCTAGGCTGAGTTTTGAGACTTAAGATACAGTATTAGGGGACCACTAAGGTCTATATAAAAGCATCCAAAGAGCACCATGTCATGGGACCTTTAAATGTACAGAGGATATATATATTCGAGACTAGTCATCTATTCATGAGTTTTCAGTAGTATTAACAGTCTAAGAAAATAAAGTTTTCAACACTCACTATTCTGGTGTGTGGTGAGTATTATAACCTAATAGCAGTTGCTACTGTGACTGTACTTTTTTCTTTCATTGTGCATACATTTGTCTCTATTGCTTGTTATCCTTTTTGTAAAGTCTTTTATCGTTTTTATTTTGTTCATTTCTGAGAGGTTTGCTTTTTATGTTTGGTGTTAAGCAGCCATTGCTAAGAGGCTTAGATTAAGTTATTGCAGCCATTTTAATACGCTTAATTATACTTTGCCTAATTGTACACTCGACACACGCTCTTCGTCTTGCATGGTGTGTTAGCACTAAATGTTCTAAGAATATCAATATTTGGGGTGACTTCTAGCTTTACTGGTAGAGCGTGTGCTCGATGCAGACTAAGGGTTCGAACCTGACCCTCGGCCCTTTGCTGTGTGTCATCCCATCCCTCTCCCTTGTCTTTTCTCATTCTCAAGGCAAAATGTGCATGTGTAATCTCTGGTAACATTGAAGTAATGATCCACACTTCTAAAGTTTTACAACGTTAGAACTGAGTAAAGCATGCAGTTCCATGATTAATCATCCTTTTTTACATCTCTCACAGGCGTAACTAACTACACCCATACATACAGATATAGGTCAAAATTCAGAGCTGAAGAGGGTACTGAACAATTACAAAGTTCAGATCAAAAGAAAAAATTAGATAAGTTTGAAAAGGTATTAGAAGAAAGGACTATGTGAGTCAGGTAGATATACAATCACCCAGCTTTATCTTTCAATAAGCTGCTTTTTGTGGAGTGTGCTCATTCACTGATCTATATTAGATTTGAAGACTTTAATGAAAAGGATTAAATCAACCTCAAGGCCTCCTGTCAGACAGAAACAAATTAAAGAATTCTGTGGAAACTTGTGAGTCATTTTGTATTTTGACATTTGAGATACATTTCCATCTTTGATTCACACATGTGTATTTAGTGATCATGTTGGTGGAAAAAACGTGGTTGGGGTCGGACATGTGGAGCTAATAATGACTCTTACACAACAGATCATAAGGTATTTCTCCTCAAGTGCGTCCACCTGCGACATTGAGCAGACCAAAGCTTGGCTCACAGCAAAATGAAAAGAGACTTGGCTTTCACAAGTGAAGCATATTATTAGTAAGTAGGTAGGTCAGCCAGGGAATGTTGTTTGCACGATTTCTCTGGTAAAAGAAGAAGGAGGCAGGTTAAAAAAGCTAATCTTGTTCTGTCTAGTAGTTGTTGTTTTTTTCATTTCCTTTTTATGTCCCGATTAAACAAATACGTTACATAGGTATTAATTTGTGAGCTGTAGTGGTGCTGGTAGGTGTAGCCGATACTTCACGTTGGACAGAGCTTGGGTGGCTTTTTACACCTGTGTTTATGCTAAGCTAGGCTAAATAGGGAAAGGCCAACTTTATATAAAGTTAATCAAAGAAACAAGGCACAATTTTATTGGGAGTGCAAAACTGAGGTGTGGTCATGGAGATTAAGAAAATTCAGCAAATATTTATTATTAGTTGACATAGTGCTGCTCACCTTGCTGGCTCCGGGCAGTAGGTGCAACTTGACGTAGGGGTCAGAAAGCCCGTTGTGGTCCATCGGCTTGAGCCCCTGTGAATTATACACAGACAAATCATCATAAAGATGAATAATTCCTTTAAAACTTGTGTAACAATTTTATATATGAGAATTTGGCCAACGATTATTGCAACATCAGCACAATACAAAGGGATGCAGTTTATTGTCTAAACACCTGGCTTAGCACCCCCTAGAGGCAGCAGTGATAGTTATCCCCTGTAAGTTCACTAGTCTATATCCACGATGTTCCACTTTCGGGATTGCTCTCATTCGGTTGTGAATTCCACTGTATGTCACTTTCTTCGGAGGTCCGTTTTCGGACGTCTGCTTTCTTCGTGTTGTAATTCTAAACTCCAGTTGATTCTCGAGGACTATGGTCTTATGGTATACTGCTCCTCAGATCTCTGCAGGTTAAATCCAGACAGCTTGCTAGACTCTGTCCAGTCTGATTCTTCTGTTGCACAACTAAAACGACCTTTGAGCTTACACATTACCAAAACAAGTTCCTTCCCGAGGTAATTATACAGCGGCACTGTGGCTCAGCGTTTAGTTTAAGATTGGTTCAAAGACATTCTTCCTGGATTAACAAGAATACAATCATTATCATACCTGTCCCTAGTCATGGGTCACCAAAATCATGAAAAATCCTCTTCCAGAGCACTTAAATATATTCATATAAAATCTATGACAATCTGTCCAGCAGTTCTCAGACCTGGACCGAGCAGAAGAGTCTGACCGAGTAAAAATTATGCAAACCCTAACACCATCAGATTAAAATCAAATTACGCTGCCTGGAGTTTTGATCTAAAAAAGTTAATGTTTTCACACAAGTTGATATTTGATTTTGGATAGGACAGAACTTGTCTAACAAATTGCGGAAACCAATTGTGTGACATCCATTTGTGTGACCGAAGTTTTTGCCTTCTGTCCCACAGACATTCAGTACAATACAACGATAGGGACGCAGGGTCTCGTCATCCTGAGAAACAGTGAAGTGAATGAGGAAACGGACTACAAGAGAAGAGGTTTTAGCAATCCCTTTTGAAGAGCAAATCAATAAGACTCAGAGTGAGCAGGAGGGAAAGGTCACTCGTAAAGTGACCAAATAAAATACCATGTGGGTGCCCACTGAGGGAAAAGAAAGGACCTGAAGGTAAGATGTTGAAGGAATAAACACAAGAAACCTCAATCAAATCTCTACCCACACAGAATAGGGAGCACAAATAAGTTTAGTTTACTTTTCTTTGACCTCGAATAGTGTTGAGGTTGTTCAGGTTGCCGACTCCGTTTTGAGATCAAACTTAAATTGGGAATAAGTTTGGCCATTATCATATTGTAGATGTTATGTGCAAGGTGTCAAAAACTCATTGCAACAAATATTTTGTTTAGTCCAAACAATTTTTCTTTATCAAATTACAATTTATAGCAATAAAAAACATTTCTCCTACCCACTCCACTTCCAGTTTGTACACAAACTCCAATTTGCAGTATACATGCTTAGCCAATAAAGCAGATTCAGGTATATTAATATGTGGCATAAAGAATAAAAATGCTTCTAAACCCCCTTAGCTTTATGATCTTACAATACAAATATTTCATTTCTTATCTGGCAAATGATGAAGATCACTGAAAATGTAATATTATTTTAATGGGACCCAGTCTTTATGGTTCTTTATTTAATGGATCAAAAAGAGAAAAACAAAACAAATATGATGTCTATTCACCCACAATTATCAGGCTTAATAGAGGAGCTCGGCTCAAAGCCCAGCACTCAGCAGGAATTACTGGCAGCAAAATGACACTCAGCTGTGTCTCTAACACTACTGCCTTGGATCCTGTCTGCAGAAAATAGAAGCACAGCTTTCTTTAGCCATTTAAAAGCACCCATGTTATGTTCATTTCCAGGTTCATAATTGTATTTAGAGGTTATATCAGAACAGGTTTACACTGTTTAATTTTCAATAATAAAAACATATTTTTGATGTACTGCACCTTGTTGCAGCTCCTCTTTTCACCCCGTGTGTTGAGCTCTCTGTTTAAGCTACAGAGTGAGGTATCACACTTCTGTTCCATCTTTGTTGGGAGTTGCACATGCACAATAGCTAGGTAGGGATTACTAGCCAGTCAGAAGCAGAGTACGAGGGCGTGCAAAGCTAGCAGCTTGGCCAGCATTAAAACTTTTGTTACAAAGTGACGCACATTTGTCACGGAAGTAAAGGCTGGACTACAATAAAGCTGTTTGGAGTAGTTTGTGAACAGTGTTTTCTGTTGGAGATGGTGAGTGCCTTTGGGGTGGACTGTGGCCTTTTTCACTTTGTAATGTGCACAAAAAAAGATATAACACAATGAAGGAAAGGTTAAAGAGTCAAAAAGCAAAATATGAGCACTTTAGTAGCAAATAGCCAGTGTCCGATATACTTAGATCTCTGACGTATCAAGAAAGGACACTTGAAAGTCTATACAGAGACTACAGAATAAAAACAGACCTTGAAGTCAATTTAAATGTTTTTTTCTCTGGGTCTTTTAGATTTAATTTAGGTATGTCACAGAGACAGTTCTGTCTACATGCAGTAATATATCACGTCAACAGGGTAACAGTTGTTGTTAGATAGAACAGCTCCTATATACCTATAGGATTTTGTTGTAATTCTAAATCACAAAACCGAAATGTAATGAGAAAGTCTCAGCCTTATGTGTGGTAGGTATCTTATATTTTAATTTTACTTAGATTTTTCTACTTTACTGCGACAATGTTCACGCAACTTATTCTGTATAGCCTGCTTTAAGTTGATGTTTTGATAAGTCTTATGACATGTGTCAATACATATATGTATATATACGTGTATATATAAATATATTTGTGTGTGTGTGTGTGTGTCTGTGTGTGTGTTATAAAGTATCAAAAATAACTCATGCAAAAATAAAACATCCGAAGCTGTTCTAAAGAGGCATTCAACAGTCTGAATTAGTAAATTACGGGGTTAGGTAGTCATGGGAAGTAAATTGAGGCCAGGGACACTAACAGCTAATCCTCTCTGCTTTACATAACAATTACTATTCTTCTTTTTCTTCTTGATTTGTAACAGCAAATAAGGTGTTGGTTTGCTTCCTATAATTATGACTGTATAAAAAAAAATACAGACATGCTACAAATCTGCAGTTAAGTTAATAATCCTAAAATCATGTTAATTTTCCATGATAGAAACTTGATACTTTATGATAGGTGATGATAGATTGATTAGGTGAAATAATAGTTTTAACTCAAATAATGCAAAGGTTTTCTCTCTTCCTACATAAAGCAAATCACTTCTTGATAAGATGGGAGAACCTGGATGTAGCCCGAGAGGCAAAAGAAATCAACAAATCACTCTCTGCACGGCTCCTTGCTGCTCATTAAGCTTAATTGCTGTCAGTTTAAGGTAATTAGGTGACCCAGATGAGTTCATCTGCATTGTCATCAACTCTCTTTTCTCATCTAGATTTTAACAGCTGGACAGTCAGATGACACATTTTAGATGTAAAAACTAAAACTTTAAGGGGGGCGGGGGGCAGACATAGAATTTGTGAAATGTGTGGGACATAACATGCTATGGTAGATAGTAGTCAGTATACCATTTTCATTGTTACTTTTCCAACAACATGTTGTTCCAGTCAATGAGAGACTGCATCGAATGAACACATTTTGACACATTTAAATTTCGGGAATAGCAAAGTAAATACATTGTTAACTAAATGCATCCATAATATAGCACAATGTGTGACATTGTGTTTTCCCCATCTTTCTTTTATGATCATTAAATGTGCAGTCACACATTGCTAAAGGCCTTTATTTGAGACAGTTGTGGTAAAATGACGACCTCACAGTCAGACATGAAGGAAAAACAAACCACGTCTGATGAAATTAGTTTTAACGGCCAAGTTGTAAGGTGCCAGAGGGTTGAACCGTTCTGCTTGAAATGCATATCTTATTTTTAAAGTTTCAAACGTTGACATGCTGTCGGCCTTTAAGGTGAAACCATTTGCGTCACAGTGGAGACACAAGCCCAAAGACTGGGTGTGCCCCTTAAACACAAAGCTGGAGGCTATATCATGAGTAGGCCTTGGGAGAAGCAAAGGAATGCAACCTTATTTTAAATTACTTATAGTCAAAGATGCATGCATTGAGACATGCCTGCTCCCACACTGAGGACTGTAATCCAGCAAAAAAAAAAAGCAAGGCACAGCTGAGAGGCAGAAGGGTCTAAAAAATACAACACGGTCAACATTCACTTTGCAACTCCAATCTCTGTGCCAGCCGTGACCCTTTCTCCTCAATCTTATTTCTTATTTTCTCCCCCCTTATCCGAGGAGCAGCCCGGGTGAACTAAACATGGAAAATATGCTATAGGCTATATATAACGTGCTTGATCTGAAAGAAAAACACTTTTTTGTCTTTTCAAAAATAAACCAGCTCCTAAAAGTGTTCCTTTACTTGCAACTCCTTTTTCATTTATTTTCATTTTCTACTATTTATATGCTCCTCTTCAATTTCCTGCTGATATTTAGCCATGCTATGCTTTCCACACAACAAAGCTATTGAGACGGCACCATTAGAGCTGATTGGAGAGGTTAATGTGGTGTCTTCATTTACCTCTATTGTTGACTTTACCAAACACCTGAGCTACCATTTAAACTTAGGCATATTATGTGGGGCTGGATTGGAATAAACAGGCAGCTGCTTCATGCTGCTGATTGCGAGAGCACACTGTGAATACTCGGTTGATCATAATTACTGAGGGTTGGAAAAAAATGACCACTGCAAAAGGAAGATGGGTAACATGCATCAGTGTATCCACACATCTCCAATCTCACACATACTAATTTCCCTTGAATAACAGCGTGTAAATGCTTCGGAAATAACTTTAGTTCTCTTTGTGTTGGAAATGATGAACTTCCATCTTTCAGAGGAAGTGAGTGGTTTACTTGGGTTTGGCATGTAGTGGAGGGGTCCGGTTGGAAGCTGGAGTTGAAACGAAAACATTATAATGTATGTGTGCTGAAGTTGTTTTCAAACACTTAGGGGTGGGAAAAATAATCGATAATTTGGATAAGTTAAGAATCCTATTTGAAAAAAAAGTGTGTATTTCTCTTTAAAAGTTACTATCTCCAGACAGTGACTGAAAGAGGATGGAATAATTGAAAACAACTTAGACTTACTGCAAGAGTGCAGACAAAAAAAACCTGTTTGTTGATATTAACTGTCTATTTTGACGGCCAGACCAGGTTGCCAGATATACATATAAAAACCTGAATGCAGCCCAATACAGCTGTAGGACAGCCATGGAAGCAGCAAACAAACGGAACAGGCAAATATTGGAGATGCATTTAAAAGATGGAGACAGCTTATAGCAGGGCTGTAGTCAATACCACTTTTGTCAAGTCCAAGACAATTCCACGATCAGGACTAGTTTAGTCCAATTTAAGTCCAAAAATGTTTGAGTGTGACTCAAGACCGAGTTCCGATAAGAAAAAAAAGTCTTACGCATGACAGTATCAAGACAATCATTTAGGGTTATTTGTTGATTTTAAAGTTATCAGCTGGCCAGTGTTTCACTTTCCCATCCAGGGCCCACAGATGCCGGGTGTGCCGTGCAAAGATAATCTAGTGTGTGATTGGTTATCAGGTAGCCAGTGTTTCACTTTCCCTCCAATATTATTATAAACTTAATACAGACACCTGGAGTCTTATTTATAAAACTGTGCATAGGATCCTTACAAAAAGTGTACGCATGCCCAAAAGCCAAAAATTGCGTACGCCAAAAAAAAAATTCAGAGGAAAGGTGGCTGTCAGTTGGACACAAAGCTCTGCAAGGTTGTGATCTTTTTAGTGGTCGTTGTTACGGTTATTCGAGATAAAGTGCCTGCAGGCCGGGTACAAAGCTCCACGTGAGCACCGGCTTTTATAACTGTCGACATAGCAGAATTTAGCAACTCCGTTGCACTGTGGAGTCATGTCTGCCCATGCGAGACAAACATCAAGCTAACATTGAAACTGTGTGAAGTTAGGTTTAGCGTTCTCACCCTGGCACCTAACGTGAACTTCGTTGCTGGGAAGGAGGGGCCAACTCTTTTCAGTATTTTGAATTTGAACGGCAGCAACCACTTTAAACGCCAGTCATTATTTTGGAGAAATATTTTCTCGTTACACAACTATGTATACTGTATATACTAGTTCCAACTAAAGTAGAGGTGGAAATTATGATTCGTATAATCTCATTGAGATTTAACATCCCTGATAATGTAGTATTTATTACGTCACCGTTCAAACAAACATGTACATGATTGTATCACCACTTACAGTATAACACCATGATATTTAACAGATAGTCTGGATATTTTGAAGCGGGGTTGAATTAGTTTCTTATCCATTCGTCCGTGCTAGAGGTGTGCAGTAGTCAAATATCCAAACTATTGCTTTAAGGTCTTTATTTCAGTCTTAGCTTCTAAGCAACATCCATCGCACAAATTCAGTTTACAATTTCAGTACAACACCAGGCCAACGTACAAATTGATTATAAGGTTAAGATTAAAAGACTGTTCTGGTTATAACAACTTTGGTCTTATTTGTGTAGTTTTCTTCGATCCTGTTGGTAAAAATAGTCAGATGTTAGATGAGCCAAGAAACACAAGCAGTCGGACGATCAGACAGGTTGTAAATAATCCCCCAGGTTAACCAAAACTATATTGAATAGTAAAATGATTACCCAAATTTTCCTTTGTCAAAATCCATCACACTTTATAGAGGGACTTACTGGTTTGAACATCATTAGCATAGTAGTAATGTGTTCCCAGATCTCAGCAATTACTTTGAGTACTAGGTTATTATGATACTGATTGAAATGGTGTCCAAAACTAAAACAAATGAGACCCAAATTGTAGGAATTATCCTTTTTCTGTAACATAGATATTGCATCATGATCAAGTCCCCAGCGACAGGAGCACCAATGCAAAAAGCAACTTGTCAATAATTTATAACAATGACTCATTACACTACAATTAGCTTGAGGATTGAAGATTCATTAAGATTCCTGTACTGCACACCTCTACCAGCAGCATCACCAAAATTTCATATTTAGGTGTCCAATTTAGGTTTATGGTACTTGCTGTTAGTAACAAACAGTGTATATATACATGAATCCATAAATACAGTTAATATATAAAGCCTTAGAACAACTAATACTGTTCATGTGTATTTTCTAAGCCGTATGTCCCACATGGGTGCTTATTTTTCACAGTGCTATCAGCCTCTTTATTAGCCAGGGCATGTGTCTTCATTACCATATCTGACTGGCCTGGTAACAGGCAGGTGGGAGAAGCATCAATCACCAGGAGCAGCAGATAGCAGGATGGATGAGACGGGGTATTGATCTCATTCAGAGGAAGCTGACACATAGTCATGTTTAAGGGGTTATACTACAAGGGCCACCTGGGATCAGTGGAGGTGGTTAGGTCAAGGAAACTTGAGGTGATTGTGGACTGATGGAAGTAGGCAATATGGGAAGCAGGCAGGTGGGTCCCATTCATCGCCAGTGAATGTCAACTTTGATGATCAAGAGGTTTCGGAAGGAAAGGGGTGGAGGTGGGGGTTACATCGCAGGGTCACGCTGGGACACGTTAGTTTCAATGTTAGTCATGTCATTGATAACATGTCATTGATTTAGTGGAGAAACAGAATAGATTTTTTTTTTTATATCCAGGAAGCTAAACTAAACTAGCATTTAAACTAGTTTGGGAACTATTGGGTGGTACTGTAACTTGTTTTTGCGCTACGGCTGCATGTTTCTTCTTTTTTTCTTTCTTTTTTTTAATCTCACATGGTGAAGCAGCCAAACATAGAAGACGTATCTAGGGCAACTGCTGCTTTCAAACAAAGATGTTTGTGCTGAGGTGAGAGGACATATGTACCTTTTATTGATATTTTAATGTTGTGCTCTTTAGATTTGCACTTGTTCCTTTTGTGCACTGCAACTGCTGCACAACAATTTACTTTGGGGTAAATAAAGTTCTGTCTTATCTAAACCTCTGTTAATGCTGTTAAAGGGTTTTTGTGCCTTTTTAGATGGCAGAGGCACGCACGTGCACACACACAAACACCTTTTTATATTACGTTTTTAATAATAAATAAATAATAAACAAGTGTAGAAGTGTTTTTTGCACTTTTTTTTTTAATCTACTGCAGATTGATATGTGAATTGAAATACAATTTTAAATGTGACAGAGAAATAATAGACGGAGAATGTGACAGAGAATAAATTAATTACAAATTTTACAACTCTCTGAAATTGTTAAAGGGCTTTTTGGGCAAGGCAGGATGCTGCTACCGTATGCAGAAGAAAAGCAGGTTCACCAAAAATATAAATGACCACAACAAATTACAAATAACTACCTGAACAACACTGATTCATGATGGATGACAGCATCTTGTATAATAAAGATGGAGTGTACCTTTTTAATTCATCAGTTAATTGGTTGACCTTTCCGTCCAGTGTAGTCATTCACTACACTGCTTTGCACACTCTTGTAAACGAATTATTAAAGTAGTCGCTGAGTAATTATTTGGAATATAGATGACTGAACAACCAGATAAGAATGGGGCTAACAACACAGCCAAAGCATTAAACATACAGTATTCACAAGAAACATTTAATGGTTAGCTAAGGGTTGGTGATGGTTTCTATCAGGGTTCACTGGGTCTGGGTGTGGGTTGGATAAGACTACGTATTGAACAATACTGTAGGGACAGGTTGGGATTTGAGCTTATCTCAGTGGCTTACCTTCTTGTATCTGGGGACAGGAAGCTGTTTTTTCCAGCACAAATAAAGCAGCAACACACAGAGATGACGCGAGCATGCAAAAGAATAAAAGTGGAGGAGAAAAAGAAAGATAACATTGATCATTTGAAATTAAAGTGGAAGCAATTAAATGAACATGCAAAAACTAAAAGAAGTAGAAGCAGTTTGGTCTTCACAGCTCAGGGCTCTGCTGAACTATATCTACAGGGATAATATACTCTAACTTGATAGAGGATGACACAAATTGGAGTAGTATTTTTATATTTAAATTGTCTGTTTAGATTATCTTATTTGGTTGTGCTCTTGTCTATTGTAAAGTGTCAGGGTAGGTCAAGCCCAGGCTTTTTCCTGTCCTTTTTCAAACAGGTCTAGTGTGTTTCATGTTAAACTTTGTTTTTATTCTTGTTTTTTTCTTGTTTTGCCACGTTGTTGTCTTTCGAGTAAGACATTTTTTGTGGGTGTCTTTGTGTAAATCTCTTTTCTTGTGCCGGCTGTATTATAGAAACGTCTTTTCATTTCATTTCATTTATTAGCCTCCTCATTAGCCGGAGCCTATTTTCCTAGGGACCACACCAAACACACTACACAATCACAAAAACAAATGCACTACAAAAACCGCAGCAGCAACACACAACACAGGACCCAGCTCTATTCAGTAAAAAAGAAAATCATGTAATATACGTATATAGTGGTGAAAGAAGTACTCAGATCTTTCCCTCAAGCAAAAGCAACAATACTACATTGCAGGAAAATTCCTGCATTCAAAATCACATTCAAGAAAAAGCAAAAAATCATTTGCACCAAAACAAAATTAAAGCACTAGTCATCATGCAGAATGGCCAATCTAAATATACACCACACTAGTGAACTTCAGGCTAGTGATGCATCAATGTGTTTATCACCCCAATATTACAGCTGGCAAAGGTGATTATTTCCTACACTTCTGGGCAGCTCTAATCATTAGGCGAGAAGAGCTATTTTGCCAGGAGATGTTGTTTTAGTAATATTTTAAAGCAAGTTTTTACTGTTCTCCTGAATTATATGCTCAGGTAGAGAGTTCCATGTAATGTGTTACATAGAAATCTCTACCTAAGCATATAATTCAGGAGAACATTGCAGTGTTCTTCACCATACTGATTTTCACTTTTGGTAATGTGAATCTACCTCAAGTAGCATACATGGTATGGTAGTTATACACATCTGAGCTCAACCATTGCTGTTTATGTATGAGCCTTGGCAATTCACTAACTGAAATCTTTATTAAATTAAGCAAGGATGAGCAATTGCTTACTTCAAAGCAGACGAGGATAACTTCAGCAGGCCTTTCTGCCCACAAACCTCACACAATTCCCTGATAATGGCAGAGAAATTTAGTAGAAGTTTTAACACATAACACCTCCACATGGTAAGTAGTACTCACTACCAGGTTCACCAACACTGACAGTTAAAAAAATGAAATAACGTAGAGGTAGATAGGATTGAAGTCAGGACCTTGTTAGGTTAGCATAAAGACTGAAAGCATGGTGGGAAACGGCTAGCTTGGCTCTGTCCAAAGATAAAAAAAATCCTTAAACCTCTAAAGTTGGGAGATCTAAATATTGGCAATTTGAATGTATGTAGCATATTTAAGTCTTGTTTTTACAGTTGGGTTTGTTACCATCAGGTCTGTACAGAAACTATAAAAAAAACCTGTGCTCACTGACCAAATCTGGCAAATGGGCTGTAGCTAGAAAATCTGAGCAAATGGATAAACTGTTGTACATCAAGGAATAGTTACAGCATATTGCCCCTTATAATAGACAAATTGCTGTTTTTACACTTCTGTTTCTGTACAGATTAAACAAACAAGATACAGTATGTGTTAATTAGGACATTTTAGAGGTGTTGGTTGGCCTATTTTGAACTTTGCATGGAATCAGGCTGGCTGTTTCCCTCTGCTTCCAGTCTTTTTGCTACGCTAGGCTAACCCCATCCGGAATCTAGCTTTTTACTTAACAGTAAAGAGGTTTATATTCATCTTCTCATTTCACTCTCATAAAGGAAACAAATACACATATATCCCCAAATTTTGAAGTAGTCCTTTAAGCTGATGATGCACAAACTTCAATACCCTTAAAGGCAGATATTAATCTGCCTTTTGTTTTAAATAGTTTTAAATATAAATGCCTTAGTCTAAGACTTGACAGCAGCAGTATTAGCTGTTAAGATATGAATCACAATTGATTTCTGCTGTGGAAGTGGAATAGAAGCTTCTTACTTCATCCTTTTTGAATAGCCTTGTGGGAATGTCTGTTTGACATTTCATCAATATTTAGTGACAAGATGAACAATAACAGTAAAGTAGGCTTTATATCAGATTTTATGCAGGGATAACAAATGAAGACAAGTTGTTTTATAAAAGCCTTTTTATGTGAAGTCAGCGACGCAAACAGACACAAAGGATAATGAATACAAGAGGGCAACACGTCTCTAAGAAACAGAGCGTGTGTATGTTTGTGTGTTTTTGTGTGTTTTTGTGTGCTCCCACACTCGTGTGGGCGTACCGGGCAATTAAAGGGCAGTCTGTTGTAGAAGGAAGAGAATGAAAGACTGCAGTGGAGTGTTAAGATAGGTTGTAGTGTAGGTGGTGCTGAATGAACAGGTCTTGTGTCTGCAATTGAATGGTGAGACAGTGTCTAATTCCCTGATAAGGACAGGGAACTTGTTTTACTATGGAGGAGGTGTCGCCTTGGAAAAAGAAAAAATTCCTGCTCATAAGGTAGTGCTTTTTCTTTGGCCAGGTCAAGACCTATCACGATGGAGCGGAACATCGCCTGCTCCATGTGTACAACATTTATTCAGCAGCCTGACTCAGGGTCATTATTGGGTCCTGCTGCTACGGGGGCACACATTAACAAAGGAAGCGATACTCTTTAAACTTTTAACATGCAGGGCTTTAACATGTTTCATTGCAGTGTGCATCTTTTTGCAAGTCAAAGCGACTTTTGTCGATGATAGACAATCAGCAACTTGCTACATCTAAACACATGGAGATGCAAAACAGACCTCCGACCAGCTGTGATCTGCTACCAATTGAAGAAAAAAAACATTGCAAAAGTCAGGTGTGAGTAAAAAGCAGTCCTGTGGATGCAAACAAAATGCTGTAAGCCTTCCAGGCTGCTGTGTCCCGAGGTTCAGGAGATCGAAGACGACAGAGTTCTTGTCAGCGGTTTAATATGAGAGCCACCTGGGAAATAATTCATACTTCTGTCTTACACACTATCATGATCTTGCATATTCACCACTATACTCATACACACAGACACTATTATAATCCTTTTACATATATGTATGAGAGGGTATAGTCATGTATGTGAGAGAGTATCGCATGTGAGCGAGTATATGTGTGTGTGTGTTTGTGTGTGTGTGTGTGTGTGTGTGTGTGAGTGAGAGAGTATGATAGTCGGTAAGAGAGCATATAGTTGTGTGTGAGTGTGTAGTTGTGTTATCATTATCTGGTGGGCTTGCTGCTTTGAAAGTACAGCTAACACCAACTCAGAGGAACAAGGAACATTTAAATCAAGCAGCAGAAGCTAACACCACCTTGTTGGACAAAAAAAGTCAGTGTTATTTCTTTTTATTTACTTTCTTTTTCAGGGTCGGTTTGTGATTGTGGAAATAAATGGTAATGAGGAAAACATTGCTATCTTTTTTTCCCTGATTCACTGCAGTGTGTTCAAAGAATTCTTAGGGAAACTGACAATTTGGGATATTGTCATTTTGTAAAGATTATTTTCTGAGCTTAATGGTTATATTCAGACAGTCTCTTTCTTGCTCTCAATTAACAAGCAATTCACCGAAGTATTAATTCAGTTCAAAATCCCCATTAATTATTGAGTTTTTTATTTGTTTAAAAAAATACTACATTGAACAAACTGTTTTGTGTGCTCCCTGTTGTAGATTTCTTTATTACATGGTATAAAAAAATAATTATATATATATATATATATATATATATATATATATATATATATATATATATATATATATATATAGGCACATAGATGGAAACTAATCAGGTGGAGAATGGTCTATTATGGATGTCTCGATCGCTTTAGCAGGACTATCATATACTTGCAGTGCCTAAATGACAAAAGTGCATCATGTTATTGTGTTTCATGTAGAGAATTTTCGCCTTTCCTTGAGAATACGCTGTGATCATGGCATGGAGAACACCGGGGTTGCCCAGAATATGCTGGAAAGAAGAAGGTTAAATAGAGAGTTTCATCGCTGGACACAGTGTTCACAACAAGACAATTGAGTGGTTGTGGCCAGAGTTAAACAGAGTTGTCTCTTTCTATTACAGTGATCTCTCCTCTTTCATGGAAAATGAGGGCATATGGGACTCTACAAATGAACTGCACTTATATTGTCTACACTACATTTACTTGCCAAGAGTTCAAAGGGAACTGCAGAATTCAGAAATCAGTGGAACAACCACGGATTATCAACACAGGGATCACAAACGCCTCTTCAACTGCGGCTGAGAGGTGTTCTTAACAGTTCAGAGGCCATGCAAAACATTTTAGTCTGGGGTGAGAACTCTTAAATGAATGAATACTAACACCCTCCCTCCCAAGTACATTTTGAGACTGTACAATGTTGTTCCAGAAAATTACTTTAATTTCAACAAAAATGTTATGAAAAGAATTCTGGAAACTGTAGACTCACTAAGAGCCAATGATGGTAACTATGGCATACAATTATTTTTGGGCCCGGTAAACTCTATTAATGAGCAAGTTGTTTGTGTCAAGGCAATTAGGACACTATTGGGATATTAATAAAAGGCCAGGACTTCTCAAGAGTGCTTCAGGAGTCTTTTTTAATGAAAAATCCATAGTTTCCTTGAAATCCTCAATTTTTTTCAGCACTGGCAACTGCAGGAAGTGAATGCATGTGTTTGCAGTGGGTAAATTAAGACCACGTCTGAGGGGCAGCTTTTGGAGAAAATCCACTGACGGTCATGGGGAGAAGCCTAGTAATGCATTCGCTTTCGTTGCAAAGGCCAGGATACCCCCAAGTTTCAAGGGTCCCTCTTGCTCTGAAAAGAAAGTTTAGCCACTCCCTTACAGCAACACTACAGCCAGACTATTATAATGACTTTGACCGTAAAATACCACTTCCTCTTAGTCAACCAATAAGGAGCTGAGTAATCGTACTCTCACACACACTACTATACTCTCTCACACACATTACTATCTCTCACATACAATGCTATATTCTCTTATACGCTACTATGCTCTCTTACATACACAACTATACTCTCTCACATACACAAATACTCTCTCACATACAATGCTATATTCTCACACACTACTATAATCTCTCACATACGCTACTATACTCTCTCACATACACTACTATACTTTCACACACACAATACTATACTCTCCCACACAACCATAACCTCTTATACATACATGTAAAACTATGATAATGTGTGAGTATAGTGGGGAATTTGAAAGATTATGATAGTGTGTAAAACAGAAGTTTGAATTATTTCCTAGGGGGCCTCTCATAGTCCAACCAGTGGTTTATTTCCAAGAAACTGGAGGGGGACTGTTGAAATTCAAAGTGAGTGAGTGAGCTGCAACATTTTGCAGTTGTTTTTTAGATAGAGGTGTGTAGGTTTGTAAATGTCATTTTTCCGCTTTTATGAAGCCTAGTAACAATGGTAGAGAAGCCTGAACTGCATTTTTCCATTCAGACGGACCTCCTACAGTGAGTAGTTCTTTGAATAATTTCATGGTTGAGTGGTGATGTGGTGAGGCAAAACAAACTATAAGGATGCTCGCAGTAGAACCAAAGCACAATGACTATCTTGGTTTGCCCGATTTTAGGTGCACTTTAATGGTATTTCATGATGAAGCAGAAAGTTCTTTATTCAGCTGATAGAGTGGCTGAAGAAAGTGGGAGGGTGTTTCACTTGGTGAAATGCAGGGTTATTTTAGATTGCATCAGGCGGGCCAAGAAGGTCGATGGCTGATTTGTATATTTTGTTTGTAGCGGTATGTAAGGCTGTCTTTCAAACGGTCTGTATAGTTTCACAACAGGCAAAAGCTTTTATATTTTCCAGAGTGCCTCAAATAACCTGTAGTGATTCACTAACATATTTCCAATGTCTATTTGTATACACTTTAGTATTGCATAGCTTTGTGAAATGCACTCTATATTCCTCTTTCTAATGTCTCTATTTTGTATACTTTGCTAGGAAATAAAGCTACCAATATTAAGTTTTATGTATCTGTTTTATTATGTTTAAAAAAAGAGTTGCTTTACGTGCAGAGCAAGAATGAATTAGAGAGAAGTCACTCTATAGAAAATAATGTGAAAACAACAAACAATCCTATTTTACTTTGCAGAATCATAAATAGAGACAAGACAAACTTATAACTTGAAAATAAAGAATATAGATGTCAAAGGGCTGCACTCAATATTCAGAAAAAAAGGATTTTGGTTGGCCTCCAGACAACTCTCACAGACTGTTTCCTAATTTGTCAAAAGCTGATGCTTTCTCACGGCCCTTGGCGCCAGATACCAACGCACAGGGCAGGCACATGCATGCGCACGGGATCGTCCATCAAAAAAAAGAAAAGAAAAGCTCAGATTACAACAAACAGACTTGATTCTCTGCTTACTCCACTATAAGTTTTACATAGAAAATAGTTATTTACTGCTATATTAATGTTCTGAATATTGAGTACAGTCCCTTTTAAGTAAGCATAATACTCTCAACTGCAGATTCAAAGATAATCTAATGGATTAGACTAATGGATCCATGGCTAATGGATTATAGATAACTAACTGAGAACTTAACTCTAAACGATAACTTTTAACTGGTACAAAATGATTTGGTTAGATATTTATAAATGAGGCATCATTTCTATCAAGGGATCAAAGGTGGATATACAAAAGAAACTTAAAGAAAAGCAGAATTAATGTATTTAACACAGCATATGGATCAGGATCACAAAGCCTAACAACAATTATTTCTAAACTCTACTATGCGTTTTTGAACCAGAAAACTAGCTCTACAGCTTATGTGAATAAACAATGGGAACAAGAATGTACTTTTATAATGTCAGTGGAAGCTTAGGACCCAGTATGCACCATCCAGTGACAAACAACCGCCTCTTTTAAGTAGAGAGAGTTTTTTTTATTTTTTATTACACCAGATCAGAAAAAAAACATTTCTCAGAGGACTCGTTGGAGACGATGTGATTTTGTGGATGCCATATGTTTCGGGACTACAATGTAAACAATTTAATTTGGCAGGACATAAGGTTGTAGAAAGTGTAGTTGCTATTTAAGGAATAGTTCAGTTTTTTTGAATTGGGGTTGTATGTATGGGTGTATAAGGTACCTATCCATAGTCAGTGAATTACCTACAGTAGAGGATGATTAGCACGCAGCCAGTTTGGAGAAGCAGGCAGGAGTACCGACATGCAAGCTGCTGTGGACAGGGGGACGCAGCAAAAGGTATTTTAGAACACTTAAAAGAACCACTTAAAAAAGTCAACATCAGTTTAAATGTATGCTATGTTTAGAAAATGTTCAGCTGTTCAGTGTAAAGTAACCTCGTCTCCACAGTAAAAGGCATTTCCTCGTCACTGTCCTCATCATTCATTTTCATTTGGTTTATTCCCTAAACAACAGAAAGTCTGACCAAAACAGATGATCTGCAGCATGCAGTGCGCGGCACAATTGCCCTTATGCTTGGAATAAGCAAAAAGCTGTCTGACAGCGTGGCAAACTGGTGAAAATATTCTCAATATAGCACACATTTAAAGTGATAATGTTTAGATTTTTTTAGGCAGTTCTTTTTTTTAAGGTGACTGAAATGTGTTTTGCTGCTGCCCCCGTCGACAGCAGCTTCTGTCTCAGTTCTCTTGCCTGCTTGTCCAAACTGGAATGGTGCTAGCTGTCATCTACTACAGGTAATACACTTTCTATGGATAAGTACCTTATACAACAACACCTCAAAAAAGCTGATCCATCCGTTTTAGACTCCTATTAGGTTTGATGTGTTATACCAAGGCGTAAATCAAGACTTTAGTAAGACATTAAGTATTTGTTTAAATACTATAATAAATAATGTTGGCTGTATTACAAGACTTTATTGAAATTATAAACAATATGTAGAAATTGACCTTTCCTTTATTGCTGCAAGTAAAAGGATTTTAGTCATATTAGGATGAAGGGACTCAATACATTGGAGCCATTAAACCTGGCCATTTTTATTTTAAATTGTTTAGGGTGCATTATTTATATGAAATCAATGCATGTGATGATTTATTTCAACTCTGTTATGTGGCTGGCCAATACAGTGACACTGACAAAGTCTGCAGAGGATCTGCAACGCGGTCTATATTGACATATTCATGATTAACTTTCTAGTTTTTAAGCTCTGCCTTCTCATTTCCTTTACTTTTTGTAGAATGAGCATAGGGGTTGATAATCAGGTTTATTTGTCTTGCATATTGGATCATAGCTGAGAAAACCCCAATGTGAGTCATCTGGTTCAAGATGTCTCACCCCGACATCCTGCTTAAACTCAAAATCTAGTGTGTCAAATACATAGAGTAAATGCCATTTGCCTTGTAGTGGCATTATTGAGTATAAACCTACTGTTATATTAAGAAAAACCCTATTGATGTCTGAGGTGTTGGAGCCAGGGATGTGAGTAATTCTGTACAATTCGATAACATCCCACCAAGGGCAACTACTGTGGGAAATGAACCAAAGCGAGGGCTGTGATTTAGTATACCTTACTCCTTTATCGGTGTTTGATCCCACACATCCTGAATACTCCGGCCAATAGAGAGGGGGACCATGTAGAAGCAGTGCTGTTAGCTCTAAGCTATTTAGGTCTATATGCATTTCATTTCTTTTAAATCAGCTGAAGCCTATGTCAAGGGACTAAATTGATTTATTTCCATCATGTGAGCCATTACATTGGATGTAGCCTGATTCACTTACTGCAAGGAGCAGCCTGTGAGGTAAAGCTATACATGGCGTAATGTTAGCGAGGTAAAACTGTGAATTAACACTTAATTCCTCGCTTTTAAAAGTTATTGTTGACCCTGAAATGTTACGCTGTAGTCCAGCATCATTTTCACATCATTATGCAGACCGAGCAGCATTGTCACACGCTGCACTCAGAGGTGTCAAGAGTATTCAGAAGAATAGAAACTAAACTACACTAAAAATACTTTAAAAAGACTTCTGTAGAAGTATCAACTTCATCTTTTTTACTCAAGTAAAAATACTGGTTTCAAGTAAAAGTAATGTAAGGGGATTCCAGCAGTGTTGGACTGTAGTGTTTTACTGACTGATTTGAAAATCCCTAATTACATTACAGTAAAATTTTTGTGTATTGGCTTTTTTTTAATTGTTGTTGATGTTTCTATGACATGTAATCTTAGCCAGAATTGAGATCCTGGCATTTCCTTAAAATTTTGTAAAAATCTCCCATTACCCTGGGAAAAATACCTGCAGGAACGCATCGTTTTGAGCATGATTGTCTTTTTGCCACCATTAGCAATGAAACAAAAACTGAGACAATACGCATAGTTATATACTAAGTCAAACTCAGGTCAGCAACATAACAACAGTCCTACGCTCCCATATAACTACAAGGTCTGAAGAACAGAGCATCAAAGAATTTGTATGTTTGGCATTGTGTTTTTAACACCTACAGTATAGATAGTATGCTTTTAAAGAGAATCTGATATATTTGACCACGTACCGGGAACTTTGAAAAAAAAAACAGCAGCTAGCTTCTGCCAAAACAATAATTTTGTCCTGTAATTTCAATGTATTCTCATTTAAATAGTGTCTTCTGGCTAGCTAGCCACTAATGAGACTGCATTAAGGAATAACATAGTTTGACAATTGGATGGTTTATGAAACCTGCTATAAGTATGTGAGAAAATAGCAAATAGCCTGATGTTATCAAAATAATTGTGATTAAAAAAAAAAAAATACTTTTAAAGTCCTTTGACCAATTATTTCTGCAAATGGATACTATTACTGATGTTTTAATCATAGCACACTGAATGGGCACCATTAAAAGTCAGAACAAGCAGGAGGCAGCTAAGGGAAGCAAAATGGGTTAAATGTTTCTGGAACATAAAGCGAGGTTTCATTAAAATATACTTATCTAAATAGAATCACACAGTGAGTACATGGACATTAACTGGTGACTATTCTCTCACTAATTTGATGTTTGATAGTCATCATGACAGTCATCTGCTTGTAACAACCATCCACCATTTGTGCCCACACCCCACGCTTGATTGAGAAACTATTTGATGTCACTGTAATGTCTTTGGTTCAAATGAGCGCCCGCTTCCTCCTCCAACAGTGATTTGCTTGGTGGGATGGATGTCAGTGTGAAAATAAAACAAAGCTCAATTTGACAAGGTAAATAGCCCAATGGGAAAACATATGTCAAATAGTTTTAACCCGCAGGAACAAGAACACGAGCACCCATTGTGTAAAAGAGAAAAAAAGGATTTTAGTATCAATCATTTTAACATGTAAGAGGAGCCATCATTAAAAAAACTAAATTGTAATTATCAAATACTTCTGGCTCTCAAGGTGTGTATGTCATGTGCAGAAACCCACAGACTTCTTACTTTGTGTAAACATTGTCCAAATTGCTCCACGATACTCTCAGAAATATTTGCTGTTTTTTCAGTCCCTAAGACCCATATTAAAACACTGATAGTTGCTTTAGCACAGACATCTTTTCTCTAAGCATTATTGGCTGAATTCTTTAATGGAAAAAGCAAGTAAAGCATGCAGCTCATTACTGTGCTGCTTTTGTTATTTTATTAAAGTAATGAGGCAGTAATGAGGATTAGAAAGGTACAGTGAATTACTCATTACTTCTTTTTGCCTCGTATACAAAGCATTCAAAAAACACAAAGTGCCTGAAAATTATATATAATTTTGCTTTCTAATAATAGAGGAGAAAGAAAATTGAGAAAGTGAAAATACAGAGGTGATGATTGACAGCCTAATTGAAGGGCTATAATTCAGGTTGCATGTAGTCAGTTCTGCTGGGTGGGTGAACAAAGGTGGGGGGTGGGGGGGGAGGACCTTGGACACATTAAAATGTACAAGATATGGAAAGGTTTCCCGCTGTGGATCAATCTGAAGAACTAGACCTGGATATTGTCAAAATTGAAGAAATTTCCAAATCTCATAATCTCGTAGTTTGAAATTGTCTTCGGTGTCTTTGTGCAAATTGCCCTTCTTCTTCTTCCACCCTCAGTTATTTTGTTCCCCCCCGGTTTTGCAACAGCCGCGTCATAGAAACGTCATCAACACACCCACTCGCTGTGAATTCTCCGGACAATGACTGGCCGGGCTCGATTGGACAGGAAACCGACTTTGTCCCTGGGAGCTGAACGTTTAGAGCAGCAGCTCAGGCAAGAACCCGTGGATTGAAGAGCTGCTTCTTTTTTTCCCAATCAAATATTTATTTGAATTTAGAATATTCGTTGACTGCCCTATTGTATATATAAATAAGCCACTCTGCATTCCTCACATTTGACATGTTATTCATGCCTTTTTTCAGCCTTTTGCACCATCTTTTAACCGCTTTTGTTTGCTTAAGTTATGTTGTCTGGTGACCTTTTGTCCATTTCTGCCTGAATGCCAACAGGACAATGATAATATAAGCATTATACATGTGAACTATCACTGCTTCAGACCCTATCCCCACTGCACACTGTCACTCTAACCAGCTCTGCAGGGACCAATACAAAAAATGTTGTGTCCCATTCTCCAATAAGCACTGTCACAGTTGCTATTGAAGCTACTGCAGCTTTGGCAATAAAGGCAACAGAAAAAAGCTGTGGTTAGAAATAAGGGATTTAGCAAACAAATTAAATCATGGAAATGGGTCTACAATATTTGAGCAAAAGCATTTTCTCTGGTTGGCTAGGCAGCAGTCGAAATTCCAGAAGCAGAGCAGTATAGAAAATAACCACCATAAATCAAGATGGCCTGATGCCCACTCTGCTGTCCAACACGCTTGCCAAGACGGGCTCCTCTGATTCCCACTTCCCTCCCTACCAGCTATTCAGGGAGACACATTATAGAGTAGAGTTATAGCTGCTGACGGCAGCCATGGCTGTCAGAGCCACCGCTTCATCACAAAAACACAGGATCAGGGATCAGAGAGGAGGACATCCCTGGACTCATATTTATAATATATTGCACCAAAATGATTAATTATTAGATAGGGTTTGGTTATTGCAGTCCACCTCCAATATGTTGAATATTTGGTTCATGTAAATTTATGGATTGAATAATTCATCAATGGTAATCTGGTTGTCTATAGGAAGCATGTAAGCAGCAGTAATTCAGATATAACATTAATCTACTCTGATGTAGTGCCCCATGAGATGCAGTACAGACTGCTTTAGCTCTTCAGCTGTGCTGCTCTTACAAACATGAATGCAGCAATAAAAAATAGCAGGTGAATGAAAAACTGGGGAAAAAAACAACGGTAATTACATAAAACTGTATTGGCATGGCAATTTAATCAAAAAAATATGGGATAGTAGCATTAATAATTTTGCATTTAATTTTTAAACATGTTCAATATTAATACAATCAAAAATAAATTATGCAATAAATACATTTCAAATTAATCACATGAACGCATTGTTTGAAATATACTATACTATCAAGAAACAACTTTGTTTTCTTCATTTCTTGAAGTATTTCACAAATTATTGCTTTATTTTAAAATGTACACAAAATATTACAATACCTTTTTTATATCATAAATACGTAGTTCTATATTTACCCATTTACTATTAAACTTTGAGGGCCCTATTGTGCATGCTGGCTCAGTGACCTGGCTTGCTGTGACACCTTAATGTAGCAGACACTTGTTTTTTTTCCTGCTGTGACAACTCAAAATGTCTGTTGTGAGAAGGGTTTACTGGCAGCTCCAGTGTACATATTTTAAACAACTGCAAGAAGTGTTGAGTTTCATTGACAGCAGCTCAATCCAAAGAGGAAGAAAGACGCGTGGTCGGAATGGAATTAATTAATGAGTGAGAAGGACAGTGTTTTTGTTCAAAAGAGAAACTCAACCAGCTTAGAAAACTGAGCATGGCAATAGTTGAGCAGGCTGTAGTGCTTAAGCAAATCATTTAAAAAATGCTCTGAATTTGTCAGAAAAAGTCTTAAAAATGCAGGAAGTTAACAGCAGCACCGGCAAACTAACACCTTAATCAGGAACAGATTACAAAACAGATGGTTCTCTCACTACAGTGTGATACACACATAATATATCTAAAAAAACAGCCCAGAGGAAATTAAACAAAGGTCTGCTCTAATAATACCCTGTTTTTAATTAAGGCTTCTCTTTCATTCACCTTTTAGCTCTGTTCTGGTCTCCACCAATTCCAGTAATATTAGATGTTTAACTTCATTCACCAGCAAGTCACTGTAGAGTCATTGTTTATATAAAACCTACTGTTTTGTGATATGCACATTGTTGGTGTGTTTGTTTAGAAATAATAAATGCTTTGAGATGTAAATAGATGTCAATATCTCTCTCACAGAGAGAACTGTGGGACGTGTTAAGTCGCTATTACACAGCCTTTTTGCCAGTATGTGTAGGCTGCTGCAAAAATATTCATGTCTGACAGTTGTCTATTGAATTTAAAAACGTATTGAAAAACTGTCATTTTGTATATTATATTAATCAACCTATTAACGCCTTGTTACAAGCTATAGTGACAGATGTTTATACAGTCAATGATGAGCAAAAGTCAAATAATATGGCCAAAATATCTAGGATCAGTTTAGCTAAATTTAAAGCAACTGCTAAACGTGTTGCAGCAATTGGCTTGTTTTATGTTACACTAATGATAACACTGGATTTGCAAGAAGACTGTGTTAACAAGCAGGCTATTAAAAATGTCTCTTTCAAATGCATGTAAATATCCAAGAAAAAATATTTAATGTACATGTAGAGGCTGCAAATTAACGTAATTATTATTGTCATCATGGCGGCTCACCTTGGCTTTGTTAATGGTGCAGTGAAGTGCATTGTTCTCCTGGTCATACTGCAAACTGAATTCCAAGGTCCCCAATGTAGCTGTAAAGACAAAGAAGGGAGAACAGAGAGAGGGAGAAAGAAATTAGTGGCACACCAAAAGGCTCACTGGGGAGAGAAGAAATCCAAACTTCTGACTGCATCCATTGTTTGATAGAAAAATCTTATTGGAATTTCTCATGGCATTCTTTGCAGTCACATGTGATAATTGCAATCAAAATCAGCATAGACATCACAGAAGCAATAGACATTTACAAAATTGGTAAATGGAGTCAACATTTTCTTTGTTTGAATGTTTGATAAATGTGTTGGTAATTTCTGTACAAACAAAGGCTCACAAACGAGAACAAAAGACACTCTTTTGTTTTTGAGCCTTTTATTTAACAGAAATTCCCAACACAGTGTTCAGCCTCGATTAAAAAATGTGCCTTCATAAAAAACTTTCAAACGTTTTGTATAAGGATACAAGATCCTATTTCTCATTGATTCACCCAAATGACTTATGTAGTCTGTGTATGCTCATCTTGTCTATACACACTCTTATCCTGCTCAGTATTTATAATACTAAGAGGGGAAGGAACAAGTGAAACAAAATGGGTAAGCAACAATCTGTTTAAAAAAGAAAAACACGCTGTAGCATGATGCTGCCGAGGGCAGTAAAAATATGTAGATATATTTTTTTTAGCAAGTGGGCGGCACAAGGGAAAATGTTACTTTGTCAAAATGGAAAAATCAATGACAATATTCAATTTTGTCCTTAGTCCATTTTAGCCGTCAATCAAACAAATTGATTAAAGTGAACACCTTTCTTTCAAATCGGAGGCTTCTACATCTTATTAAACCCTACAGTGCTGAGTAGTGAACTGTAAGAGTTTGTCATGAACTCGTCCTTTGAAAATATCAAGTGACAAGGGACTCTTCATTTCCCGGATTGATGAAATGTTGTCCGGATGAAAACATTTCAAAAACCACAACAGAAAAAAGACGCGCTTCAAAAGCCTTGCAGGATCTAAAGCGCTGTGTTGTTGGCACCAAATAACACCAACTCTGTGCTTCATTCACACTTTGATATTTACATAAGCAGTAAAAATAACATTAGTTTTATGGATGTGTAATTGTACCCATGGTTACTGTAATTCCCACCTCCTTACCTCCTCTTAAGAACTTGCAAATAGATTTGGATAAACTGATGATGAGCTATGTGATGTGAATAGATCCAGTAGGGGCTTTTGGTTTTACAGTAGTTTTTCATTTTGGGAGTATTTAAAATAAATATATTACTGTTGGGCTGATTGTACAGACCTTCATGGTGCCCAGAGGATGAATCCCAGCAACTTGAGTAATGTCCTTTTTTTATAGTAGCACTACAATTGACATGTGTAGTTCAGAGGGGCATATGTTGACCACTGATGGTTTGCTATTCAATTCAGTGCCGTCAGACATTCTTAATCGCGTTAACCATTGTGACTTCCATTTCATTGTGAGAGATACAAGTCATGCTCATCACTGTGCCCTACTGTACATGATTGTCACTAGCAATAAAGCGCCCATACTGTGGTCAGTTTCATAATTGTATTCAGAGGTTGTACCAGGATAGGTTTACATGGTTTAATTTTCAAACAACACATTGTTTTTGTTGTAGCGTTTATTGCTGAAGATCCTGATTTGTGTTTAGGTCTCTGTTTTGGCTACAGAGTGAGACATCTCACATGTGTGACTCCCAGATGCTTCTATACTATCCAATATAATGTAGAAGTGTCTGGGAGTTGCACATGCGCAGTATCTCAGTGATGACAACATCAGCTAGATAACTCTTTTTCCTACTTTGGTCAGTACCAGGCAGGATTAGATAGGAGACTTCTTCTAAATGAGGGGCACTTGTGGAATACCTGCAGAACAAGGATATGGAAGTAGTTTTATTTTTAGATTATGGTGAACTAGTGTGTGTAATAGCAGTGTTTTGCTATTGAGAATGATCTAGTGTGCTAGCATGTGCTACAGTTTGCCACCTCATCTCGGCTAGTTACGTAGAAAGCCGTGCAGACTTTGAACAGCTCACCCGGAGACTGAAGGCAGAGGACACTCAGAAACCGTATCTCACTCAAAACAAAAACAGCATGGATAGTTTTTTTTCCAAGTTTGTATGCATGTAGAAAAAAACACCCAAGACACAAATCAAATATTTTATTTCATAATATAGGCACATTAAGAAAAAAACTAAAAATTAACATGTTTTGAAGCTGCCTCAGTATCTCACGTCTGTTCTCAAATTTAAAGCCACAGTAATTCTCACCAGACCAGATACCAGGACTGTCTATCATTTGATACCACACCATACAACAAGTCCACTAAATAACAAATATGTTGTTTGTCCATGTTTGACAACCGATGCTCCTGTTCTTCTTGGGAGGGCAGTCTACCATACATATAACTATATAACTGTTTGGAAATATTGATATCTTCACTTGCACTTAAGATAAAACTATGAGTGTGAAGAAAGCTCAGTGGTGTTACAAGCGGGGGCTGCACCAGTGGGAGCCGCAGCAGAGAAGAAGTTAGCAAAGGCCCAGACAGGAGCTCCAGTCCAGGAAAGGTCAAGGCTTTGGTGTCTCGCTCAAAGAAAGGTTGACAGCTGTGAGGAATGAATTGATTTTGGAAAGGAGCTTGGTTCTCAGAGTTAGTTTTCCTTCTTTCTTTTTAAAAATCTTTTTATTGCAACAAACACAAGGCTGGTACAATATATTCCACATTGTTATAAAATATACACCAATGTAAAACTTGAGGTGTAGCTATTTACATGAAGTCAGGAGTTATTTTCATGTCGAGGGGAGAGGCAGAATACATTTCACACCATGCCATTTGAATGTTATGAAAGTATATCAAAAACGATCTTATTGAAAACTCCACAACTCCACAACTTTTCTTGTAAGACTGATGCGTTTTGGCTTGTGTCCTTTATCAGGTTCATCTCTTATAGAATTTTTCAGAAGTTCATCATCTCCCAGTTATGGTGGGACATTATGTCTCAAAGCCACTGACTAATTGTAGGTGGGGAAGCATCCTTCCATTTGCGCAATTCCATATCGGTCTGCCCAAGAGTGAGGCAAATGCAACCACATAGCGCTTCTTTGTCAAATAGACGGCTTAACCACGCAGCCCCCTTCTGTGTCTACGCCGGACCCTACACCGTACCCTGGCGTGGACATCTCAATAAAACATAACTACACTGCATTTCACCCAACTCATTTCCTGGTTCTCTTTCTCCATAAACAATATGAAATAAAGGAGAGAGTTAATGTTTCCTGCTACTGATGTCTCACCGTGGCCGGAAAGCACAGGGGAGACACTTTGTTTCTCTCACTATGACTCTAGAGTCAGAACTCGCTCCGAGGCTTGTAACCGCCACTCTCTTACTTTTCCCTCTACCACACACACACTCACACACACACACACACACACACGCCGGATCGTAGCGCACAAGTAAAAACACCAAGCCACTTATGTAGGCTACGCCGAAAGCTCTGCGTGGAGCCTTTAGTAATGCCAATCAGAGCTACTAGGTGTTCCGGATCTGGATTCTACGTTAAGATGTTTGAGGGGTATGAAAGACATCTCTCCAGATTTTTTTGTGAGGGCACAGCCAGTACAGTACACGTGGATAATTGTGAGTTACAGTTTTCAAAGAAATTATTCAGGTGCACACCGTAGGTAATGTTCCCTTTTATTTAGTTAATTATGTTTAAGAAAAGTGTTTGAAAATGAATAGAGAATCTTTCTTTCAGTTTCATGGCAGCACATACAATTAATAAAAGAAATAAAGAAAGCTGAGTCGATGATTTACAGGACAGATGATTTAACCACCAGGCCACACAAGGGCCTAAAACTAGGATCTCCATCAACATAAGTACCCCTGAAATAGACGTGGTAGAAATAGACAAAGAAGCCATTAAGTTTGCTGCCCAGTGTGTTGATGTTGTGGCACATGATTTATGGGTTTTGTTTAACAGAGTTTAACATTCGCTTTCAACAGTCACGATTGGCTACTTGGTGCTGCCCAGTGCAGCTTCAAAATAAAAATAAAAAGTTTGCAGTTCTATTTCCTCTGAAGAAGCAGGATTTATCCAAAATGTCTTGGTAAACACTTGTTTAGTGTCCTGGTGTTGTGCCAGATTAGTTTTCCCATCAATTTGTCTCATTATACCTCCACTTGAACCAGTCCTTTTCCTTCACCCCAACCACTCATCTCTATACACAAAGTCACAACCAGAAATGGCAGTGCAATCAGATTTGAACTGAAAAAACAACATAAAACCAGTGCTTGAAAAGTAGGACTACTGAGTTTTTTTTTTTACCATGCAAAGAGCAAGGGCTAATGTAACATGGTTGGCTAGTTTGTCTATGCAGCACTTTGGTCCATATGGAATATATCCTAACAACTGCTTTGCCAATTTCCTTGACAGTCTTTTGTTAACCCTTTGACCTTTCTTCAGTTCATCTAAAGTCATGAAATTTAAAAAGCACATTCATGCTCCTCAGAGGATCCCTGTAGTTTTTTGCACAAGAACAACACAACATAATCTAATAGGCATATTTATCTCCAATTTACTGACCATATTCATACTCCCAAGAGAAAAAATCTTTTTGACCTTTCCTCTGGTGCCACCAATATATTTTAGCCCTATTTTCATTATAGCCTGATAATCAGACTGATTTACTGTGTTGTTTTCACTTTGTTACTAAGTCTGACTTTGTGTTTATGATAGCAGAGTTCTGTTTGGGCTGCCCAGTGGGGGCCAGGGTTATTGATAATGGCTTCGGCACATGGCAATGATGTCCCTATGATTGACCTACAAAGCTCTAATTTGTCAATCGTTTCCCTAACTGGGAAAACGGCACTCGATGAGCACAACATCAGACTAATTAAATCACTGAAAACATGTATATGTGGACAGCGCTTCGTAAGCATGGAAACCGGCAGAGTTTGTCTCTAAGAACAGAAAAAAATATCTGTACGCTTTTTGTTCTGTCCAACAAGGTTATGAAGAAACCTTACAATGTCTTTATTTAGTTGTTGTAAAGTCCAGTACGGTTGTGATTAACATATTGTCATTCTGATGCAGGTCTCTGGTAAAATGTGTTCTTTTGTGTATGTCCAGTGTAACTAAGCTACGATATTTGTCTTTAAAAGAATGGGTAAAACGTCCCTTTCTTTTCTCTACCAAAGGTAAAGCAGCAGCAGATTTAATCAGCCAATATGTTTTGCAGGGATGATAATACTTTATTTTTAGATCAAGTCTGACGTTTTTTACAGTAGCTCCATTTGCAACATCAACAAAGACACCAATTTAAGGCGAGAAACAAGGACACATACTGTACATTTTACATTACAGTCTCCGACGCCCATATATGGAAGTTGCTTTAATGTACGTTTAATCTAGAATTAGGCTCTATATTTTATTTTAGGAGTGACTGGTGCATGGGATGAAAGAAGAAGGCATAGTTATTCCTTCCATGAACTCGTTCAAAACATAAATTTTTAATTGACTGTAACATTCCCTGTGTTTATCTCTGTGTTCAGGGCAACATAGGATTGTATTAAGCAGTTTGTGGAGGAGCTGCTTGTAACACTACTTTGCGCTGCAGATGCATGTGCCATCTGGATAGCTGTGGGGTACAGCCCAGTAAGATGCAACAGTGCAATGAACTGCCGGGTTATAATGAAGTGGAGTAATTTTCCTACAGTGGAGTCATATTTTATTCTTGCTGTGCATCCTAATTTCTGTGACTTTCAGAAAAAAGTGATAGTTGTTGTGTATTTGTGTGGGTACTTGACAGCATTGAAAGCCAAAATGACCCAATTTCCTGCAAAGAATCGCAAATTACCTAAATCCTGGAAAAGAAACGAATATAAAGTAATAATTATTTGTACCCAGGTCTCTTTTTAGAAGGTGCTGAGTTACCTTGAGAGAAAGTGAGGTAAAATATCTTGGAATGTGGCCAATCCTTTGTGTTTCTTGATGTGACAGTGATTACTACATGTGAAAGCATCAACAAAATAGTCGTGGCAATACGTTGCCTGTAAATATGAATTGATAAAATGTTGAAATACTGAAAAACTTTAGGGGCCTCATGTCAAACTTGTGTACGCACGAAAAGCTTGCGTGCGTTGGTTTTCATGCACACAGTCTGATGTATAAAAATGAACTTGACGGGAGAATGTGCGCAAAGTCTTGTCTGGCTCTGTAGCGTAGCAAATTCTAACTGAAAAATGCCTAAACTCACCAAACATTAAAAAATGAAGTTTCCACTTCAGGAACTGGCTTCTGTCTGTGATGTTGTGTATGAAAAACCATAATTATACCTGCTGGTACTCCATCAAAGTTTAATCATTTATGGGGACGTTTCACATCTTTCACACTATTACCTGTTTAATTTGCAAGCTACTTAACTTCTTCTGTTAAACATGAGGGTGTGAAATGAATGAAAAATCCACTTAGAAAATACTTTCAGTCATCCTCTGTATTTCCCATAGATTAATTATCCCACTCACTGTGCAACACAAAAATTGGCACGGAAAAATGCAATAGTGTCTGAGAGTCTGTAGTTGCTGAGGCTCAGACTTCCATGGGGCAAAGGAGGCGGGATGCACGGGTCCATCTCCCCAGGAACAAACACTGTGCCGGGTAAGCAAACTCAAGATGAGTGGGCTATGTAAGTGAACAAGGTGTAGCTAATAAACACAGCCCGGGTCACCAAACACTGGGCCAAATGCAGCAGCTTCACACTTATGTTGTGTAGACCATGGTCTATTTGTCTTGATTCTGTACATACTTCTGTTACTGTATTTACTATTTCATGATTTCATCCATGCATGGTGCAACAGATCCATGAAGACGGTTACTTCGCTTCCCTCTCCTCTTTCTGAGTCGGGTCTCCCTCGCGCTGGAAACAGTTTCACTTAGTCAATGGCATTGCATTAGCGGGTTCAAACTGCTTATTGTGCGTAATTTGGACTGGCACAGACAAGCATGTTGTTTGGTAACTGTGGCGCCGCCACTCTTCTCTTGATTTCCACTAAAGACATTAGACCTTTTTAAAAAATCTGCCATAGTTCAGTTCTATTGCGAGATGACAAACCTTCAAACTCAATTTTAATTCGTTGCCTGCGATCAGCACCTCAATCTCACAGTTTGTGAAGTATTTTTAGTCTGCAATGGGATTACCCGTTGTGATTGGAAAAAGAATGACATCAGGGGACCATTTACATTAATTACCATAATAATTTATGAGAAGGCAAGGCGGGGTTGGTGGCTTGTTCACGTGCTTTCAATTTCACGTTGATTGTAATGTACAAAGGAAAGGTGCGCATGACCTGGCGTGCGATCGGTTTTATACAAGTCGGGCGTAAGCCATCTTCTGGTATGAAACCTGTCCAATTGTTTTATACATGAGGCCCCAGGTGAAGCAAAAGAGAGAAAACAGGAGATACATCATGTGATGTGATTGTTTCCCAGGAATGACAAGCATTGAGAAAGTTTTAAAATGTCATCATTTGTTGTACAAAATATATTGGGCCGTCTGTGTGTAATGATTTATGTGCTGATGGAACTCTCTGCCTGTTATCACAGTCATTGCTTGAAGCAACATATTGACTATTTTTCTTTGGATTGAGGTTTTGGAGTGACATCCAAAAGGGGGGGTTGTTGTGCAGTTCATTGATTTCAAAATATATCACAGAGTTTAACACTTATGAAAACCAGGCATGCTTGCATAGCTGCCAATTTGTTCGTCTTTAAACTGAAACCTGAAAATCTTGAAACTTATGGATTTCATTGACTTTCACATCCCTTGTGTACACATCAACGTTGACAGCTTTGTCACCAGTGAGTTATGTTTTGTCTAACAGTTTCACATGGTCTCCCTCTAAATCCTTTAATTGTTTAACTGTTTGGTGTGTTCCGTGCCGTCGTCCGTCCGGAGTGGTCGGGAGGTCGGCTGTTTGACCTTCATTTTGGCATACCTGACATGCTTAAATCAAATGACCAAATCATACTCAAATGACCAATCTGATTGGTGGAGTGCAAACCCGGAAACGAGGAGCGGGATGAGTGTGACAAGAGTCTTTCAAAATCTGACTAAAATCTTTTAAAATATTCTTTGTCAATCTGAAATTAAGACAGATTCAGCAACCATGGATCCAGGGTACTATGCATCCTAATAAAGTTCCCTTGGCTTTAAAAATAAAAATCTGCCTGCCTTTATGGGAATTTAACATAGGGGTGTGTATACTTATGCCCCCTGTATTTTAAGGAACAACATTTATTTATTTACAATACATTATTCATTCACAAAGAAAATTGGTGTCTTTTAAGATTGGATTTTGCTATGTTTTTAAATTAAGGCATTAAGATCAATTTCCAAAAGATGATTTCTTTTTCTATTCCTCTTTTTAGTCATTTTTAGCATGGGTATGTAAACTTATGAGCACCACTGTATAGTAAGATGTAGTGTCCATTGTTCAAAGTGCTTGTGTGGGCTAATCTCAAGATACCAATCTCAAGGTACATTACCCTGAACAAATTCTTTGCTCAGAGCAAAAACTGCAGAAAATATAAAGGCAGATAGTAGTCCTGAGTCTCACATGGCTCCACCGATATTGTTCATGAAGTTACGTTTTACAAATTTGATCTCCAAAAGAGCGTTGAGAGGGCTATGGAAAAGCTGATAGAGGAAACAGCCTCGGGCCTCCACCACAGTCAAGAGTTAGCAGGGGAGCAAAGGGGCTTAATCTGAGTTTACACAGCAGAGTTTCTGCTTGATGTGGCAGAACAGCCAAGCAGCTTGTTGCACACGTCAAAGTGCTTTTTATATTAATGGTCTTCACTCTCTACCATAATAGTGTTAAAAGAGCTGATGAAGGAGACACATCTGACAGGGATAGGAGAGTTTTCTGAGTGATGACCGCTGTCAAAGTGGCATCCAGAATGCTTAGTTAAGAGGACCCACAAGCTCCATTACTTTCCTTCAGGCAAAACTCAAGCAATTCCCACTGAGTGAGGCTGACCGGGCTGTCACCTTCCAGCTGAGAGCCAAGTAGCAATGCTGGGTACAATGTACCTCTAAATACACACACTAACTTGGTATTTCTGTTTTGCAGAAACGTATATATTCAATGATGTTCAATGTCAAATGAGTCAATGCAACTTTAAACTTTCTAATGGCAGCTGAGCAGAGTTTTCTTTTTCAATATTGATCAACGGGCTTGCTGCCTAGATCCAGTTGTAACAGAAGCATTAACACTTCAAGAAATAATCAGCACACCCTGTAAACTCAGCCACAATTTGTTTTTGTGGGCACGCTCAGGTGGAATGGAAGTGCAATTAGGATGCCATTAGCTCTAAATAGCCCTAAGTCAAATTTCATAAATTGAGTGCAAAGTAATGCATCTTGCAAAACTAGGTTAAACGCCTTTTGATTTTCTCAAATTAGCGTGCAGGAAATGAATGGAAATGGATAATAGATCAATCAAATTAAGGATCACTGATTGCACCTGCGACATTTTAGTTTTTTTCAGTACTCTAACTTTAATTTACTTTTACAAGTTGTAGTTTTTCACCTCATCTAACATAGAGTATATACCAGCTAGTGATTTCAATTTTAAAACATGGCTTATGATACTTGCATTTCCCAGGCTACAGTTTATCCTAAAGCTGTAGTAATTGTTTCTTTAGGCAACTAGGGCAGAGAAGTCTGAAATAAGCTGTCAGACAAACACGCCTGAAATATTAGCACCTAATGAAGTTATTACGGTGTAACATGTTAGCAAAGAAATTGCCAGTTTACACACCCAGTAGACACAGAGCAACATTTTAGTTTCTGGCCACCTGGCAAATGTAAGTCTAATATTTACTCTCTTTTAGATGTTTAAGTCTCCATGGCTTCTAACAAAATCTTTATCTTGCTCACTCCACTCTCTCCACTAGTCACTAAACCTCTAGCCTGAGCACTGGGATGTTCTGATCTTCAGATCCTTGGTGCCTAAAAAGTATTGAATTCCGTACCCAGCCCTACTATTGAACTATTGTTGTGTGCTGTGTGCGGCCCACTGGCATTAGTACACTGACTCATCAATTCAGCATCCAGGTTAGCATCAGGATCTTAACAACTTGCCTCAATCTAGATGAGTAACAAACCAATTTACAACAGAAGCAGTATGAGTTAACTGCTGGTGTACAGTAGCTTAGTCAGTGTTGCTGGTTCAAGTCCCCTAGACGGACCAAAGTATGGTGGCGGACTCGTACCTGGAGAGGTGCCAGTTCACTTAGGCACTGAACACCCAACAGCTCACTCTGACATCTCTCCATTTGAGCATTTGTAGATACTGAACATTTGTGTGTAATTCAGGCCTGTGTGTAATGTGTATAATAATAACAGTAACAAAAGAGTGGAAACGCGGTAATTTCCCTTGAAGGATTAATAAAGTATACATTGTTATTATTATTGTTTAATCTTCCCAAAAGTTGACCATCATCTGAAATGGAATGGGAAATCCCACCCTACGCTCTATATTATTGTAGTCGACAGGACAAATTGTGTCAAGGGACAAAAGTGTTAATTTGTCTGCTTATGCAGTGCTTGAATGAACAATTAGATTGCATGTGTCTTTCATTAGAGTGGAAAATCCTCATGGGGAATGGGAGGTTCTGTATAAGATTTCATTTGTTTTTGCTTTCAACGATAGAGATGATTTGATGTCTAACAAGAGAAAAAGTGGGGGTGTTGACCCGAGCTGTCATAAGATTGTTGAATTGTTGAACACACTACTTTACAATGTAATATGTTTTTGACATCAAGGGTTATTGTGCAAACCATTATAGAAACTTTCCAGCTTGCCACCACAGCTTCACCTACAGAGGAAATAAGATTTTTGGAGCTCATAACTGCACACATTTGCATGTTAATTAAAAATAAAACTTACCAAACACTAACATCTTAATGTTTTTAGACAGAGTTAGAACTACCTGTGTGTTTAATCTGTTTATTGATCCCCTATGGGGAAATTACAATTTACACTCTGTGTCCACACTGGACCTGTAGCTGGCTTGCTACAAGGGGGAAATCCCACGCACCCCCTTAGCAAATTGCACCCTAAATGTACAGTCAAAATATCTTAATCTTTATTAAATGCATGTTTTCTGCGACATTCTAACAAAAGCAGACCCAGAATTTGAAACAGAATTTGTTTAAGCTGAAGATTGATATATCAGAAATCTACAAAACATAATCTTTAGCCTCCGCCCGTTGTTAATAGCACACATCTAAACCAGAGAGGTGGCAGAAAAAAAATACCTTGTGACTCAAAATATCTTCTGAGTCATAGTTTATAGACCTTAATTCAACTGGTTGCCATGATCACAAGCTGAGTTTAAAAAAAAAAGTTCTCCCAAAGTGATAAAATAGAATCTGTATTTATGCAATAAAAGAAAACAAACTTTGACACCAAAAATAACTGTCTTTGTGTCTACATGACGTGACGTCACATCGAGACATTTCCAGTATAATTACAAGGAGGTGAACCTGCAGCCCCACAGATTAGTGGAGCTGGCAGGAGCAGAGGTCAACGTCCTGTTAATTACAGCCAGTCATGTGTGAAATATTTGCATCTGCATTGCTCTCTCTCCAGGTTCTCCTCATAAGATACACACATACACACACATAAAATATTCTGTGTAGGCAGCCATGCTCTTATGAATGTACATCACAATCTGGATGCACTGAAGTGTGTTGCCATGCCAGTGAACAGAATATGATAATAACATATGTAAAGGTAAAAGTTAGTGCTGTCAGTTTAATGTGTTATTAATGGCGTTGACGTAAACCCATTTTAACGGCATCAGTTTTTTTTATTGCGAGATTAACATTCTTTTTGGCCTAGCAAACTTTGTAGTTTTTTTTTCACATGCTGTTGCAACAACTAGTGACATTAGAAAAACTTCAACACCACCCCGGATCTAGCTAGACCGGAAACAAATACAACAGGCACGCCGCACACACTTGTTTGGGCTTGCGTGCCGGCCAAAGGGACGTTGCGTTTCGAGTGGATGGCGAGCACGAGACACCGAAATGGATGCCAATAAGATTCTGAATTGTCAGTCTGAAATACCACTTAATGGCCCAGCACACAACTGATGAAAATTCTCTGCCCCTCGTCAGAGTATTTTTTCACTCTTTTATTGATGCACAATATTACATTGTGTGAGAGATTATTTGCTCCAAGTGAGAATGATATGTGTGAAATTGAACACTACAGTAGGCTATATGTCAATGTTGTTTTCAATAAAAAAGTATTTGCATAAAGCAAGCCAATCCACTTTTCCATGTTGATAAGAGCATTAAAATGAGAAGAAAAATAATGGGGCAAAAGGAAATCACGGGACATTTAGAAAAGATAAAAATATGTGATCATGACCGAAAGAACGACATCCAGGGTACAAACTGAAGAAATGGGTTTCCTCAGGCGGGGGGCTGCCGTCTCCTTTAGAGATAGGGTGAGAAGCCCAGTCATCCATGAGGAGCTTGGAGTAGAGCCGCTGCTCCTTTGTGTAAAAGGAGCCAGTTGAGGTGGTTCGGGCATCTGGTAAGGATGCCTCCTGGGCGCCTCCCTAGGGAGGTGTACCAGGCACGTCCAGCTGGGACGAGGCCTTGGGGAAGACCCAGGACTAGTTGGAGGGATCTCCAACCTGGCCTGGGAATGCCACGGGATCCCCCATTCGAAGTTGGTTAATGTGGCTCGGGAAAGGGATGTTTGGGATCCCCTGCTCGAGCTGCTCCCCCCCACAACCCTACACCGGATAAGTGGACGCAGATGGATGGATGGATGGATGGAAAAATGTGTGATTAATTGCGAGTTAACTAAGACACTAATGCGATTTAATCGACTTTAATCGTTTGACAGCAGTAGTAAAAGACGGAGGAAGGCTACAATCTCTGACAAGGTGGAAGTATGTCCAACTATTTCTTTTTACTGTCGGATCACTGAACCATGCTCGCTTAAACTCAGAACTCTGCTGTGTTAACGCCCTTTGAAGAACCAATGATGCAACTACCGTGACATGTCACCAGTGATTCATTGGATGTGGATGGTAGGGGAGACTGTCCTCACCAGTATCCAACACCATTGGTCTAGTGGTCAAAGGAGTAAAACAGTCAGTCTCAAACTAAATTTCATGGCAATCTATCCAACAGTTGTTTAGATATTCCAATCTGGTATTAAACCTACCTATTAGCGACTTTTAGCGTTCATAGAAAGTATCTTCCACAAGGATATCCAAGGCTTGTTCTTTGTCTTTTTGCATGCACACAGTACACACTTTGGCACTGAAATACAAGCTGAACCAGTGTAGATTATTCCCAAGACACTCCCAAAGGCCCCACATGTATTACAAGCTGAGGCAGTTGGAGCACAGGCCATTGTAATAGATGGGAGGTCTGTCTTCAAGGCCAAATGCTCCTCTGAATCTCCACATAATAGATATGGGATGGAAATAAATTAATTCAGAGGGGAGGAATACATGTTCAACAGCACAAATGCCTGGTCCTTATGTGTGACATGTGTAACAAAGCTAAATCCCTCTGTGAAGACGTGTTCAATTTCTGTCTTTCTTCTCTAGCTCTTTTGCTTTTCTGTTGTTTTGATAAAGCTCAGAGCTGGCCCCCTCATTACTCCACATTGATTGTATCTGCTGGGTAGTCAAGAAAAAGGTCAGCTGATTATGGATTTTGATGAAGCCTGATAATATAAAAAATATTAGGAGAGAGACGCTATCCTGAAAATCATGTTATAATAAATCAGACAAGTGCAAAGTAATCTCACTTTGATTGGAAACCAAATCCATCTTTACCCGCGATCCCTCATTAAAATGCATCCGTTGATTTTACACACAGATTGAACACTTAAAATGAAAGCATGTGAAAAACATAAGACCGTTATTTTAAAATCTGCATATTAATTGGCTTGCAATTGTGAATTATTGTTATTTCTAGATGTTTCCAAACGATTTTGTTTGTCTAACGACCAGTTCCATCTTGTCAGCTTTGTCCTTCCAGTGACCATGGCTGCCATAATATGTAGTTACTGTATGTAATTACTGCATTTAGGCTTTTACAAATTACAGTTGTCTTTATTAATTAAATCAATGTCTAGCCCCCCTTCTCCAAAGCCCTGTAAATTAACTCAACAAGTGTCCAAATCTCTGTGTGGGAGGAGCCCCACTGCTGTGAGTGTATGAAAAGATGAGTAAGATCAGTGCAGCACCAGAGGGCACAGGGAAGATAGTTGAGGAATTTGTACAAACTAAAGTCTCAAGTGAGCTCAACAGAGAATTTATGATAGATTTGCCTGTGGTAAAATAGCAGATATTCCTAAATGGATGACAGTAATGTCATTTTACAAAAAATTGGCATATACTGTCTACTTGAGGAAGATGATTTCTCTCGGCTATCAGTGCAGTCAAGGCAACAAAACTCCGACTGTAAATCCCACCAAAAGTATCTCCCTGCTACCGTTTAAAAATCCTGATTTGACAAAAAAGTTTGGTCTCATTTTGAACCGCAGCATCTACAGATGAATTCCATACCCAATCTTTATGATCCATGAAAGGCACAATGCAAGTCAAAAAATTCCCTGTTTATGCGACCTTTGCCGCCATCTTGACTGTAAAGCTGCTAGAGGAACCGGGATTTACAAACATGGAGCGAGTGGGGGGGGAGGGTCAACAATGCTGGAAATATGACAGAGATGGGAAGTAACAGAGTACAAATACTTTGGTTCTGTACTTTTGCTATCTAATAAGATGGGCAAATACAGTAGACCACTGCACGTTGCACTTGACGTACCACAACTCGACAGATTCAGCGGCGTTCATTTGCCGCAAATCATTGCTGCTTGATGTTAGTAGTGTTAGCAGATAGTAGTATGGACGGCAACGTGATTGAACATCAAGAAAACAGAGATCCCAGTCATTCGGCTGACAAGCAGCAAGACATTCCTAATCTTCCTTGCCTTCATCTGAGACAGGTGTTTGAGATAGTAGGCATCAAGAATGACTCCTGTCCACTGTGCTGCGTAACTCTGAAAGTATGGGGAACTTCTTAATTAATGTCTGTTTAGTAATTCGTATTTTAACCTTTATTTTATTTTCAGAAGCTCATATTTGAGATTCCTTTAAATGTTATGGGGAAGATTAAAAAAGAGAAACTGGATCTAATTCTCACAAAATAATTGAATTCATATCTTAATCCTCGGACAGAATCTTATTAACCTGGAGTCTCAGTCTCTGTCACAATAATCATATATATGATGTTTTAGGCCTATTGGCAGACATCCATTTAAAATGTAGGCAATTGCACATAAAGGGCTTTTTTTCCATGTCCACTGAAGTTTCTCAGCGTGCACTCCAGTAACATTTGTGTGGTTCAGGTAGCTTTGTATAAAAAATGGTTGTCATTCGCAAGGCTACTTTTAATTTGAGTCTTTAAGTACATTTCAAAGCCTGTACTTTGTTACTTTTACTTGAGTAAAGAAGTTAAATAAGTACTTCTACTTTTACCAGAGTATTTTTTAACACAATCATCTGTACTTCTACTTGAGTACAGTTTTGCCATCTTTGCCAGTTTCTGGTTCCATGGTGGCTGGACGTGATTTATTTCAGGACATTTCAATCAATTGAACCATCTCGCTTTTTTATTTTTAAAAACACCTATAAGCGCTGGCAGTTGTCTAAAAGCATCCTTGGAAATGTATTGAAATAATAACCAAAGTAGAAATTGACAATTTCTGGGAAGCCAATGAACACGAAAAGATAAAACGTGGAACAGGTGTAAAGGTTGTTTTGATAATGAGTAAATGGCCTGGCCAAACAGTCACAGTTGGGTCCAAGAGATGGTTTACGCTAATGGTCCCTTTCTTTGCGGATTTACTATTCTTATTAATGAAAAAACAAAACCCCTGGTGGTTATAGTGTACTGTGTCTTGTCAGCATTTCACTCTTTCATCCAACAACATTTTTGTCCATCCCTTTAGTAGGATTAAGCTGTCTATTGGCTTACAGGAGCACAATGCTTTGAAGACATGTGGCCTGTATGACACCTCTATGATACTGTTGTCACACACTGTGTTAATCCACTTAATAGGGCAGGTCCAGCATCCCTTTGGATTTAAAAGTTCCATTCTAAGCTGCAACAGATTTTACACTGTTTAGCTCTTGGGTAAACTTTAACTGCATTTTTATTCATACGTTTGAGGGGAACGAAGATGAAGGGAGGTGGTGATCAAGAGTTGTGCCTGGCAGGCTCCCCTGGGAGAAGTGATCTTTTCCACCCCGCTGTACATTCACTGTTGCAGCCCGGTGGATTAGACAGGGAGAAGAGTGCTTTTGCTTTTGGGTTTTTTCCTCCTGCGATATGAAATTCTGTCGACGAAGCTGACAACAGAATGAAAGGTAAAAAAGCATACTTGATTAAAAAAAATGACAGCCTGCACATGCATCCAACTGTCTGCTTTTATAGTCTGAGGAAATCTGTTTGCTGATTTCATTATATCTCCTCAGATTTATTACAACTTGTAATGGCATTATGCTAATACGATACACTCAGTTTATATTATAGGTAGAAATAAAGGAACACAAAGTTATATAGTCCATACTGCATAAAACACAGCAGAACATTATTATACATCGGCTGGCAAAATATGCCATCCTATCAACATTATGATGAGCTGCGCTCTCCATCCTCTATTAAAGACGAATGCAATCACAACCCAGCAAGCATTTGGCAGACGGCAATATGCAAGAGGAAGCCAAGTTCAACATTCCTCCTACTGGGTATAAAATGTTCATAATTTGATATTATAGCAGAGTGAAAACACTCAGTACAACAGCTTTGGGCACTGTTAAAAGATACTTAGCTCCTGACTTCCCAGAGCGATACAGCAGGTAGCGATGATGGATGACTTAGGGACATCGTCCCCACTTTCATTTTGGCTGGGATATACTTCAAAGTAGGCTGCGGGCTATTACATGAGCGTGTATTGAATGTCAAAATGTTTGATGAGAAAAGTACGAGCAACTTAACATGAAATAACAGGCCAAAGGGCAAAGGCACGTATTTTCTTTTTTTTTTAAATAATGACGTTCAGATTTGTCTAGTGTTAGGAAAAATAATGATAGATTGTTTTCCAGGGTTGGAGCTCATATATGCATGTGTTAAACTTTGCTGTTTACCTGAATATTTAATATATATAACAATCAAATAATATGGAAAACTATCTTCTAGTGTTTATTACACACACAAATTTATAGGGTTAGAAAACTGGAAAAATCTTCTGATGATTTTACGATTATTTATTACTATTATTAACAACCAGGAGTGGGATTAAAGTTGGATTTAAACTTCCACATTAAAGGGTCATGGCATAGCAACCAAGCTTTTAAATTTACACTATGCTCACGCTACAAATGACAAATCCACAAAACAGCCAACAGTGGGCAGCTACATTGTGGCCGAGTCAAGTGCTTGTTGTTGCCATTTGAGAGCACTTGTGAAAATATCTATCATTTACATGCACCATTGCATTCCAGTGTGCAGCTAACTTAGCTTAATAACACAGTACCACAGCTAGCCATTGTGCATTTAAAAATGTACGTCACATGCCTGGTACTCCCGTAATAGTTACAAGACGTCGAACGACTGTAGAACCAAATATGGAATGATAAAACATTAACCGATGAATGTTGCTGTGCCCCTTTCTTGCGTGACGAGACTTAACAATAAATCACCTGCCCACCTCATGCAAAATAAGTCTTGCATTACTGATCAACCCAGTGAAATGTCAAGTCTGATTATACCACATTATGGGGGGTCTGCAAATGATAAAGCAGTGCTAGTTCCCTCCATTAGGAAGATGTATGTTACATGAATATGTATGTTGCAGACTGCCAGTTGGCAGACTTTCTTAGACAGCGATGTACTGCAGTGAAGACCGGCTGTGTTGGCACGCTGCCTGACTGACGCAGAGCTCAAACTTTGTGTCTGATCAGTGCTGAGCATCAACTGTAAAGCACGTGCCTGGATCGGTAGTGTGTCACCACAGCCAGGAGCCCACAGATACACTAGTAGTAAAACAAGAGCAACATCAAGCAATCGCAAAGGTTTTATCAGTTTCACAGTGAAGAATCTATTTACAATCTTATTACATAATTCATGTTTTTACATTTCTTCTACCTTCTTCTATTTTGTCCACTAGCTGTTCCTGAAAACATAAAATGGATCGAGGGACCTGCTCACATGTGTTTTGAAAAGCAGTGGTTTTTGTGATTTTCCTGTAGGGGGAATCTTTACTGTGTGTATATATATACATATATTTCTCGATATGTACTGTATGATGCTGAATATACCTGCTTTGTGTGTGGCTGTCTGTCTTTCATCTGTCAGGCACCTGTTACACACAGTCATTTACCCATCAGTAGATTGGCCTAATCCCATCTACCTATCATCATGTTTATTTTTTCTCTGCACTTGTTTTCTTATCCCACAATCACTATCGGCCATTATGCGGTTTTGTCCCCGCAGCTACAACACACAGCGGCTCAGTTCGGAGTTTCTTTCAATCACAGGACAAAATGACGGCAAGCAGTTTAGTTTTTCTTATCTAGTACTTTACAGAAGGGTTTCTTTCATATTTTGCGTAGTGTACCATGTAATTTTGTCTCTGTTGATATGTTGTAGCAGGAATGTATCTCCAGCATAAACAAAATCTTTGACCAACATCAGCACTTTATTGTGGTCTCGACATGAGTATGTCTAAGTTCATCTTCATTTCTAAAGTAATGCCATAAAATTCAATTCAATTCAATTTTATTTATAGTATCAATTCATAACAAGAGTTATCTCAAGACACTATACAGATAGACCACACTCCAGAATTTGCAAGGACCCAACAGTTCTGGTAGTCTCCTCCAGAGCAAGCAACAGTGCGACAGTGGCGAGGAAAAACTCGCCACTGTCGCACAATAAAAGCAATGCTATAACTTCTTATGGTGCTGTCAATGGTGATTAACAATAGTGTATTTGCCCCACACTGTGCTGTACTGCTCACATTTTTGACAGGACTGTCAGGTTACCATAAAGGCTGCTCTAATGTCACAAATACAAAAACAGGCAAGGGACTGCAGACTGTATTGGGTAAAACCTGTGTCCAACTGAGGATTATCAATCTATCTTCAGGCTAGCTTCAGGCAAACTATCTTCAGCAGCCCTGCTCGTGCAAAGAGTTTCCCGACACATCCTCACTCGATTATGACGTCTTGACTTTCCCCAACTTTCAAGATCTCTGATGGTTATTTCCTTCTTAACATTGTGATTGGCTGCTCTAAATATTTCCTACAAAGCCAATCTGGCTTAACGGATGTACATTGCTGAGATAAAGCCACACATCCGGCACGTTTCTCACACAGATAGATCTGGCAATGCGATCAGTATCATTCAATCCATCATTACCTCTTACTGAGCTGAATCCGACAGATCACTCATCTGCGCTTGTGATCAATTTAGTTCCGAACAACGGCCTCTGCTCGTTGTGTGTTAAGACAAATTTTTCATACAATTGTAATTATTTATTCTAATGTGTAGGTCGGCCTTGTTCCCTACTGCACAGAAGTTGAGACTTCAGAGTGGATGGTTGGCGTACAAAGACACTGACAGTGAAAATGGTGGTTTATGTAGTGCGTCACATGTGTGTATGCTGCAAAAACACGGTTAAGGGGCTGATTGCTTGAGAACCGCTCATCCAAACAACAATGCAACTATAATGATGTAGACACTTTTTCTCCCTTCACCAGTAAAATTTTAGATACTGACTCTTCACCTTTGTATTCATTTCAGACAATTTCATTCCCTGTAGAGGGTCACAGCAAAGGATGTGTGTGTGTGTGTGTGTGTGTGTGTGTTTATGTTGATAATCGTAATAATCCATAAAAGAGACAAAAGGAGTTTGGGACCCACTGGTATTTAGTGTTCTTGTGAAAAAGTTTGTTCTCGTGTAACAGTTTGATCTAAAAATGTATGTCAGCCTAACACAATGGCTAAATTATTTTACAAATAAAAGGGGAAGTAGAGTGAATCGATGTGGGCTTACACTCCATGATTTTTTTGAGTTTAATACAGGATGATTGCAGAATTTTCCATATATCCACATCTTGTTTTGAATCACTGACTTATCAATTTTGTGTGTGAGTGTGTGTGGTTGGGTGTGTGTACAGGGACATACGTGTTTATCTGGTGTGCATGCATTAAGTCTGTATAATGTGATTAGGTTATCTGCCTGCACTCTGGGTCTTTCCAAACCACTGAGAAACAGACAGTCTAATCTTGTTGGTTGCTAGGAACTGGGCAAGCTGGGGAATGGATGAGGCAGACAATTTTGTATCCCCATCAAATAGCTTACCACATTGGGCTAGACTTGATCTAATATCAAGGGGGGAATAAATGGGTGGTTGTGGAAGGGGGATATGCATTTGGCTGGAAACAATCATATTAGAAATGTACCGCGGCCACATGTGGTCATTGTGTGGCTGAATGCTTTAAGGTTAGCAGGGTTCAACAAATTTCGTTTTTTCACTGACCGCAGCTTTCAGAGTAACAATTTTATTAATTTGTTTTCATAGATATTTACTTTGATATCCATAAATATTTGTTATGGAAGGTTTTGGTGTAGAACAGTTTGGATGCAACAGAGTGCAGTGCAATAGTTCCTGCTTAAATTAGATAACAGTAAAGAAACCAGCAGTATTGTTACCTTTATTGTGTTTCTGTTGCTTGCACCCAGTGAGGATTAAATCCACAACTGTGCAAACTTGTGTCTGATGTGCACAGAATTTGAATGTAATTTTTGGCGGCTGCATCGTGGTTGCTGAATAATAAATTAGCACATTTCTTTTCCAGAAAATCTAATGGGAAACCTTATCTACACTCACAGGGTACTGAACTTTTTCCTTACTTTTGATGATAGAGTGCAATCAAGTTTGCATTCAAAAGCATGCAACCCCTGCCTGTCCCCCTTTGAATTCAGTTTTTATACTAGTCTACTAATGTGTTTGCCAAATAAATTTTGAGGGAAATGTGATTCCTCGCTAGGATTTGCAGTGTTAACATCCTTTCAAATAAAGGCAGAACTACGTTTTTGGAGCGCCTATAAAAAAGTGCAGGACTGTAATACACTTTGTGGTTTCACTTAAATGTTAAGAACAATTACAAAAACACTTTTTGATGTTAGCTTAAGAGGTGCTCTCAGGTGAAGTCACTGTATCTCCTACGCCTCCAGAAGCACTCTCTTTAAGTCTTTCAGTGCAAACGAGGGCAAGGGTAAAGACAAGTGGGGCTTGTTCCCAGAAGCCCTTACGTTTTCTCGCCCCACAGTTTTACCTGGATTAGGGTGGCACCTAATTCTTGGTTGCACCTGTTGCCGTGGTCCTGCTAGACGCCCCGCTACACCCTGCTATGTCCTGCAGTGCTCTGCTATGACCTGCTACGCTGCACAGATTTCCCAAAACCATCTGACTGATTTAAACTCTGTCTATGAGACAAGGTCCCTCAAGAAGGCCCAGTCAGTCCTAGCCGACCCTAGTCACCCCCTGAACAGCTGTTTCATCTTGTTGCCGTCTGGCCGGAGATTCAGTCTGCCTAAATGTAGGACAAACAGACATAAAAACTCTTTTGTCCCAGCTGCTATAGGCTTTTTCAACAAGTCAATGTGAGGTGTGGTCTTTGTTTTTGTTGTCTTTGCATTTATTTTTAGATGTATGCTTGTTGTCTTGTATAACCTGTGTGTTACTTACTGCTGCACAACAAATTGCCCCTCGGGGATAATAAAGACTCTTGAACCTTGAACCTTGAACCTCCTACGCCCTGCTATATCCAACTATGCATGGCTATGCCCTGCTACGTCATGCTATAACCTGCTATGCCCTGCAGTGCCCTGCTACGCCATAAACTTGGACCCGCCTGGGTCTGTCCGTTTCTTTCTCCCTAAAAGGAAGTTTTCTACACCATTCAAGGTTTCTACCTAAAAGCGAGTTTCTCCTTGCCACTGTGGCACTAAATGTGGAAATTACTGGAAATGTTGGGTCCTTGTAAATTATAGAGTGTTCTTCCAGCAAAACCATGTTTTTAGAAAGTTGTTATAAAGCAAGCATGTTTGTCCTTGTCTTGTTTCTGTCTTTTTTTTTTACTATAATCCTTCCTCTGAATGCGGAGTTTCTTATTTTTATCTGAAGCATCCACTCCAAAAGCTTTTGTTGGACACTTTCCTGGAGGATTTCCTGCCATACTCCTAGCTGCTGGTTCTACATCGCTATGGTCCCTACCCCCTTCCTGCCCCCTAATGTAAAACACATCACTGCAAGTGCACCAGCGTGGCAATGTCACTAGAGACACCAGACACCACAACTACGATATACTGAGTAATACTTTCCATGGCGGTGAAAGGCTTGATTAGCATTATGTGAATTTGTCTGTCAGGGGGTTTAATAAAGAAAACGTGTTTTCTTCGGATTGATGTCACTGACTTTGTAATATTTAGACTACATTTTTTACTTAAAAAAATGTTAATCATGCTTTAGTTACTTCAAGCTGATATGTCTTGCAAGAATAGATGTTATGGGAAAAAGAAGAATTTACATTCACACTTGTATAAGACACATCTTCAAACAACACTGGGCTTGTTCTCCTATGTGCAGCCCAGAGAAGCCCAGACACGTCTCAGCCATCAATCAGGTTGTAGCTCTTTCAACCGAGACTGTACTTTCACAATTTTTAGGAGCAATCCATGTCATTCGGGCGGCCTCCCTTTTCTCAGTCAATCACCACATGCTCTTACACACTCTCAGACTGCATGGGGATTTTAGCAAAGCATTGGAGGGTTTTCCTCTTACCTGGCTTCTGTCATGGAGAAAGTCTCTTGTTCACCACACAGCATGCATGCTCTCAGGCTCAGTGCTTGACATCTACCAATTCTCTCTTCACTTCAACTCTCGGTTCTCATCATCCTATCTTAAATATTCAGGACAATATATATCAGCTGTGCCTCTCCTTCCAGTCTACTGACACATTCTGTACAGTACATCCACAATACAGTATGTACATGTGTGGCTGACATTTCCAAATGGATTTCATACCAACACAAACGTAACATAGAAAAAAAAAAAACTGACCTGCTCTTCTTTCCTGTTAAATCCAGTTTGCTACATGATCTGTTTTAAAATCATTGACAAAACCAAATTCACACCTACCCCAACCAGCTAAAACATTTCACTTGAGCTTATGGGTAATATTCTCATTTACGTCCCAGCATTGATCATTTCCTGGCTAAGGCACTGTACCTCCGTCATGGTTGGCCTCTGCCAATAACTCATTCAATGGATATGTGAGCATTTAAGTATTAAAATAGGCTTAATTAAATGGGAACCTTTAACTATCCTTCCATTTGTAATTTTTGCTGTAACAGTGAGTAGCAGTGTAAAAAACAGTAAGAGTAACCTATGTGGCACAGATGCAGTTTTAGTACAAGAGTGAGGACTGGGTCAGCCAGTGTATCCACTGTTGCCCTCTACATGTTGTCAGAGATTGTATCTTGTGGCGGATGGTGCCTGCATAGTGTAGATTCAATAAGGTGTGGCACTGATGGCTCCATCTCCACTGTGTAGGCTCGGTGAACAGCAGCATCAGTCAAACTGCACACTGTTCATCTGCTCCTACAAATGCACAACATGGGTCCAGAGGATAAAAGCAATTAGAGGTTATTTACTTCTCTCTTCCTGGCTGCCTCTCATTCTCTCTGTTGTTCACAGTGAAAGAATAATCTTTGTTTCTCAAATCCCTTCCTGATTTCTCACTTTCTGGAAGATGAATTGTGTTATTAATTGGAGTTGAAATGCTGAACGTCCTAATGAGCCCCATGCATACATTTTGTTTCTCATGCTCATTCTTCATGGGCCATAGCACTTTTTACATTTACCCCAACTGATCACTTCCAATTACTCCCGGGGCTCACTGTAATTGGCTCCCACACCCAGACTGTCAGAAAAAGAAAATCCATTATGTATTGCCTTTCTTTCACACTATCCATTTGTGGCCTTTTTTTGTTGCCTTTTTCCTGCCAATAAAAGGCCTCCCCTTGCTTAATTTATTACAAGTGAGGTGAAAAGGCATTAGTAATCATGAGTCATGTCCTCATCCTATTGCCCCCCACCCCCCACCCTATTGCCCTCATGGTGCTGTCACCAGTCACACAATTTTTTTAGGGCTTATGTTCAGCCAACACCCAACGGATGGGCTGATAGACCAAACTGCTGTTTTTCCCTCTTTAAATGAAATTAAACAGGAAGTGACAGCACCCTGGATGATGAGCATACATCCTTCCTAAGACTGTGAAACATGACCGTTTTTAGAAAAGGTATTTAGTGTGCTTTTGGCATTGAGATGGATAAAATTAAAACATTTAAAATCACACACACACACTCACTCACATAAAAAACAAACAACAAACAGTCAGAATCCATATGTGAGAAACTTTCGATAGGAGCCTACATGCATGCGAGAAAAAAAGAATTCAGTAGGTGTATCTGTGGTGTAAATCTGGTACAGCCCTGCAGAAGCACTCAGCAGGCGTTTTCCTGCTTGCTTGTACAGCACAGTATCTGACCATAGACTCCTGCTGTCTAACATAATGCAATCCGTCTGTCTCCGCCTCTACACTCATAAATGCTTTGTCCCCTTCTATTTCCTCATGAGACACTAAAACAAGCAGCTTCCTCTTATTTATTTATTTATTTTTCCATTGCTGCGCACACTGACAGTGCTCTCACACCTTATCTTCCTTCAATCAATCAATCAATCAATCCTTCAGTCAATCAATCTCAACTTCTATTATTTACTCCATTTTGTCAGTAGAAATCAGACGTGGAACAATTCCAGAGATATACGTAAACCTATCAAATCCTTCAACTTGTTCGTGAATCATGCGGCAGAGTTGTCAGGAGACAACAGATTTCCTGATGACGAGGGACCTTATAGCTACATGCCCTCACGTCCAACGTCAACCATATAAAGCACAACTACTATTTGTAAAATAAACAATTCAGAATAGATTTTGCTAAATGTTAACCCATTGTTAAGAAACAATGAATAGCTCTTAACATTCCAGCCTGGTTGGTAAAGCAACAGTTTTACAAGGTCCCTGTTTGAAAAGAATTCAGATCGTCATCATTTCACATACAAAATTCAGCTTTTTAACTACTCAGATCATCAACAGTGTAATGTTGTTTATGGTAAACATACACAATAAAGGCAATAAACAGCGTCTACTTGAATAAGGAACTGTATTTAATCAAAGAGAATTTACACTTATCTTGCAATGATGATTTCAAATGTTTGTAACTGACATTCCCAGGATACACACATCTGGATGCAGGTATTTTTTGTTCCCTGGGTGTGGACTGGGAGGCAGTCACCTCCTCCATAGCTGTTGACAATAAATGCTCTTTCCTTCACAAGCCATGTGGCACCGTGCCATCCCATGTGGCTGGATGTGTGACTGGGGAAGCTCAGCTCATATTGAAGCTTGAAATCATTATTAGAAGAAATCAGTTGTTCCTGTGATTGCAAGGCCTTTTTTTTCCCTAATTCAACAGCATTGTGACTGCTTAATAGAACGTTCCAGGTAAAAAAGAACACCCATTTCTCTGGGTTATGAATTTAGATAACCAATTAACATCTTGATTTCTCTAGAGGAAGCGGTTTCAAGCCACCAGTGATGATGATGCTTAGTCTGAGCCGGCAGAAACCTTCACATTTTAGTACAATCAAGTGTCTCAAACTGTGACCTGAGCAGGAGCACATTGCAAGTCAGAGGATTCAGTCGAGTCTGATGCTAAGGAACTCCTCCCTGTTTGTTCAACGAATCAGCTCCTGAGATGGTTATCAAGCAAGGAAGACCTGCAAAACTTATGTTACCACATATTATGGTAATTTAAAGGTGCCCTGCCACTCAAAACCATTTTTACTTAACATCTTGGAAATATGTTAGCTCCATATGTGTTTGTGTTATGTCATCAATGTGAAAATGAACTGTTACCTCCTCTGTCAGCTCTAGCCACTGAAAAGAAATAAGCAGAGAAATCAGGCCAATTACAAAAGCTGGTCAGTCTGATGTCATGTTGCCTGAGCTCATTACTATTCATGAGCTTCCTGCAGGCTTACTATACCAGGCTAGAATGGCTTGTGACAAGGTAACCATCCATCTATGGTAGAACTTCAGACATTACCAAAAAGTAATGAAATACCTGTGGCAGGGCACCTTTAATACCTTGACTCTTAAAGGACCATACAGATGGTATCTCTTAAACTACACAATGATGAATACCTAACGTATATTCTGACAACTCAGAATGTATTTTATCTGCCACCGGGCAGACTCATAAAGCTTTTCACAGATGTGTAGTCGAACACATTGAACAGTACACTTGTGTCCAAGCTCCATTGTTATTTTGGTTGTATTGTTGAGTACACTAATTAATGTTTATGCCATATGGAGATTAATGGAAACCAATTGCCTAAAAGTTACAACAAGTATGCAAATCCCTGATATGGTCCTTCCAGGCTCACAGTGTTGCAGGTAACAATGTGTGACTTACAGGCATTAGCACTGTTAACCCTCCTTTTAATAAAACTTTTTTTAAACATTTAATAGAAAACTAAATCCTTTTGACTCGTGAGTCACAATCTCTTTTATCTATCTGCCGCTTCCAGGCGTCAAAACTTGTCACAGTCACAGTCAGAAATTTCCGATTAGAAGCAGTTGTCACATAAAAATCCCAGCCGTTTTCATGTTTGTTGTCTTTTGGTGTTTCCACATGTCACAGTAGTTAATCCAACCTGAATACTGCATTAATTTTGCAAGCCCCTATAAATGTCTCTGCGGAGGTGATTTTAGATTTGAAAAAAGAATAATAATGCTTTGATTTTGATCCTTCTCACCTCATAATATCCATTTACTGCACAGATGAAAACCAGTGTGGGTGGATAGTAAGGCAGTCATGGTGTGCATGATGGGAGGGCAAAGGGACTAGCATTTCTTCAGGGACATGCCCGGCTGCGAAACATAAGCATGCAAACTGGGTGGAGGAACCAAATACCCCATTCAGATTGCACCGGCATTGACAAAGCTGAGTTCAATCATCGATCAGAGGGAAAAGCAATTCTATGCTTTAATATGTCCAGAATGTCACACTGCAATATGGCTTTTTTAATAGGAAAAGCACAACAGACGAAAAGGGACTCTTTCACATTTTCTAGCAGTGGCCTTGAGGAGGAAACGCAGCCTGCTGTTTTCAGGTCTGTGCAGTGCGGAATGCTTGAAAGAGGTTTAGCTTTGCTATTCACCAGGCTCATTTCATTGTTCAGTCAGAAGTTATTGACGCAGATGATGCTTTTCGTTAGGGCCGGGGGTGGGGGGTCGGACTGAAAATAAAACCTTTCATTACTTTTTTGTTTACGCTATCTTAAGAATAACATTGGTTCTGTTTCAGGTTTTACCTGAATAATTGATGCAGGAAATGGAAATGTAATCTTGAAATAATCCCGCAGTAAGCCTTGGAAAGGTTTCTCTGATCAAGAAGATAAGCTTATTTAGCCACGTAACGACAGCAGCGGCTCAATGAAGCTACAATGGGCGTGTTTTACAAGTGGAGGATAATCAACACGTGTGTCTCTATTGTATATTAGCTACCCCTTATCCGGAGTGACTTGCAATGTAAATAACTTATTTCTATTTTTATTCACACATTCACTTTTGTGCATAAAGTGTGGAAGACCATTCCACTTGTTTGAACGTCCCCAGTCAGCCAGCGTTTCCAAAGATTTTCTCCAATTATCTGAAGCCAAAATTAGATGGGCAAGGGCCAATCAAATAATCAATCTGAAGGAGACTTCTACACACTAATTTTGCCTAAGGATCACACCTGAGCAGGGCTACTGCTTTTTCAACACGAGGGCTTTTCTGAAGGAGCAATTTCACATTTTATAACAGCGGCCTTGAGAAACAGACTCATCCCGTTTGATGGGTTCTTTTCAAAGCTCGGAGGAGTGATGGAGAGCCGCGGTTGCCCTGTAAGTGCACACACACACAGGATGTAGTGGTGTCTGATCATACAGTATCATTTTATCATACATGGCTATTATCATGGGTTCATTGCTGAACAGGCCTACCAAGCCCGAGGGCCCCCAAGTCAGAGGCACTCTAATTAGTGTTGGGTACTTTGTATTTCTTACTTCCATAGACAAAGGGCTCAGTCATTCATGTCAATAGGCCTAATTACAATGTTTGTTTAGAATAATTTCCGGGTGAGCAAAGAGGGGCGTGGAACAATTGGTTTTACTCTGGATAATCTAATTTATCTAAAATGCATGTTTGATGCTTGCATTTCTCAACACTTTCACAACATTAGGATGGAGATCTAGTTTACCTTTGTTGGGCCACAGACAGAAAATGACACACAGAAAATGACACCACCCTACCTAGCAGCCAATGCAACCGGTGGTGACATGATTCTGTTCGTAACGCTAGATTTGGTTTATTAAAGATGCTAGCAAAGCAACACAGTACAGAAAATAAGCACAGCAGAAATGTCAGATAGGTCACACCACCATGTTTAACTACGTAGGCCAACCTTTAAACATTACAGTTGCCGCTAAAAATGAGAACAGAAATAAACAATTTTCTGGTCTTCAACGGAGCCCCAAAGGTCCTGCTGAAAAAATGAAGGAATAGCCTATACATTCACTTTGAAGATGTCACAAGAAAGAAAACCCCATGATACAATTTAAGTGAGTGTTTATCCCCTCAATTTATCTATAGGACTTAAGAGGGACTAAGTACTTTTTTCAATATGGGCTCTTCAACTCTGGGTAGCATTCCAAAAAGCAAAACAACAGCTTTAGAAGCTCTGTCTAAGGGGCCTAGGAGTGTGCACTTGAGCCCACTTCCACCAGATTGAGATTTATAAAACACAACCATGTGTGTACGGGGAAGTCCAGATCATATTTATTCATCTTCATTCATCATGCTTAATAGTTCTGTAGTCAACCCTGCAGTTATTCCAACTTCAGTAATCAAACATGTTCAGATGGAACATTGTCAAGTGGGTCTTTCACAATAGGGAGGAGACCCACTGATCCACTGTGGCTGCATACATTATTGCATCTTATACCATCTGTGGTTATGATAACATATCACGGAAGGATTACAAAAACAGTAAAAGGGATGAGATTTGACTGACTGAAGGTTTCCAGGGTCTGATTTTTTTATTAAATCTAAATCCTCTTCTTGTACATTGCTGATATTCTGTAAGCACAACATTTTGGCATCAGTGTTTTCTCTTTTATCATCTTGTCTGCTTACTTCCAGTCCACCCATTATGCAGACCTTCTTAAAAACAACCCGCTGGAGGCAGTTACCTCTAGGATTTTAACAAATATGTCACAATTCATGTGTGTTCAATAGACACAGCATCAACAAGGAAAAAACTGTTTTATTTAATATAAAAATGTATTCTGATCTTCATTATGCTGATTATAACAGATCCATTGCATGCCTTTAAAAAGCCACCTACGCAATCAAAACCAGACTGAACAAAAGGAATAATAGAAAAACAGCAGACTGATGTTATAACCCTTCATGGCGATCAAGAAGGTTTTGACATTACATCCAGTCTCTTAATGTTTCTTTACAGCAACACAAATAAGTATTTGTGATACAGGTAAAATTCCAATATAAAACAGTATCATGCATTCTTTAAAGGTTTCTTGGTCCAGGATTTCTCTCTGTGCTCAAAACTAGCATTAACTCAAACGTTAAGTCTTTGCACAAAGCCAATCAAAAGTTTTCACTTCATATTGTATTGGCTGTCGGTGACAATACGTAACAGCTAGTAATCGGTGGACGGATTCTTTGCCATTCTTAGCCATTATTAACGGAAAGAAGAAAATAAAAATTCTGCACAACAGGTGATTCCAAACATTTGAACTGTGGTGTATACTGTACACCAATTTGAATCCGAATTTGGACATTTAAATAAACGTTGAAAGGTTACTAATGTACACTATATAGTAAATAGGGAATGAACTTGGGTACAGCCTCTGTGGCATAGCTTATTGGGGCACTTTAATGGAAAGAATAAAGCCCTGGCGGTTACCTAATGCCAGTATAGCTTCTCTGTGTCTTCAAATATTTTTTTATTCCATTCAGTAATAAAAAATATTTAAATATTTGAACGAAATCCCATTGACACAGTAAAAAGGGACTTTACAATATATTTTGTTGTCTGTCATCTGAAACATGCATTTTCCAGTTTTAACATATTTCATACGGTCATGTTGCATGTTGCAACACATTACTCTTCATGTATCATGGAACCATTCTGGAGCTAAAACACAGGGTCTCATAAGGATAACTCACTCCACTTTGACATGTGGTTTGTCACTGCCTCCCTAAATTTCCCTCCATTCTTGAAAGCAGGCATCTGCAGGCTGGCTCCATGTAGATGTTTTGGTATTTAAAACATGGATAAGAGCAAGCCATGTCTGACAGCAGGTTATCGATCTGAAGGCAATTTTAGTCCTGCATCAGGAGAAACGTATGACCCCTCTACTTCTCTGTGTGACCAAATCATATCACCCGTGCACATCTTCAATCTGCTGGACGGCAGGCGGATCAGCCGGGGGCTGAACACAGTCGAGATGTGAACGCAGTGTTTGCCATTTCTCGTTACGCCTGCTGCATTTCTCTGCTACGCCTGTATATCTTTATTCATTTATAAATCTCTGCTTTATGAGGCGAGCCTCTATGAGTTACACCGCTGCTAGTCGAGAAACACAAATCTAAGTTATGTCATGTGAAGCACTTTTTCAGATTTTTATTTTGTACTTCCACATTGACTGATTCACACTAATGGGATGTCATTTGAACAAAAAACATAGTGCAACCACTGCAAGTCCAAGTAATGTTTAGCAATAAACTGTCTAGTTCATGTCAGGTCAAAACGTTACAAACCTGGGGCCTAACGAGCTAATGTCTTTCCTTGTCCATTTTGACAGCAAGAATAGCTGACATCCAAAACAAAGACAGGGCGCGTGTCACTGGTTGTTGAAAGAAGGCACGTCTGACACTTCGCTGGTGAAGACAGCTTTACTAATTATAACAGCAGTGTTGTTGTTGCTGTGTTGTTGATACCTGCAAGCTTCTAATGTTAAAACACAGTGATGAAGTAACCTGCCTGCAGGTTAGCTACTTGATGACAGCAAATTACAGCCACTATTTTAATGATATTTCAGGGGTTTCTGATTATTTTGCAACATTTTATCCTGATTTGGTCATCCTTTATGTATAAAAAAAGCCACATGGTCAGTTAAAGTCTGTCGGAACCCACTGGGTCCGGCTTTGGCACGGTACAGCAGATACTTTGCCACCCTGTAATAGGGAAATAAATAGGAAACGATCTGTTTTGGTGACAAGTCGCCAGAGGATGGATAACAACACAACAGTCTACAGAATTAAAACCAAGATGATGGTCAGGAAGATCTGTAGCTGTGAGCTTTATTCATGTAAAATGCTTATGCATGAACATCTCTGTCCTTTCCATAAATATATTGTCCTTTGTGAGCCAAAATATATATTTCATAAAAGTAGCCTGCTGGTCCTCATCCTTCTTTTTAAATAGCTGATTTACTCTAAATGTGAAACCATCATCTGCATATGCAGTACGATTTCTTTGGTCACTGGACAACTAATGTCCTTGTGCTTTCCTGATAATAAATCTTATCCTGCTAGATCCCCTGTGTAGTTATAAACTGCTAGGGCTAGCATGCTAGTTTGTTCTGAAAGGCAAAACTGCTACAACACACACTAGTTCACCATAATCTACAGAAGAAACTACTTACATGTCCCAAGTGCCCCTTGTTAAGAAGAAGTCTCCCAGCTAATCCTGCCTTGTACTGACCAAAATTGAAAAAAAAGTTATCTAATTTGGATAAAAGATTATGGTTGTATCAACCAGCCTTAGCTCCACTGTTAAATTTTATGATTTGGGATCACACAAGAACACACACATAGAGACACACACACTCAAACCCCTGTGCTCCCTCAAGTGAGAGGAGCCAAAGTGATGTGGATGAGGAAGTAATTCTGAATCTGGGAGAGCAGTCAGAAGGAAGCAGATGAGAATGGGAGTAAAGGTAGTGCTTCCAGAGAGGAAGAAGAGAGCAATCGCTCGAAGGCCAAGAGGTAAATATGCTTGTCAAGGTAAAGACCTACAGGCACACTGCACCTTACCTGAAGAAAGATGTAAGCAAACCCTGAAAATCCAATCATGTCTTGAAACCTAAATCCTCCCCTACTGCACAACATGTACCATCAATAGGTGTACACATTATTTCACAAACACATGTACCCATTGGTCACTTTGATAATGTTATTTTTGGAAACACTTGGATTTTGAAAATATTTTGGAGGTTCAGTTGGATTTGAACAATGCTTGACCCTGTGTTTTCAGGGTGGAAAAGGGTATCGGGTTGCAAATGTAGATTTATCAGTATTGAAACTGTGTTAATTCTGGTGGTGATGGCGCTGGGTTCAATTCTCACTGCGATGAATCAACCATTGTCCCTGAGCAAGACACTTAACCCATAGTTGCTCCAGAGGTGTGCAGCCTCTGACACACTGTAAATACCAAGTAGTAAGTCGCTTTGGATAAAAGTGTCAGCTAAATGACATAAAACAAGGTCTCTGTGAGGCTGTATGCACAGTGGTGCTTTGAGCTAAACGCTTATGTTTACTAGGTTTATCTGCATAGTTTGGCGTGTTAACATGCTAACATTTGCTAATAATGCATTCATGTGGTGTTGGCATAATCGAAAAAATGTGTGTTCCCGACAGAGAAAAAAAATTCACGTGAACGCCCTTCAAGTCGAAACAACTACTCAGAATTGTGGTGCTTGCCAAGTTTAAGTCACTTTACACAGAAACAGGGCAGACCTAGATTAGTTAGAAAAGTTCTTTTTATGAGCATTAACGCTGATAAGTGAACCCCAGTTTCCCAGATATCATTAGGATATATCATTTAGGATCCATGAATGTCTGTAATAAAATGTTGTGCTAATCCATCCAGTAAATGTCAACATATTGCCCTTTATGAGTGAAAACTTTCACCTGCTGGGGGTGCTACTGTAGATTAAAAGTCAAGGGATCATTTGGCTTCATCTTCAGGAGACCATACATATATGTACAGAATTGCATGACAATTCATTCAGTAGTTGAGATATTTCAGTCTAGACCAATGTTGTGTTCTAACCACCAACATTGGCATCCATATTTTTCCAATGTAAATTTGCTGTAAGGCATGTTGGCTTTAACCGGCATCCATATGATGCCTCTTTGAGGGTTAAATGTGGCTTCAGATATTTTCTGACACTTAAAATAATCTTCCAAAGAAGGGTTCAGGTTGTGTTTTTTAACTTGGATGGCATCCTGTTGCCTGAGGGGAGGTAAACATGACATCCTGGGTTTGTGTCTAGCCCAGGACCTTACTACATGCCCTCCTCCTTCTCCTCCTCCTCCTCCTCCTCTTATTCTTCTGTCTCTGTCTCATAATGTTCCCTGTCTTGCCACACTGAACTATCGAAGCAAAGCTAAAATGCCACACACAGAAAAAGATCTGGAAACTCAGTTAGGTCCAAAAAGAGCTGACTGGATATAGATTGTAGAATGTGTAGTTTCTGCTTGAAACTAAGCAATCCACCCACCCAGGGCATATTTATCATCAACAGCTTGAGAGATGGCACCTTCATTGATAAAAAGCCATGAAATAAACACACAACATGATCAGCAATAAAAGCAATGCAACAACATGAGACATTCATAGACACATGAACCATGTGAAAGCATTCAGGGTGTGGTTTTTATCATGGAGTGCATTCAAGCAAGACAAACCAGCTGCACACTGTTAAATGTTCATTCAGTCTTTTCATTTTCCTGATTGAAGAGACCGCCTTGATGCCTAAAGATGGCATTTGTTCTGAGTTACACCACATTCACTCCCTCCTTACATCTTCAGTTATGTTGGGACCACTTTCTAATAAGGTGCCTCTAAAGGATTTATAAGTTGTAACTAATTGTTCTATTTAAGGGAAATAGATAATTTACAAATGATCTATGGATCAGTTATAAGCCATTAATACAAACAAGTTTTGGTTATTGGCAGGTGATAATAAGTTAATCAGTAAGTTATTAATAAAGGTTTTTACATGGCTTTGTTGAATACTCATTTCTGATTGGCCCATTAAGTATACCAAGTATACTTACTATTAATAATTATTAATTGAAATTGCTTCCTAAATCTCAAATCTTGGTTAATCTCTTATGGGATACAGACTCTGTCCATGTTTCTCTGGCCAGGCAACACATTGCACAATATAAGAACTGATTTTAACTCCAGTTTAAATCTTTTAGCTCCAGATTGAGTCCAATAGTAGCTGGAGCTGCCACAACCATTTGGACCACATTTCGATTTTTTTTCCACAAGTGGAATCACGACAAATTGAATAGTAATTCTGTAGTTTGAGCTGGTTAACAATAAATACAACCAAAGGCTATCAACAGTCAGTGATAATTATACAGTTCTCTAATGTGTTGCAGTTGAAGGCAAATTGAACTCAATCTGAAAGACTGAACTGGCATGTTTAACAAAAAAGATCTAAACAAGAGTAGTCAACACTGACCTTCAATAAATATGCATTTAATTGGAATAAAATTAATCACCTTTCCAGGCACTCAATTTAACATGTATCTAACAGAGAGGAGCCATGGTGTACTGCTGCCAAGTGAGTTTGCTTTGATTTTAAATGTCATACAGCCTGTAGGTGGCTTTACTCAGCTTGTAACCCAACTTGTCCCTGAACCCCCCATAGTGAGGCGCCTCTGTTATCAGGTTTGGTTGCACCTTGAATAGACTGACTGACTGGAATACCAGACAACGTAATGCAAATCCTTTACCCAATCCTTCAATTTCTTAGTCAGAGAAACCATAAAGGTCATGGGGGTGGTTCAGACATATAAACAATTCATCTTCAGCTACACTCCATTCTGCTTCTTTCTAGCCCACTTTAAAACACAAAAAAACAGTGACAAATGCACATTTACCAGCTGTGTTGTGTAACTGTCTGTCATCTACTACAATGCAACACTGTACACTGAATTGACTGTGCACTGTCACACTTTGTTTTTCCATAACTTCAGTGTGGCGAAATACTGTACATAATGTTCACTTAAATAATTCAATATACAGAACATACCCGCTCCGACATGAACTAATGTAATACAAGCTATTGTATTACAATAGTACAATTGTCCTATTTTCCTCTGGACGCGTCTAAGCTGCGTTTCCGGATGTGTTGCGGCCATTCAAATCAATGCTTGATATTCAAGGCTCCACCACGGAGCGTCCCAGAAATATGCGTGAAGCGGCTTTCCGCTCCGTAAAAGATACGAGCCAGGTCTACTTTTCTGTGAGCTGTGGGGCGTTCGGACAGTCGGGCAGGAAGTGAAACAGGAAGACTATCCAGTCGATTTACCAAAAGATAAACCCCAATACTGTACATGTGTCCTCTACAACATCACAGACACGGAGAGATTTATCTTGGAGCTGGAAAAACATAAAAGACATCACAGATCTTTTTTATAAAGATGCCAGAAAAGAGAATGCATGTAGTTTAACTATAGCAGTTCCTGGAGTGGAATTGAAGTACTAGCTTAGTAAACATGTCATTGTTCTGTAAAGTACAAAGAAGAGACAATATAATCTGCGAGCTGAGCAGGAAAGACGCTCCGCTTCTGAGACGCTCCTGGTGTGCTATGGACGAAACAAAACCGGAACGCAGCCAGAACACTGCACAGACATGTTTAGTGGACAATAGGGATAGACCTTATCGAGAGGTGGTATGTTTAGAGGGGAAGTGATGCCGGATTAATTCTGGATATTTCCCCCTGGGGTCTAGATACTGGTGGTGACAAGAGCTTGGCTAAAGATCTTGATGATGGAATATAGAGCAGGACCGGACGTTAATATGATGAAGCCTAGAGGTGAAGGTGTGGAGGAAGGTCACATTAGTTTGCACTGAGATGACAACTGACAGCAGCAAAAAAGAGAACAGATTTTAAAGTTGACAGCAAGGATATAATGGGCTAAGAGAGATTGTGGCAAGATCTGGTTGGACAATTTAGAGTGAACGCCTACAGAGTCTAAGCTGGAGAGAGATGAAAATGAATGAGTGATTAAAGGAAGTGTTCCTGATTGAACCTTCACCAAGCTTCATTTGGTGTTTAGTGTAAATGCATCTCTAGAGGGATCAAGGGGCAGCTTACCAAGGTGTTGCCGACTCATTAGAGTCAGCAGGATACGATCAAACTGCACTCAGATCTATACAAATGGAGCTGTTCATGGAAACCACAATCTGGACAGCAGGAGGGCAGGGGGACGGTTGACAATAGTGTGACATGTTCTTAAACAACAGAATTGTTTGCACTTGTGTTATTAGGATTGATGAACCCCACATTTTCGTAAATGAAAACGTGTGCCAGTTGTTGCTAATTACCATAAGAAAACTCCCCGTAAATTCCCACATAAGGATATAACACTTTAAGGCCGTGTGCATGAAAAGTTGGAGAATGTCCAAAAGACGCACAGACAGCGGTGGTCCACCAAACAAAAAAAGACCTCAGAAATTCTTAAATAAAAATTCTACTGCAACAGGTTGAACAAGGTTTAATATTTAGTAGTGTTTCCAGTGGTGTTTTTTTTGTTTTTGATCAGAAATATATTAAAGTAAAATCATTGTAAACGACTGTAGAAGTAAATTAAATGCCGTCAACAATTATTTGGATCAAAATGTCATCACTTAAATGTGTGTAAGAGGGCTCTTGAGTGTGTGCAGATGTTGTTCTTAGCTAAAAACAATTCCAAGATAAGAGAACATTAGTGAAGAATCTTTGTAAAAAGTGCTTAAGTCGGGTTAAGGAACCTGTTTCTTTGTAAGAACGGTTGGTGAATGAGGCCCAATGACTCGTCAAACACACTATAAGAGTGTTATTTTCTATAATATGCTTTACAGGGAGAAGGCAGGAATATGCTGGACAACAACAAATTACCGTTTAAGCGTTGAACATAACCATACATCACTGCTTCTTGTTTTGCTTTTGAATTTCATATTTCAACTGACCTTGCAAGGTTTTGATTTAAATTTAAAAAAAAAACATGTTCTTTTTTTTGGACAATGCAATGGCCAACAAAGGAAAGATCTACAGGAATAGTATGGACAGACATAGTGTAGGCTACAATAGTTCTGAGGGATTGTCAGTTACGCATCTGTTAGCAAATGAAGACACATTTGGTCAGTGCAGGGTTGATTCAGTACTCTACCCTGCATGAGCGAGAACTCATGAATGATTCAAACACCCAGGCAGCACTCTTTATTTATCACACTTCATGTTCTTGATATCTCCTGTTTCCTCTGCATCAGAGCACACTGGATCAAGTGGGATCTCATGGAAGGCAAAATCAGCTGATTGGTTTTATATGGGCTGCACGTACAGGTTATGTGTTACTCTCTGCCCTGAGTTCTGCATGTTATCACAGATGGCTCCATCAAGTGGTCTCCATCTTCCTCACACTAAACACTAAACCCACAAAAGAGAGTTGAACCTCTGTGTAATTAGGGTCTGACTTTGAGAGAGGTCTGAGAGAGCTAAATAGGTACATTAGGACATGAAATAACTTAATTGTTCTACTCAATTATACAATTACTGTAATGCCTGCTGAAAGCTTGGAGATCTGCATCTACTATATGTGGGGTTGGTTCGGTTTAATATCATTTCAGGGGGTGTAGAACACTCCGGTTAGCTTTGCCAATGCCAAGCTCTATATGTGCAGATTTCATTGACTAATGGCAGACTAAAATGAATCCTTTGGCTGTTTCAATTTAAAACATACATAAGTATTACATTGTTCTCTAATTCTACTATGATGAATGAAGAGGTTTACATAAGAGAACATGAGCGTTTGTGCAACAACATTGTTACAATCATCAGGCTGTTTTCCATCCTGTTTGACACGTTTTGTTTACATACCCTGTATATATTTTTATCTTTCTGTCAGTTTCCCCGCCTACAGAATGTTAGGCAGCATTCCCATTTCCACTCTGGCTCTCTTTTCTGTAAATACTCCTCTGGTAGGCGAGTAGGACGCTGATATTCAAACAGTGCTGTGAGAAGGGAAATTTGGCTAAAAGCTTTTTTATTTAAGCCACATAGACGTCCACGGGCAGTCAACCCACTCTGCCTGGAATAAAAGCAGTCACCAATGAACACTGAGCATTTTCTAAGCTCTGTCAATCAATACTTGCTATGAGGTAAAACTACTCGCTAAAGACAAGATAAAATACTTTTGGCTTACTTAGTTTTGTTTGTGCAAGAGAATATACTGTAGGTTTAAGACTAACAAACAATTCAAAAGATACTAAGAGACTTTGCTGAGACACTATGAGTCAGAGCACACAGAAAGATAAGAACCTGCAGGGAGTTAAAGCTTTGAAACTCAAAGGATCAGTTCTTGGAAATAGTGTGAGGATGTTGCCTCCTGAATTATTTTTTGGAGCACTGTGTGGGATTTTTGTTCGGCTGCTCTATTCAGTAAGATACAGATTTCTACCTGGTGGGATGAAAACAAATGCTAATCGAGTGGAGATGAGCGAAGAGCTGCAGGCTCCTCCCCCCCCACTCTGTATATTAAAGTGAAAACAGAATTTTAAGTAAGTAAGTTTGAGATACTTGAACTTTACTTGAGTGTTACCATTTTTTGAAAGTTATTACTTACACTTATATGTATTTCATTATACTTAAATACTTAATTTCCGAGGGAACTAATGCACTCTTTACTTTACTACAATTAGTTGACAGTTGTAGTTATTTTTCAAATTAAGATTGTACATGATACAAAGACATGATGAGCTTATAAAAAGCAATGCATTGTTAAAGATTAACCCATTGGCTCCTAGCTTACATGACTAGTGACTCCCTACAGAAAAACAGCGTTTCATTGGGGCCCTTTGCCACATTTCAAAATTTCCAAGAAGATACAAACATTTGTGTAGCAGGATTTAGGGCGCTTTCACATCTGTAGTTTGGTGGACTCATTGCGATTCGAGTTTAAAGCTGTAACATTGTTGCATTTTCCATTTGGTTTGCACCAAACATTGAAAATGGATCTCACGCGGTCAAAGAATATCCGAGGGAAACCAGCTACAACAGTGACATTCCATGTACAGTGGCTGGAATAAGTTTACACACCCATGTTAAAGTTGATTAAAAATAGGAATAAAAAAAACAGCTTTTGGAAATTGAGCTTAATTAAAAAAATGTAAATAAAAAAATGTTCTTCCTTCAAATACAGGGGACATAAGCATACACACCCCTTTGTTAAATTCCCATAGAAGCAGGCCCATTTTTATTTTTAAAGCCTGTTATTTCATAGATCCAGGATACCTGCATCCTGATAAAGTTCCATTGGCCTTTGGAATTAAAATAACCCTCCATCATAACATACCCTTCACCATAACTAGAGATTGGCATGGGTCTTTCCATAAGATCATCTGCAATGCAAATCAAACCAGCGGTTTAGCCAAATTCCTGCACATGAATTTTTAATTAAGGTATTAAGATCAATTTCCAAAAGTTTTTTTTAATCCTCATTTTAATCAACTTTTGCATGGGTGTGTAAACTGATTCGAGCCACTGTATACACCTTTGTTTTAAAGGTCCTTTACTCAACGTTCATTCCAAAAGCTGTGTACAGCCTCCTGGCACACACGCAGATTGTTCGGTATTTTAAGTACATTTTTTTACGTATATTTTTAATAGAATATTGAATGCAGGACTTTTACTTGTAATACAGTATTCCTACATTAATGTATTGGGGTACTTTTACTGCTATAATGCATATTTTATAATAGGGTCATTCCCTGTCAAATTGTATAGAGGTTTTTGTTTACATTTTAAAATTTGTTAAATGTTAAGTATGTGCTATCTAAGACCCAAAAATAAGTTCTGTGAACCATGGGAGTGAGACGCGATGCTGCACAGACACACGTCTTATGTGCCCCCACTTTGTTAATTGGATGCATTCTTGTTAAATTGTGGACAATCACGTATTGACAGTGCTTGGATTTACAAACACACTTGGCTGGATAACAATAGTGACATTGTAACAATCCATTGTCTACCGCAATGGTTCTCAGCGCAAACAGGAAAAAAAGCTCTGTGCAACAACACCTGGTTTCATGTGAGGAAACCCTGTCGTGGCCTGTTACTGTAACATGCCTTGAAGTAGCTTGACATGATGAAAGCTATCAAACATGATGTTCTACAGACATCTTGTTTATTGCGTTGTGATCAGATACAGGGAAGATTGAGGACTTTCATTACGTTATACAGTAGTATGATCAAGTGTTTTAATGGAGAACCCTGACACCAAACACTGTTTCATCAACAACAAGGCAGGGGATTTACATTTGTAAAGGATTATTGATGTGTTGTGTTATGACACACACTCAAGTTGACTGCTCCCACAAATGCGCTGGAGAACAGTACAAGGACTTCCAGGACTGTGCTTCATTATCACGTTAAATCTTAGGTTGTACAAAGGAAGGCAAGACTGCTACAGACACCTCAAAGTATCTATGTAAATCAAAGGGAACAGTAAGTGATGGCACAGCGCTGCTCTTCATGGACTTCTATCCATATTCCCACGGAAACAGTTCCAGACAGAATGTTAAAAAAGATGTGTAATGATGTGAATATGAAGCAGCAGAGAGAACAGCTGGAACTAATAGAGTCCCATAGTCTAGTATAGAGTCCCATAAACAAATTTTTCAATAGTGAACAAAGGACTGAGTGTACCCCAACAGTCTCAAGTGATTTCCCAGCATGCATGTAAAGATGCAGGGGTGGACAAGCTGAGCTAAAAGCTGCAGTAAGCTAAAGAACAATTATTAACTGTACAGTTACACACCTACTTTCTTCTTAGGGGAAACTACAAAGACAATAAGTCAGTAAAAAAAGCTACATTTTATATTTTCAATGAAAACAAATTAAAACACCGTAACTCTGAGTTTATATCATATCATAAGCTCATAATTTTGTGAAAAGTTTCACCCACCTTTTTCCGGTGATGTGAGGTTCAGTTACAACTCCTCCTCATTTCCCTCCTCACACAAAGTGGAGGTTTAGAGGCTGTAAAGTCACACCATCAAGAACGCCCCTGCACTTATTGATAAAAGTGGACTTTCATGGAAAAATATGTAATTTTTGTAGCTTTCTGAGTTTTTGCAGACCCGAGGCTCCCATAAAAAGATGACTCGAGCTCCTCTACTTGGTGGGGTTGCCAGAAGCGGGCGAGTCATGGATCTTTATGTAAGCCTCTCTGTGATGATATTTTGATTAATTTTATTGGAGACACAGCATGCATACTAAATATGCCTTTAACGCTCAAGATGACAATTAAATGTCACGCAATACTGTGAGAAGTGCTTGATTTGTGATACTGAGCTATCCGTTTTACATCATTTGCGAAATGAGGCAGGGATATTGCTTTGTTGAATTCAGAAAACCGCTGCTTGGGATTTTTATTGTCTAATGTAACCTTACCAAATCTGTTTTTTTATTATAGTGTTTATAATTCATAGGATGAGTGTTTATAATTCATCCTTTTGAATTATAAATGAACACCAAATTAGAAAAAATCATAAGCTTTCTACCCCTTTTTCAACCCTCAGCCTAAAACATCAACTTAGTACATCCAATATTTCATTATGTAATGGTAATAAGTCAGTTTTTCATTCCAATAATTTTTTTTCATACATTTCCAGCTAATTGGCAAAAAAACCCACAAATGACTGTGATTTTTTATCCACTACCATTGTGTTCATATCAGGAGTTAACCAGAGAAACAGTTGGTGGTGTTAATTTTCCACTTGGGTGCCATTAAACCATTTCGGAAGAAGATGGTGCAATAATTACATAATTAAAAGAGTGCCAGTCAAACCTCAATTGGTGGAAAAGAATGTAGAAACTGACATTATCTTCTCTTTACTAGAGCAGAAACTTGAGTGACAAATAAATCACGTTCTACATCAACTTTTCACCTCAGCTTTTTTGTAATATTTTTTGCTTCTGTTGAATTTCTGACGTTACCACTGCACTTTTTTCAAAGCCCATTTAAAAAATTTACATAAAAACAGGTGGATGGAAAGACTTACTGACTGCACCAATTTGCACTGACATTATCTATCTTTTCTACAACTAAAAACTGTTGCCATCAAATTGTTTTGCAAGGTGCTATGATCACAAAGTTATGCATAGTATTTAGTGGCTTAAAGGTCCCATGACATTGTGCTCTTTGGATGCTTTTACATAGACCTTAGTGGTCCCCTAATACCATATCTGTCTCTTTCCCAAAATTCAGCTTTGGTGCAGACTTACAGCAACTAGAGCCCTTAGTATGTGCTATTTCTGAGTCTGTAGCTTTTGAGGGGGGGGGGGGCAAGGTGGAAGCTCGGGGTGTGTTTTTGACCAACTGCCACTTTGCTCGTTTGAAAGCCATGATGTCTCTCTCTCATGGGTGGGCCAAATTCTCCGCGCAAGCAAAGCAGAGAGAGGGGAGGTAACCTCGCCCCCTAGGACATCATAAGGAGCAAGATTCCAGATCGTCCAATCTGAGCTTCCATTTTCTTGAAGGCAGAGCAGAATACCCGGGGCTCGGTTTACACCTTTCGGCATTTCTAGTCACTGAGGGACCATAGGCAGGCATATTATTGTTAAAAAACCTCATAAAGTCAAAATTGTAATGCCATGGGACCTTTAAACATGCCTTAGAGTAATGTTAAGGCCATCGGTTATAAATCTCAAAAAACAAATTTAAAAAGAAACATGTAACTCAATTAGTGGCATAGCAATAGCATTATAAAGTCAGTCACATTTCTGAGAGGCAGATTCTCTGACGGCACATTCAGTGCACCCAAAAGCGATAAATCCTCTTTATTTTAATGACCCCATTGCCTTTCCGCTTTGACTTCATCTTATTCAAAATGAAAATGTGTAATTTCTCCGTAAAATTGGTACAGTGTGATTAAAGATTACATACATAATTTGTAAGCCTGCAGTTGTCTAGAGTCCATCTGGCAAGACAGACACCCCCCCACTCCAAGAAAGTCAAATCCACTTTAGCGGAGCATAAAGGAAAGACGTAGTACACCAATAAAAGGAAATCCTCCTGCCTGGCTGATATTAGTCCTGGTGAGCTCAGCAAGCATTTCTAGCCTAACTCTCCTCACGGGGGCCAGACATTGTGGTCTGTGCTCTGTCTAAAGCACAGCTGTATTGTACTACTCATTGAGTTTTCCATCCAGTTGGAGCAGCAACTGAGAAACTGAAACACTAAGATGTGTGTTCCAAGAGTCCAAAGAAGCAGGGCTGTGACCTATTATCGATCCCTCTCAAGTAGGGTGCTGAAGCCTTGAAAGAACTTGAGTTCAGCATCTTCTCAGGGAGCAACAAGCAGGAAGTCGGGAGAAAGAAAGAGATTCTTTGGCTGACCAAGAAAAACAAGTGTTGGGCTTTGATTTACAAAAAGCTCGATCATAGCTGAGCTCACCCTTTGGGCCACAAAGAAAATCACAACAAAAACTTTAGTCATTCATATATAACAAACACCTGTAGTACCACCAATCAATCTACACAAGATTCCACGTCCAAATTCTGGTGGATGTCACCTTCCACTTTTTTGTGTTGGAATTTTAAACTCTGGTCGATTTATGAGGACTATGGTAAACTGCTCCTCAGCTCTCTGCATGGTAAATCTAGACAGCTAGCTAGACTATCGTACATGTTTCACCAAAACAAGTTCCGTCCCAAGGCAATTTTGTAGCGGCACTATGCCTCCGTCTGGTGCTTTACCCATGACGATTGGGATTGGTTTAAAGATTTGCCAATAAACCAGAGCTTTTTCTCCCATCCCAGAATGCCGTGTGGACTAGCCAGACCAGACCAGCCAATTTGTTCTATTGAATTTATTGGATAAACAAATGTCTTTGAGTTAAGCACCGCATACTGTAATAGTATATTCCAGAAATGGGCAGAATATGCAGTTTTGTTTATACAGTGGGTGTTTGCGTGCAGATTTAGTGCTCTGCAAACTTTAAGACCTTCACAGCTACGTGGATTTAGAGAAGAATAATTTGAGTTTATGCCATATAACTACCACTATGGCTTATTGCAGCAGTCGCAATGGCTTGCTCCGAATAAGTGAACACTTTTTTCCCACAGAGAGTTAAACGTAGAGTGAAGGAGATTCCAAAGGGTCACCTCACCACCAAAATTGATAACACAAGTTTAAAGGTTATGAATTAACAATTGATAGAGGTTGACAGGGTCATATGATAAATGGAACTAACAATAATGTTGATGACACGGTTTGTTTATATTAGTAATTTTCAGTAGTAAAACAGGTCTATATTTTCAACAATATTCAGGACACACAAAACAAAGATTTTTCCATTAGAAAAAGAAGTTGAACGTTTTTGGCTTAATGCGCCACTGAGCAACTTTCACAGAAATGGATGGGCTCTGCTGTATCCACTCATTTTCATCCATGAGTAGGACCCGCTCCTTATGTAGATACAATAGGCTCATGTTATGTTAGCAAAAACACAATTCTTAGTTTCAGGTGATTATAAACAAATGAAAACATAACTATGAATATTCAATTTCTGTCAATGTATTGTATTGTTCCCCCTAAGTCTTGTACACTGGTCCCTTATGTTGCCTCATTAAACTGCAAACAGAACACTCATGCGCTACACCGAAGGCTAGAGACGAGAGGCTATCTGAAACTGGTGAACTGAGCGCTCTGTGGACAGAGTACCCACCCACTGCAGTGATGTTTAAGTTAAGTTTTGATTCATCACTTGGCGTGGGCAGAGAGGTGATCAGACACAAGGATTTAATTTAGATAAATTGAGTGACTTCTCAGTAAGGGCGTTGAAGCACTCTTCCTGCATACGCTCTGTGGTTCAAACTGATGAAAGAAAACTGGTGGAATTTGCATTTCAAAAACTGAAGCTTTTAAAAAAACCTTTATCACCAGCCATATTTAAAGGCACTCCTGTTAATGCATCCATGCAAAGTGTGACAAACTGAAGCCAAACAAAATTTCTCCCCTCTGATGACAGCCCCAGACGCCAAATGGATCTGTGTAATAGCTGGCATTATCATTACATAATGTGCTTAGTGGGATGGAGGGAGGGCAGAAGCAGTGTTTGTATCTGATGAAGCCGTGCTGCTGCAAACTTAAAACACTTTGTGGCTTCTGTTAAAAGACAGCACCAGTAATAATAATGCATAATGTGAACAGGCTGACAATCTGGCCCGCTTTGTCAGTGCTGGGTTATTCACAATGAAACAGGGGATACTATAGTGAGTCATTACTACTGCATGACAGTTTGCAGATACACTCTTAATAGGATTCTGCTGTGCTAGGCACGGCAAGGCTGAAATCACGCTTTACTTTGAGCTGAGCATTATGAGGCTCAGGGGATGTTTTCAAGTGGATTGATGCCACCCTCTGTTTTGTAAAAATCTGGAAAGGGCTTTTGGTCTACGAGAGTCAACAGATGGCTCAACACAATACACACTTCTTTTTCTTCTGCTCAGTACACTCAGTTTATAGAAGATTATCCCATTGATCAGATACCAAAAGCAGTTATACATTGCTGCTAAAATGTTTGCAAAGCCAATTTGATTGAACTCACCTAAACGGCATTGGTGTTCTCTTTTGGAAAAGTCAAGTGCCTTTTATCCCTCTACAATACTGTAAGCTTAAGACTTAGCATGGCATACTGTTTTACTGACTTAGATTTGATTTGATGCTGCACGTTTGCACTTATGTTATTAAAAAAAGACAAAACGCAGTTGAGAAATGATCATATCTGACTATAAACTGGGATGGTGCATGGGGACACATTGCATTGTACTTCTCTTGCACTTAACAACGCAACCCGGTGTCATGGCAGTTCGGGAAATGGTCACGTTATTTTGATCTATTTATTTGTCAACAGGGACACAATTTTCTGGTTTATTTTGTAGTGGTCACCAGGAGGCCAGGGATTGCTGTGACATTAAAACCAGTTGAAGAAGTACTCCGATCATCCGGTTATAGTTAGGTTACGTTTAAGCACAGCCACTACTAACCCTAATCTTATAGGGTTAGTATATTATTATATAATATAAGTCCTGTAATTCTGGAGTGATTGAGGCTGAAGTGGCTGCTTATTTTGACTATGTGAGATCAATGAAAAAACGGAGCTATTATGTTTGTAGCTGGTACAGAAAACATGAGACACTTGAACTAAATCAATAATTGATACATATATTTTTAAATGCGCGTCCATCCCCCTATATTTCTCTCATGCATGCCACGGTTGATTGATTTTTTGCTTACCTTGAAGCTATGGTTCGTAGTTTATTCTAAGTTTACTTAAGTGGGAATTTTAAGTAATGAAAACAATACTGTCGGGGCACCTCATAATATGGAAAAAAGCACAATATGAGCACTTTAAGTCAAACCACAAAGATTAATGAGGAACTTCTGTTCTTTTACCAACAAAAAGAAATCACCATTATCCTCTATGTCTATAACAAAGAAATATAAAATATAGTTTTGTCAATTTTATTTACTTTTTCTGACAGTCGAGTTGTCTTTGTTTTCCCTCACCAGTTGACAACTACAAACAAACACTGTAGCTCAAGTCTTGTTCTAAGGAGACAGCAGTACTGCCAGAGCGAGACATCTCAGGGGAGACCTGCATGTGCATACATTACCAACT
>NC_048419.1:21254035-21289397 GCF_013103735.1 Etheostoma cragini | reverse complement strand
AACCAACCTGCACTAACCTGTCAACACATAAGGCTCTGAAGCTTATCTCTCAGGAACACAAGAGCCTGCTTTGTCATGTGGGTCATGCGGTTCACTTCTCCTGGCCGTGGCGAGAGACGTGGCCCTCTACACCCACTATAAACAACCATTAATTGATGTGGCAGAGATCCGGATGTCTAATTGCTTTTGATTTCCCCCCTTTGCGGGGGAGCTGGGACACTTGGTGGGTGATGCACTTTTCTGTTTCAATTAAAATCAAGGTTGAGTCACAATGAATCAGAAAATGCTGCTGTTATGCAGATTAGCCAGCAGGTTCTTGGCGAGGATTGAGATATCCCTGTGTGATTTGGTACATTAGGGAGAACACTACCCCACCCGCCCCCAGAGGAAGCATGCAGATACTGGATCAAGTCCCACAGGACCGTGAAGAGCCAATTTGGGGGAGCGCTGGATCTTTCAAATCATAAGCCTTGGGAAGAAGAGAGTTCCTTTCTTCTACATGTCACGCAGCAACAAGGTAAAAGTCAGGTTTTGAAAGACAGTCAAACAAATTCAAACTGAAACCGCTTTTCACTTGGATCATAGCAACTCCTGTTGCACCCTCAGGAGGGAGAAATTAGTTTACCTCAGAGTGTGACTCATGTATCAGGCCAAGAATGATCAGATCAGTGTGTTAAAACTTGACTAACGCTCTAAGATGAGATGCAGTTGGAAACATACACAAGCCAAGATGATAAGACACAAATGTGGTTAGAACATCCATTCCATTACTGTTATTCTTACAAGCTTGTTGCCAGCAGAAGCTAATATCTGTGCAAAAGTGATATGATGTGTTCCCGGCTTTTATAATGAGCTTTCAGTAAATAGCCTTGGTTTCAGCTGTCCTTCAGCAAGTCTTGTTAACATTGCTTGATTCCTAAAAGAGAAATCCTTTCACATTGTTCCACAACATCAATCTGCGATGCTTGCTTCATATTTTCTGACTTATTTATCATGACATTTTGCTTTTCTTTATTAAGACTGACTTCTTTACATTACATTTTTTACCAGAGGAAAGTAAGCAATTTCTCCTTAATCAAAAAAAGCACACAGGCACAAAAACATAGGCCTTACTGTATTGCATTGTGGACCAGTAGGGCTACGTGTACAATTAATTCCTCACTGTAAGCTTAAGTGCAAAATAACAACATGAAAAAGTGAATCTGACACTGACACCACAACATGATGGTGAGCCAGGTATATCACCTGTTGTGCTTTGGTGTAACTTTCCCTACATAATGTACAGCAGGCATTAATAACTGAGTCTATGTTGCCGTTCATTTAAGCAGACCAGTGCTGCTGCAGTAGTATTTTGTTTATACGTCTTATGTTTCTCCTTTCAAACTCCCCTGGCAGCAGCAGCGGCGGCAGCAGCAGCAGCTTGGGATTATTTAGGACATTGCATCAGACTCAAACAGCCACATTTATTTATTTCAGTGCTTTCATTAGACACGTCAACTGTAGGTGAGGCTGGTGATAAGCATGCAGATGACTCAGACTTTGGATGACCCATTCAGTATTTGATATTTACAATAAATTGCTATCATATTTACTCAGATGCTCTTCACTCATTTTCTTTTCTTTTTTTTTTTAATTGGAATTGACTTCGTAATCATCCTGCATCACTGATGACTCTTCAGGTGATTGTAAAATCATTAAGATGATGCTCCGGCAGATGTTTGTGACTAATTGCCTTATTAGCAATGAGGATGGAGAGGAGCAGTGGTTTTGACAAACAACTTAGTTTGGCTGATCCTCAACTGACACCTTAAATCAAGTAAGGAAGTTACTTTGCACTAGCACCAATATGATAAAGTTACAGTAAGTGTATGCATACCACAGCATCCCAACACCTGTTACATATAGCCAACCACATTTATACCTGGGGTACTCATTGCTGCTTTTTGCAGATGATATGGTCCTGATGGCATCATCGGCCTGTGAGCTTCAGTACTCACTGGAATGGTTTGTAGCCGAGTGTGAAGCGGCTGGGATGAGGATCAGCACCTATAAATCTGAGGCCATGGTTCTCAGCAGGAAACCGATGGAGTGCCTCTCTAGGGAGGGGTTGCAGGCACGTCCAGCTGGGAGGAGGCCTGGGGGAAGACCCAGGACGAGGTGGAGTGATTAAATCTCCAACCTGGTCTGGGAACGCCTCGGGATCCCACCCAATACTGGATAAGCGGATGAAGATGGATGGATGGATGGGTGGGTTTATACATCCCGTAAGAGGCATGTCACAGCTGATTGGATAGCTAATGTTATCAAGAAAAGTCAACTGTGAATCAAACCAATAAGCAGGATTGACAGATTGAAATCTGTATGTCTTTTCAAGTTGCATAGGTAATGTTTATAAGACCTCAGTATGCTGTAAGTTGCACCATGTGTCTTCCCACCATGTTTAAAGGCAAAAGTGTTTGTACCATTTCTGAATGGCCACACAGCTGCTGTTATCCTCCTCAAATCTCCAATTCTCTTTGTAGAGGCGGCACAATAAATTGTACAAATGGGCACAATGGTGCACACTTTTAGTAAGCCTCTCCTTAAAGGATTCATCGTGTTGCACTTGGTTGTACTGTAAATACGTAAAGTAAAAGAAAAGAAAAAAGGAGAGCTTAAGAAAGAATTTACATCTCCGCAAACCTGGCCAATCAATGTGTTAAGCAGGCATGTTTGTCACATTGTCTGTTTTAGAACGTTACACAAATTTGGATCCGCCAGATAGGGGGTGGTGAGACACTGTTTGTGGATTTGACGAAGACATTGAAGAATAGTCAGCTCTTGACATTTCCCAATCACAACTCCATCAGAAAGTGGTGCGCTAGAGAAGCAAAGTAGCAATTGGTCTTGCCCCAAAGATAATAGGGGGCAATGGTAAATGGACAGCACTTGTACAGTGCAGCACTTTCATACCGTAGAGATTATTTGCCTCTCATTCACTTATTCAAAACTTGCGGGCCTGACAATCAGGAACAATTTGGGGACCCATGTACAATGTATTTTGATCTGTTGATTCGTCAAAAGGGACACACATTTTTTTGTTTATTTCGTGGTGGTCACCACGACATGGGACACGATCCGTGGCTTCTGGGGGACGCAACAACGGGAAAATATAACCCCACATGCAAGCAACAACTGCCATGACACTGGGCTGCTCTGGGGGACGCAACAACGGGGAAATTAAACGCCACGCACGGTGATAACAATGGGACGGACCACCACACGTGGGGGGCGCTACAACAATGGGACGGCCGGGGTTTAGAAAAGAACAACGGGGAAAGGAACCGTCACACGCAGGACACAGCGACAACAGCCGGACTGTTGTGGTTAGGAGAAAAATAACGCGGAAAAGAACTGCCACACGTGGGGCGCCAGCCCTGGTCTCTGGGGTAAAAGTCCTGTGTTATTATTATTATTTTTTTTTTTACCTGGATGTGTAAATGGAGCCATGGTGAACCTTTACCACACAACAAATCCCTGGATAGAACTGGCTGGCTGTTTGGGGATTTAGAGTTAGCAGTATGCTATGTGTCTGAGAGAGAAGTATCACATGGCACTTGATAATAAAAATTCCCACACACTTCACATTGCACCAACAAAGGCATTTCAAAACAGCATGTTGTGAAAGCTGGAAACAAAATAGCCTTGTAAAGTCATATATGGCTACCGAAGTGAAGACTCTAATTGAGGACTGCTCTCACAAATAAAGGCAGAATGCATCTCTCCATCTCTTTTTCCTTGCTGAGGGAAATCCTGGTTGCATGGCGGAGGGTTATAGAGCAACATCTGCCAGGGCCGACCTCCTCTGCTCTCTACCATCCCCCCACCTGTCCAGTTCTGGATTAGAAATGACCTAACCCCCCCGCCCCGCATGGCGCTCTGCATGGATTACCGCTAAGAGAAGCTGCACTGCTGTCACACATTAGCCTCAATCACAATCAGAAACAGTCTCTTGTGCAGACAATACCCGCGACAAACCTCTGGAGAGGGTTGTTAGAATTTGACACAAACACACCGTGAAGTTAATTCTGTTTTTGTGAACTGTGAGAGCAACGTGTTATTCAGAGCAAGCAGCAGCCGCGACAAGTTCAGAGGCAACCGAATGCTATTACAGAGACTCTTGACTGTCTTCACTGTTTCAGTGATTTAGCAGACAGATCCTGAGGTTTGTCAAAATGATGCAGGTAGCAGCAACTTTCATTTTGGCACTACCTTTAATCGAGTCCTCAGCACTAGTGCAGACTGTCGTATCATCTGTCTGTGAAGATGTTTGCTGGGAGTAAAAATGGTTTTGCAGGATGCAGACATTTTCTATGTATTAAAGTTGTTATTGCTCCAATTGTTGTGCTCTGTTTTACTAATCTCCATTATTATTCATCCACTTAAACCTGTTAGATATAAAGCAATGACATTCAGCAAAGGCTTTCTCAAAGAAGCCGCCCCCCTGTGGTGGAGGCAGATATAGACACACACAGACACACATCTTTATGCTTTGGAAATTAACACAAAAACAGACAGACAGATGAACAATATGCTCACTCAATCGTAACTTGCCCTTGACCAGCCAATACATGGGCTTACAAATGCAGTCAGACTCTGCTGAGTGCAAAACTGCGACTATAGTGAAGCCATGAATCACTCATCTCTGTGAGACTGATCAACAGTATAGACTGAGCACACTGTAGACACTGGGACTATGACAAATGCACACATACACACTGGTCGTCACATACATGTAATCGTTTGCTTCAATAAAATCGCACAAATCCTTTCAGTTGGAGGAGAGCAGAGGAGGAGGAGGGGAGAGCTATATTCTTTGCAGCAGCAACAGTTGGCTGTCTGTCGACTGAGGGGGAAAGAGTTAGCTGCAGCACGGAGACACACAGCACACACATACAGCAGGTGATTGGAGATAGAAAGAGATGGACGTGGGAGCCGAGAGGAGAAAAGGTGATGGATAAAGCCACAAAACCACACGGCTGGAGGGATGCCTGGCAACCAGTGGCAAAAATGGAGATGTGGTATTAAGAGAAATGGAGAGGTAGAGGAAGAACTATAAGGGATAGACACACACATAAAGACATGTTGGAAAACACCATGTTAAACAATAGGATGGAGACGACAAGAAGAGAAGTCATCACTCACTGGAGTCATCTGAGTCGTATCCTTCCACGTCAGGCTCCTCGTCCCTCTTGGTGGCCTGTAAGGAGGCAGAGGCTCCGGCACAAGCCCGTTCTGGTTTATCCTCATTTGGGCGGTCACTTTCGACAGAAGCGATGGCCGGAGTGGTGGCCGAGGTGGCGGCCGAGGTGGTGGAGAGGGCAGGGCTCAGGGGCCCGGCGTGGCCCACTTGGTGGGGCGCAGCAGGGGGGAGGCCCCGCGGGTAACGGGGGAAGTAGTCGGAGATCTGCTTGATGGGCTGGATGGGGCCAGGGCACACGTCAATGGCCATGTGCTCCTGGATGCTGATGGTGGGTTTCTCGCCTTTGCGTTGTGTCATGCATGCGGTCCAGCCCGGAGCCTACTACCAAAACCCCCAAAACTGAAAAAAAAAGAAGATAAACAGACCCACCCCCCTCGTCCTCCTTCTCCTCTTACTTCTCTGTAAAAGGCGGGTGTTGTCCTGGGTGGGTGCTGATGGGTGGACAGGTCCAGGTGATCTGTGGATGTCACCAGACTGGTCTACATGGAGATCTGGAGGTTGCTGCTGCGTCTTCCAGTGCTGTCCTCAGACCCAGACCATGCTGTCTAACAGCCTCACACACACTACTACCTACCCTCTCGCTCTCTCCTCTTCCTATACCCCCACACTCTGCCCACGTCTGCGCTGCCTATCTGAGAGAGGGAGAGAGAGAGAGAGAGGTGTGTGTGTGTGTGAGGGAGTGTAAAGGAGTGTGAGGGAGAGGGAAGGGATTACAGAGAAAGGAGGGAGGGATCAGCTGATGTCACTGCCTAGCAACCGAGCGGTAAACAGGAGCCATCGGCCGACGTGCTCAATTATGATATTAACCCCATCCATCTGTCAGTGGGAGGGAGGATCCATCCCTGTGCAAGACTTATGCACGTGTGCGTCCTTGAGTGTGTGTCTAAACCTCTGGTGCTATGTTAACATGGTCACTGACCTAGGATTGATGCTTTTTTTTGTGATATACATCCAGGATGTTTTTGTACCTGAAAACTTTTTTTTAATTTGAAAACATGTTAAACAAATTACCATTCAAGTTTAGTTTCTTTACATCGTTGAGGCCTTCCACTTGCATAAAAAAAAATAAAACACATCTGTAATATCAGTGGTTTTGGTAGACGTCGTTGAACACGGGGCCACTCAGAGCAAAATCTCCCCTCGGGCCATAAAATGGCTAATGCCGCCCCTGCTTGCTACCTCTTTTCTGCCATAACACCTAACGTTTTTCTTGTTTTCCTTCCACACTAATTAACATACAAACCTTCATTCATCCTTTCCTTCATGCGAACATGTCTGTTTAAAAGCGCCGACCTATTTCCACATCCCTGTTTACGATTATGTGTGCTGATGTTAACGCACGTTCCTTAATTGCTTCCCATCTGTTGCAATTTTGTGGGCGTCGATGGAAATCTGCGATGCTGTACACTTTGACACTCGTTGGATATGACCACATTACACCACTGTGCAAAGAGCTGGTTGACATGATTAACTGTGACATAATTATGTCTTGTTAAAGCTGCACTACAGTTGAGACCTTTTATGTAAAAATTACACCTGTCCTCTCCTTGTACATTGGTCTCACTAGATCCAGTAAAATTACAAATATTTCTGGGTTAAATCCCTCTATAAACAATAATCCTCTGCTGCCAGTTGGTACTGCAATAGATCAAGCAACCCCCCCCCCCCCCCCCCCCCCCCCCCCCCCCAACATGCTAGCCAGTACTCAACACTTTTGTTGTAACACATTGCATAGAGAGACTCACAATTTCTTGGGAGAGGCTCTCCCTGCAGATTTACCAAGAACTATGCAGCAGCTCTGCCATCAGGTTCACCCATTCACAAACACAACAAACAGGTCTACAATGAGCAGATGTTGCAGCACCCTCTTGTGTTCTCTGACAGCAACAACAAATTAAAATTCTAAGGCTGTACCTAAGCAAATAGGGCTGTTTTACAATATAATTTGACGATAGAGATGTTGGAGCTTATGCATGGGGTGCTTTTTTTCAGCCTTTTTGCTGTCCAGCTTTTTATTTCTAATCACTTTCTATGCTGTATGATAAATTAGCAAAGGATGCCTAACATCACTACTGTGGAAAGTTACTCTTTTACCTCCAGAACACCACTCTCTTTTGGTGAATTCTGAACAGGTGGGCTCAATTATGTCCTCCTCCACTACAAGGCAGGCATTCCCACAGGATATATGTTGAAGAGTCCCTGCCTGTCATTAGAAGCTAAAGAAATCATTCCTAAAAACAGTGAAACATCAGTTCCAGTGGATAAGTTTGTTTTGCCTCGACAAATCCCAGTTGAATCAAAAGACTTTAATAAATTGTTTGTGCTTTGGACATAGAGACAATTCATTATTTCCCACCCCTGTTTATTTTGCAAGCAGTAAGATAAAGTAACAGTGGAACTTGTTATTTTGCACCAAACAAAAGAATAATCTTTGTTGGTTTATTGTAGGGATCGGTCAATATGAATTTTTCATCAGCCTTAGCCAATGACCATAACGGCTTGCCGATTTTCTTGAGCCAATATTTGGAGCCGATACTGCTTTTTCTCCCTCAATTTACATCATAACCATGTAAACCATGCCACACTGGATTTGTTTTCAGAATGAAAATGAGAATCTGCTCTGGCATTTCTTTAAAAATAATAAACAAAAACAAAGATTAGTGTCACTTCTGCAATCATCTTACATTCATATCACCCAAATTATGTGTGCAATGTGCATCATATGGATGGGTGCACTGCATATGGTTAACTGTGCAAGGGTCAAAGGTTTTCATAAATATCTGCAACACAGCCTTGGTGATGCATTGCTTGCTGACATATTATAAGACAGATATAATCAGGTCATTAAAAAATATCTTTTGTCAACACATTTAAATAATTTAAGAAAAAAATAAACCTTGAGAAGTAGCCATTGAAATAAAGGGCTTGATTTGTGATCTAAGTCTGCCTTGGTGCTAGTGGTGGAGGGGCGGTGCATGGTCTGCACGTGAACCGCAGCGTCTCCAGCAACACAGAGCTGCCTGTGGACGCCTGTCTCGAAATAATGCAGAGAAAAACTATCTGTACTATAAAAACTATCGGCAAACGGCAGACCTAAATATCGGCCCGATATATTGTCCGGACGATAAAATAGGTATATTACTAGTTTAGTTCCCCAGTTCGTAAAATTTAATAATGGGAAAAGATTTTTTTCTTGTAAGTTTGAAGACTAACAACTTTTGTGTGAGTGTGTACACATAAACGAGGGCTGTGGGGAGATACATTAAAACCATTATTGTCTGTGAACAATGCATTGAAAGATAGCAGTGTGGAACTCTAGGGTATTTAAAGTAGCCCTCTCTCAATGCTTAGCCACTCAAAGGCAATTATCTCTAAAGAGCAGCGGCCAAGTCAATGGTAAACACAAGTGGAGCACTAGTAACCTTTTCTAAAACACAAAGACTAAGGAATCCCAAGCACCAGCTGCGTGACAAATGGCATCTGTACTGTGACAATTTGGACGTGCAGAATAAAGACGACTAACTTTTGAAATTGAGATTCTTCTTTGGCAGACTTATTATTATTATTATTAGTATTGATATTGATTTTGCCACAAGGCTTTAATGATCAGACCAATAAAAATCACAACACTGCTAGTTATTGTAAACAAATCATACTGTAAGTACCCTTTTTGTCTCCAGTATGTATTTAAACCCAATCATTCCCCCACCCTTGTCATACTGTTTCTTTCGCTTCACATAGAAAATAATACTTTAAAGCTGCAAATGACAGTAAATGCAGAGTTGGTGTCAAACGTGTTAAATCTTAACGCTTTAAAGTGCCCATATTATGCTCATTTTCAGGTTCATAATTGTATTTTGAACCTAAATACGTTTACATGGTTTCATTTTCAAAAAACATAATATTTGTGTTGTACTGCACATTACTGCAGATCCTGTGTGTTCAGGTCTCTGTTTTAGCTACAGAGTGAGACATCTTTCTTCTTTACTATCTTTGTTGGGAGTCACACATGAGCAGTAGTCCTACTTTGGTCAGTACAAGGCAGGATTAGCTGGGAGACTTCTTCTAGACGAGGGACACTTGTGGAATACCTGCAGAACAGGGACATGGAAGTAGTTCTTTTGTAGATCATGGTGAATTAGTGTGTGTTGTAGCAGTGTTTTGCCATTGAGAACGAGTGCTACGGTTAGCCACCTCGTCTCGGCTAGTGACGTAGAAAGCCGTGCAGATTTTGAACACCTCACCCGGAGACTGAAGGCAGAGGACATTCAGAAACCTGTGTCTGACTCAGAACAGCCTGGATGTTTTTTTCCCCCGAGTTGAACGCGTGTGGAAGCCCCAGAGACACAAAATAACTTTTAAATAATTTATTGTGTTTATATATGTTCTGAATGAACACACTCGAGGTCGGTGTCATCACAGCCTTCTTTTGGCTGCATCCCACTGCCTCCCCAGGCTGACTCTGTTTTCTGTGTCTCTCGTAACCTTGACGCAATGAATCGTACACATTTGGGATTGCACAGTACACACACAAAGTAGCATAAGTAGTTGTGGGGGAAAAATGAGTTAGGAGAGATGTTTTATGTGGGTTTGTCTCCAGTCTTTCCTCCAGTCCCCTTTATGAGAAGTGCACTCCAGTGGTAACTTATTGGAGCACCCTGACCGATATCTTCCAAAAGGTGCTGGAGGTCCAAAAGCTTCAATATAAAGCACTTCAAAAATGAATACACTACACACTAAATGTGCCACTATGGGCAGATGATTTTCGCTCTGAAGTTGTCTTCACGTTTCTGGAAATACAAACAGCCTGATGACCATATTTACTGCGGGTAATGAGGCACACCGAACAATTTCATTTTGGATATGAAGGCAGGTCATCACCTCATTGGAACTAAAAAAATTTCTTTGTTCCAAAATATTGTCTTCACAATTTTGTACAGAACATTTTTTGTTAATTTTACCGAAGCGATTGAATAGGTTGCATTCAGTTGTGAATTCATAGTCCTACGATGATGGCCTTATTGCCAATACTGTGAGAAAATAGTCTGTGGCTGGATGATTTTACAAAGTGGATTCTTCACAAAGGTTTACTGAAGACGGTTTCTGACGTTCTGAGAATCTGGAGAGATTTTTTTGAAATTGCAGCTTTTATTGGATTAACGAAATACACACCACCGCTAAATGTAGTTATTTGATGATACTTTTAGGCTTGTTTGAAAGAAGGACATGTCCCACGTCCCAAGAACAGAGTGATCTTCTTCATAAGATAATTGTCGTGATGTCTCAGGTTCAGCGAATGAACTGCACTGTGCTGCATATCTGCTGTATGTAGAATACCAAACACCAGCCCATTAGTTGATAGATGAAGAAGAGCTGGCATGTGTTGCAGCACTTTGAAAACATCTGTCAAATCAATGTGCAGGTAGAACACAGTACAGTACCTGCCCTGGACTTTATATCCTAGAAGCTGTTGTGGATGACTGATGACCGATGGAAATATAAATCACTCCTTAATCTAGTCCAATACACACTCAACCTTTATGGCATTATGGCCTTAAAGGGATTGTTTGGATCATTTAAAGTAGGGTTGTATGAAGTACGTATACATGTCGACACGCCCACAGTTTGAGAAGCAGGCAGGAGTACCGACTCGGAAGGTATGTACTGCTGTGGACGGAGAAATCTCCACAGAAATTGTGTGCCATGTCTGGGGAACTGATTAATGGTCTCCTAACAAGCGCTCCAAGGAGGCTCTGCCATTCCCATCACCCAGGAATTCAGTGTATATGAGGGAGTCAAGGGTAAAATTGAACTTTTCAATTATGCTTGTTCATAATGGCCCATACTGAAGCCTGGAATTTTTTTGCTGCAAAAGGAAAGATTTGAACGTACTTTTCTCCTAAATGGCCAGACTCATGTATTTAAGTTGTAGCTCTGCAATACTGCTCAGAGGTAGGACCGCTCTAATGGCAGATGTAATAATTTGTGAAAGTAGACTGAATCAAGTAACCAGGAACAAACCGCACCAATGGTTGTTTGGTAGTGATGGCCAAATGAAGCTTCTTAAACCAGTGTCTTTATTTTCTGAGCCCACTAGATGGTGTTCTTGGTTTTAAAATAAAGGCCCAAGGTATTGCAATTCACTACATTTTAACCAATTGTTGAACAGAGAGCGCCAGCTAGTGGGCATAGAAAATTAAGACACTGGTTCAAGAAGCTTCATTTGGCCGTCACTAGTGTTTGGCCCTAACAACGGCCAAGACGATGGGGAGTGTTAAACCCAAGGCATCAAAACACTGAAGTGTACGTAATACTATCTTCACGTAGTACGTCTATTTTCTTCTACTTTATACTTCTACTCCACTACATTAGGAGAAGGAGATATTTGACTTTTTACCCCACTAACTTTATTTGAGACTTATTATTTTTACATAGCAAATGTATGATAGGCCTATATGACATGATGCAGTAGCCTGTTATACTACTATTGGACATTAAAATACATGTATTGTGATATAAACAGAATACTATAATATAATACTACTACTGTTGAACTGTCTGCGGGAGTTTTACTAGACTTAATGACAAATTGGGAAATACAATCACCAAGCGTTTTAAGTTTGACTTCAATTCAAATTAAATGTTCCTTGAACATCTAATTTTGCTGTGCCATCTGCCCTAAGTAATGTAAGTAATTATAAAGCAGATGTTGAAGAAATCAATATGTAAGCCTGTGTCTCATCAATATGTCTGCTAACCCTGCCCTCTAGTGGTCACAGCACAGACTTAAGGACTTCAGGAAGTGGATAAAATGTCAGTGTCCACTGAAGATGCTTCCTTTTTCTTCCACACTGTGAGAACAAGCTCAGGCTCTCCGTGATCCTGGAGAAAATGGAACTAATTAAACAGAGTGTGGAAGATAGTGGCCTGTGACATCAGCCTGATTAATGTAACCCAGCAATCAGCTGGCACACCTGCTTTTATAAGTTGGTGTCCACCTGCCCCTGATGATGGTTTTAAAGCAAACTGGTTTGACACCGCAAAAAGGCCTTTTTAACTCTAGGGTAGACTAAGTACAGTTTTGTTTTTTTTGCGTTGTGATTTTTCATACAACAATAGATACTGAAAAGAAGTGAATTTCCAGAACATGCCACATGACATTTCATTAGCTTGTAGTATAAGATATTATCAATCAATAATACCCATAAGTAGTTTATATTTTCCACAATTAGTAAATAAAAATAAGTTTTTTTTTGTCTCAACTGTACCACATATGAGTACAGTTGAGACAGTACCATGGTACAGTTGAGACGCTAATTTTTAATGATGTAAGCGCAACTTATCGTTCATTGCAACTATAAGAAAGACAAGTAAAGAAGTTTATTCATCCATTTAAATTCATTCATTTTATTTAAGTTAGCACTGGTTCAAATGTATAAAACAGGAACAAGATATCAAGATATTATGAATACATTAACAAAACACAGTTTAAATATCCAATTTTTCTTTTAATTTGCGTCGTACGCTGGCTAATTACGACATTTAACCTGTTATTATAATACTGAACACCTAAACAGCGTGTAACATAATAGAACTCTATTGCGGAGCCTTGATTTCAGATGACCTTGCATGACACAATACCATGAAATGTGCCAGTTTTTAGGGTACAGAATAACGTCTGTGATTATACCAGTTCCTTTAAACAGTCACATAACGGAGAGTAATATCCATAATATATGTGTATAGTGTGGGAAAGTTTGGTCTGGCTGCATTTTGGAGCTACCTTCTGTGCATTTAAAAAGGGTTGTTTAATTCAGATTCTGGTTGTTCCATATAAAACAGAATAGTTGATTGAAGTTTCTTACTTGTTGTGGCTGTACTATCTTTGAAACAGATAGTATTTCAAAGATAACAGGTTCATAGACAGTACAGGGATAACATATTTGACTCTGAGACAAGGCGTAAGGGCTTTCCCTATTAGTGGGAATTATGAGAAATTCCATCGGGATGGGATTTTGAACAATAATCAGTCCATGTCACACATTTCTTAGCCACATGGAGGTTCAAAAAAAGAAATAAAAAATAACTGAAAAAAATACGTCCAAAGGCTAATCAATCAGTGGGTTTCACAAGCACCAGCGTTACACAAGCTCCAACATTCTGTATTGTTGGCACTGCAACAACAAGTGGTTGACTTGTAGTCAGGCGCCTTACTCTGAAATTACATGAGATTACACCCTGCTGTGTGCATCTATATCACTATGCAGTACATACAGTACACTGTGTATTACCTACTTACCAATGGACATATTCACATGTAATTTCTCATAAATGCTACATGATAATTTACTATTTACTGTGTGCTGGACTGCTTGATTGTGTGTGTTTGTGTGTGTTAGTATGCACTCATTTCTCTCTTCAGTGTTTCATGCTGTTTCTTATAATGTATATATTTTGTCAAACCTTGTATCAAAATAGGTTAAAAAAACGTGCCATGAATTGAAAAGTCTGCCCAGTCAGTGTCCTTTTCTTAAATGATAAGGCTGATGTTATTGTCTCTCTTATCTTTGACAAGCTTTGTTCCTACTGAAGACGTAAATCTTTTAAAATGGCTCACAAACACGTAGGGAATTAATCAAATAGAGTGTTCTGTACTAAAAAGGTGTTTGTTCTCTCTGCCAGCTCCTGGCTGCAAATAAAAAGGAGGAGGATGAACACATGCAGTGGCACACACACATAACCTTCCCTAACCTTAAAGGACCAGACCAGCGCTAAGTAGCAGGTGTCAGATGTCTTCAAATAAATTCTTATGGCATGATGAAATGAAGAAGCCCAGTGATGTCCGAAGAAGTACAAAATATATTTAAAGAGGTTCAATGTGTAAAATAGTTGCAGATTCATTGATACTGAGATAACATTGTAGACTAGTTTGACATCCTCCAGTGGTTGTTTCAGAAAAAAAAAACAAGACTAATCACACAGGGAGAAAGACATTATTTGGCTGGAAGACACCATTAATCACCATGCTCTTCTCACTTTTCTAGAGACAAACATGTGCCAAAATATGAACGATTTAAAATAAGCTATAATCACATAACTATAAAAGAATGCAGCCATGTAGCTCTGTGAGGCTGCACTTTTTTTTTTAAGTTGCTAGATGAAAAGTTAAAAAGTCATCAAAGTAACAATTCTTCCTGAAGTGGACATATGTAACGCATTTCAAGGCAATTCATCCAGTAGTTGGTTAGGCACTTCACTGAAAAACGAATCTGTGAGAAACCTTTTCTCAGTTCTCCAAACCACAACCAGCGAACTGATCCTAAGTGTCTTGGCTTGAGGATCATTGAAGATGTTTTAGAATTTGCATTTTTTAGATTGCATAAATGTCCCAATCAAACTAAGGGATGGGTCTGATGCTATTCTTTATTTTTCTTAACGTCAAAAAGTCTCATGAAAAGACCAAAACATACAATTTAAATTTATTTTTTTATTTTTGTCTATGTAGCCAAAGCCTGGTGTATTTTATATCAGACTAAATGAATATAATGGCTAAATCAATTTGTTTTTCTACATAATAATCTCCATTATGATGAAGATAGGGATTTGTCATTGATTTTGAATCGAACCACATACACCTAAATATTCCCTGGAAAATGAAGAATTTACTCTGAGTAAAGTTTGGTTAGAATTGGAGAGCCACCGCTGCTTTAGGAAATTCTGGCAAAAAAAAAAAAAGTTAGTGACAGATTGTACAGATTTGCTATTTGGTAGAAAACAATGGGCTGGGGAAGACAGACAATAATAAATACAACATATCACCCATCTTATTTTCCCAACTCATAGACAGCTTGAGTCCTGGACCTCCAGCGTTTGATATTTCCATGGCATTTTACTTTCAGTACCAGCGTATTAGTTTGATTAATATCCAATGGCAGATCATTAATCTCCCTGTCAAAATAGTAATGGGCGGTGGAGAAAAGGAGAGTCAGGGACAAAGTGATGTTGAACTTTGGAGACAGTTTATTTAAACTTGAATTCATTTACAGCAGTTCCACTGGAAAGGAAAAGGGTTTGGATGACGTTCTAACCACATTACACCTAAGGTCCTATCTACTGTATGTACAGGGAGGAGGATGCAGCTTGATAGTGAAGAAGGCACAGAGTTGGCTTAATACTTGCCTGTAAGCGCTGCTAACATAAGAGACAAGATAAGGTGAAATGGCAGTCTTATATTGTGTGTTTAGCTTAATGTTAAGCCAAGAACACTGTGGGATGATGCCACTAAGGAGAATATGGCTCCTCTGTTTTTACTCCTCAAAGTCCTTAATGATATAGGAGTAACAGCAAGCATCAGATCCTTTTTTAAATCAATGTCTCTAAATGTACACTTAGCATGTTGATGTGAGCTTCTTTTAGCTCCGAAGTGATAAAAAGAAGCATTGTGGTTGGATTTTGTTCCGTAAAGCTGGCGTTTTAAAATATATGAAACTTAAATGAAACTGTACAATGTTAAGGCATTTTGCAATTATAGAGATGCAATTCTAACCAAAATTGAAAATAGTAAATCACACAAGAAGGGATAAGTAGCAGGTAAAGGCCAGTCACTGACATAAATTTTGATGACGGTTTGTCAATAATATGGCATTCTTCAACCACCCTTTACTCACATACACCCGGCCAAACCCCACACGCTTCCTGTCCAACACTTAAAATTTCCAACCATCCAATAAGAGCTGCCAGATCTTCCCAAAACAAGCATGAGTCCCACTGTGAAAGCACTGGCGATGGTGATGACAATAGAAGCAACAGATTCATCCTCAAATATGATGCACATCAGAATTAGGAAGACTTGTCCTAGCATCAATCAATATGAAGAAACACCTTCCACTCATTCACCAACAAACACACGCAAAAATACAAAAGCCCTGTGAGGCTGGTGATCCATTGTCTACGTCTGATCTAAATTGTTTTCTCTCCTGTGTTAAGAACTGTGACTTAACAGGTGACAAAAGTGTTTTTGCCAGGATCATTTTTCTATGTAACTCTTATTTCACATGTGAAAACAGGTGGAAACATTTTGTCAGGGGATCTTTCTTTTTTTTTAAGCTCATTCCGGCCACGAGAGGCTGAATTGCCCGACTACCCCATATTCTATCGCCAATTAAAATACAGTTCGAGCCAAAATAAAAGACATGGCAGTAAAGTTACATAACAGGCTAACACACAATATACTGTATGTATCTTTGTGTTAAGGGTACATTGAGAAATACAACTTCACCTAAAACCTGAATGAAACAGGAATGTTTTTAGTCTTATTTAGAAGATGGGGTAGTGGTGCACTTCAGCCCCTTGTGGTTGTACGGAGTATTACAACAACAAACACTTCAGTTTTCACCAGTCCAACATTTCTCACCTGTTTAAGTCAAACACAGAGGAAACTATTTAAATCACAAGTCTGTTTTTCCTCACTTGCCTATCAGGGCTTCCGTACAAATCTAACAAATGTAAAAAGTGTTTGATAAATTAGTGTGACAAAATTAATTTCTGTCACAAAAGGATAAATCTATATGAATACCACTCGAACAAAAAAAAAATTCAAGTAAAGCCTTTTAAACTGAAAAAAAAATCAACATCATAATTTAAAAATCACTTGGAATTCTTGCATCTCAGATTAAGATTATGCTGCTTATAAAAATACATTCAACAGGTACAATTATGAAACAAAATTATTACACAAAAGATAAGTAAAATGTATCAGTAATTGCTATTGAAAGAAAGTTGTACTCAACAGACATTAAAGGCGGACTTAGACTGTTAATTATCAAGTTTGGATTTTACACTGCATCTTCTCTTAGCAAGTCAATCAAATCGGACCCATTATATAATTGTAGGTTTTGACATGTGTCAAGACAGCAGAGGACAGTGGTTGGTGACTCAAGATTTTAACATTAACAACAATCTTAACTTACTGTAATTAGAGTACTGTTTTTTTCTTTTCTTTATTGCAAATTTTATAATATACTGTACATTCAGAGCAACTGATTGTCAAAGTCAGCCATGCTTGAAATGAGAATGATGGAAGAGCATGAATTTCATCCTGAAAGCTACATTTAAGAGTTTCAGCACAACACTGAGTCACGTGAAAATGTACAATGTCAGAGAAGGTGTTTTATTTCTGGGTCTTGTCAATATAAACCTGTGCACTTCAGACATTCAATTAAACTTAAAGTATCCTTTAAATACCAGACGCTTTCAAAGAATTACAGTCTAAAGCCGCCTTTACAGTATGTATCTAAACTTTTCCCAAACTCACACACACTCGCACACCAAGTGGGTTTTCCCACATTTTTGTTGTACTACTAAATGATACATTTTTTTTTTAAATGAAGTGATTTGATCATAAATATATCTCCATAGTTATACAAATACAATTATAAGCTAATATAATTATATTTATTTTTTAGAAGGTGTCCAACTGAAACAAGTTTTATATAGCTCAAATTAGACTGTTTATATGTGACCGTAGACAAAGAAATAATCACAGGAGCCATTAATGCAAAATGTGCAAGAAATCTTAACTTGCACTAATTATTCAAACACTTGCATCTGATAATGATTTACTTAAAATAAAAGCACAGGTAAATCTAAAGACTCCTAAAATATAATAACTCAAGGGCCACTTGACATTTAAATTAATAGAACAAAGATCACAAGTTTCATTTCAAACCACAGGCTCGTCACACTGGAAGAAACGAGAAGAGGAGGATGGCTGTGGAAGAAGGGACTGGCAAGTTAATGTCGGAAAGAGAGAAGATGATCTTCCCACCATGTTTTCAAGCAAGCAAGTCCACCGTAGGTAAGGCAAGAATGTTTTGCTTCGTCCAGTAGCAACAACGAAGCATTGTACATTAAGTCCAGAAGAGTGACAGCCAAAAAATAAGACAAGAGGCAAGTGAGCGATGAAGCCAGAGGAAGAAAAGCAAAAGGCAGAAAATCATTTTAAGTGCAACATCTACTCGTCTTAAACAAAAAACTATTGTCAACACAGATCACAGGAAGTTCTGCAGCTTATTCAACTGCCATTAAATGGACTTACTAATAAGCCTAACAGAATTCTAACTGAGACAACGGGACTCTAACTTTACCGTTTACAGTGTATTCTGTTCATATAATGAATGTGCACGGTGCAATCATCTAAATATTTGACTCCACATTTATTGACATTGCAGACACACATGGAAAGACAATTTTTGATCTGGTAAAGACCTATTGTTATAATTGACAGTCCAATTAAATAAATGAAGTGCAAGTTTAAACAGACTTCATGCAATGTCCAAATTCTGATTAGAGTTTTGATTACACTGTTGAGTCTGGTGCAGAGAACAGTGCTCAATTAATGCTCTTCCCCATTTAAGCTGCAATGACAAGAGCATATACTGAAGATTTAATTATCAGTGTGTAACAAGCATCTCATCCTCAAGCAATTATCTCAACCTGAGTATTTAAGCATATTTAGTTCACTTAAACATATTTCAAGTGACTAATAATCATGCTCTCTCATTATGGGAGATAATGTTTACAGGTTTTAGGGTATCATTTAAACATTTACAGGAAAAGCTCATAACTGAAATCTGTGATAGGTTCCATGTAACCCACTTCTCTGTGGTTTTTCTATCTTGCTTGGTAAATGAGAATGAATGACTGCTAGAAAAATGGCCGTGTAGTTCTTGGGTCTGGTCTTCTGGTCTGTGTAGTTCTCGGGTTTGGCGTTCTGCTTTGTTTATGTACTGCATGTTCTGACATGGCACAAGGGGACTCAGGCAAAATAATATCAATCAACAAAAAGAACAAAAAGGTTTTAAACAGAATATTAGAGTTCCTACAAATATTTACAAGACAGATACAGGCACTTGTATATCTTTGGTTGGAAAAACCCAACATTGCAAGAGTAATGCATTAACAGAGCTTTTGTGTCCCTTACTGTATTTCCAGGGTTCACTAGGCAACTGGTATGTTTATTTATATGTCTTCTGTTTCTTTGAGTTTGTCCATGTTACAGGTATGTTCTAAAATAGCTCTCTGATGTGTTTTTAACCCTCTGACAACGCCATCTGCAACAGAAAAAATGGGTTTTAGTGCAGTTTACAAACTTGTGACACGGATTACTACACTCAGTAAAACAATCTTTCAATCATTTATAAAACAATGCACATATCACCACAACATCTGGTAATATGGACAGAAAAAAAGTGAAATTAGAAAGATTCAGATTGCCACAAAAGATTCTTAAAGTTTGATCAGATTTCCTAAAGTAGTTTTGACAAAGGTAATTGTATATAGCAGCATGCAAAGTGTCCTTCTTGATACTACCACCAGCTGGGGCCAAAATAGTTGTGGCTTTAAGAATTTCAAGAACATCTAATCTCTTCAGTAAGCACTGAATAAGCAACTGCTGTAAGGAAAACACTAAAATTAAATTTTGCAATCAACTGGAGAGTAATGCATCTAAAATGTCACGATTTAAGTGAAGGATATCTTAATTCAAACTGGAACGACCCATTTCAAGTACCCCTAATTTAGCTCAGTGTAGGTAGTTATTTTATTGGTTGGCCACACTGTGAAGAACGATAGTTTCAGATTTGGTGGGGATAGTTTAATTGAGATAGATGGGCTTGACTTTAAAAAAAAAATTACCCTTTAACTAATGCACTGCAGAGCTTTAGCTCGGCTCAACCTGCCAGTATTGTAAATTATATAATTTGCTAAAAGTTGTTACCACAGAACATTACTCAAAACTATCTGTTTGGTTACACAATGAGTCCCAGCTTCCTGACCTGTCTTAAAATTGTTAATCCGTGGACTCGTGTGAGCTGGTATATTGTGCCACAAGTAGCAATAACACAAAGAGAACAAGCTTCAATTACTTCTGGGAGTAAAACATAACGAAGCATGTATCAGCTACAGCTGAGGCCCAGCAAACAATAGGATGCCAGGTTTTTAGAAAATAATGTGCCCAAAAAAACAATTACGTACAGATGTCAATGTATTTTGGAAAAATAGCAGAGAAACAGTGGTGTGATTGGATCATGTCTTTAACCAATCACGGTCAATTGATGTTTTGCTGAAACTACCTGTTCTCGTCATATAGCACTGCTGGTGTCTGTTGTACCTTCTCAGGGCAGAAGTCAGGGTTGGTTTGCCGTACTTTGCCAGGCCGCCCCTTGATGACTGCATAGCAGAACATAGTGATGACCATGACAAACAGGAAGTAGCTTGTGTGCATCAGGTGCAGGTTGATGAGGGAACGGTCATCCTGGTAAGAAAGAATTAAAAAGACAGAATTAAACATAGTAACTGCAGGTTTTATTATAATCAAAAAGACAATATGAGCGATTTTTACTGGCTCGCTATAAAACTATTATAATAAATAAAATAATATTTAATAATATAAATATTATCAAATATTCCTTAAACCCACTGGCTTTCTATTTCTTCAAGTAAGTCCTTATTGTGGGATTTTATTTGGCAGGTGGCATTTATATTCCCACTGCTATAAATTGTTTGCCAAATCCATATCAGAAGGGTATATTTCTATAGGTTTGCAGTTTATACTGCCCTTCATTGTGTCGAACATAATAATTTAAACATTTTAAAAATAACCTGATGCCATAAAATACTTTATACTTAGTTGTTAATGCCAAATACATGAGACTAATTCTAACTGCACAGTAAGCCTGAAGAGTATAGCAATAAAACATAGCTAGAATTAGAGCACCTCCAAACTTCTAAATGTACAAAGGAAACAGGGACATCACTTGTCAACCCATTTGTGTTTTTTTGTTGATGGTGGATAAGCACCACTCCATAATCCTGTGTGTGTTCAAGTGGGCTGAGATCTGTGCGGGCACAGCATGCATTCTCAAACAGTTTTCAGCCTCACTGGACCATTCAGTGCTCAGTTGTGAGCTGTCAATAGGATCATTGTAATGCTGGAACAATCTAGCGCTATCGGCATAGAACTACATCTAAATGGCTTTCAGAATGTGTTTGGTCACATTTCCCTTTATCCTATACCCGCAATCATAATAGTCACCAATACACAATTATTGTATCAATATTTGTTTTTTTTCTAGTAGTAATTACATTGAAGTAAATATTGTTCTACAGATGTTCTAACCAAGATAAATTATCTTTTTGGCAAAACATGGATGCTTCACACACATATTTAACCTGTCAGCACAGAAGATCTTTACAATCACCACCATTTAAATATTAGTGTCACCAATTCCGTATTTTACCAAATGTCTCCCCTTTTGTTCCTGAGTTATGATGTTGAATAATTGCCCAAAAACTTTTTTTTTTGCAGGAAATTGTGATGTCACATTTAAGTTTTAACTTTGACCTTTTGGATGTAAAATATCACTTTATTTTTTTAGACATTTCTGTGTAATGTTTTCATAATTAGTGTAGGAATTCTTGAATTATGGCCTTGACCCCAAGTGGACATTTCCTCCAGGGCGTCCTGAGATGTTGCGGACGGACAGACAGACAGACAGACAACCCCCAAAAATATAATGTTTGATATCAGAAAAAAGATAACGGGACTTACATCAGGAACGATGACAGTAAGCTTTGGGTTGAGTGCGTGGTACACCTTGCCGATGGCTCCTTTGTAACACCAGAAAGGGTTGTAGTCCTGACTGTACTTAGTATCGGAGTCACGGACTGTGGTGAACACCTTGTACCAAGATGTGGCATTGGTGTATGTCTCTGGCACGCAGTGTGGCGGCTGCCTACAAACCAAAACAAAGATGGAGGTCTGTTGACTGGGGTAATGGGACTCTTCACATCATGTTGGTTAATAGCAGTGACTACAGAAAGTTAAAGCTGCACCTGGATTTGGGCTCTGAGACTAAACTGAAAATATTTGGCTTTCTCAGAGACATTGTATGGAATGAACTAATAGTTATACTCAAAATATTGTCAAAAATGATATGAAGGTATTGAGTAAAAAACTTAGGGGTACTTCATTTGATTTTGTCAGTCTCTCCAAGCTCTAGGCAGAGATCTAAAGTGTCTTCCTATGAGTCAGGGAGGCAGTCCAACTCACACTGTGACTGGGAAGATATTGCTTGTCGCTGTGATGGTCATGCAAGTGCTGAACACCACCTGCTCGCAGTGGCCGTGCAGTACACACTCGTCTGAGTTCCAGGAAACAGGCAGGGTGAAAGTGATGTTTATTTCTTCATGGGCTTCCCGGCCTACACACAAAACGTGAAAAAACAATAAGAGCATTTAAGATCGAAAATTAATGTGATGAGAGAAAATTCTTACTTATTCGGGTATTCATAATTTCTTTCACTTTCCTATAATTCTATAAAAACCAGCAAAGCGCACAACTCATAGGCCTCTAACTTGCATATGCACATTCCCTTCATTGTTATGTTGCTCAGTTATTAAACCCTAGAACAGAATGAACAGTATGCATATAACATCCACAGCAGTAGTATTTGATGTCATACCAAGCCTAATCCCCCTGATAACGAATGACAGGCTTATTTTGTAGGCTTATGCAATATTTATTAAACTGCAAAGGGGATTAGAAGATTAACAGTCAAACTAAGTGGACTCCTGGGTGTGACTGAGGATAGATGTGGTTTTGTCAACACAGGTGCTTATACATTCCTCACCATTATTGGCACCCATGAAGTTTAAGTACATAATGTGGAATTTCTTCTGAAAAAAAATGAATCAAGGGAAACAATTCTGTTCTCTAGAGAACACATGTTTGATCAAAAAGAGCAAGTGATAAACAACCATTTTAAACAAACAATGGGAGGTAAAAGTAGAAAAACTTAAAGCTTGCTGTGTCTCTGGTACTGGCACCATTTGCTGTAAATCACTTAGAAAACACATTGTGACTCATGTGTGGTAAATCACAAATGGGAATCACCTATGATAAATTGTCTTTGCCCATGTGACATGAATTAGCCAATGAATGATGACTGCAGTGTTTTAAAAAGTCATCTGTTATCCCCTGTTCCTTTGTCACAATGGTGAAGACAGAGGGGCTGTCTGAGGACTTCTGAAGTGCAATAATTAGCAAACACAAGACCTCCAAATGGTATAAACCCATCTCAAAAGGCCTTGGTATCCCTGTTTAAACAGTGCGTTGTGTTATTAAGAAGTATGCCAAGCATGGAACTGCCAAGAACCTCCCTGGACGTGGGGGGTTGGTGCGTGTGGTGGACAAAACACCACGTCAAACATCCAAAACCTGAAGGCCAACGTGGAACAGTCTTGGGTCATGGTTTCATCAAGTACCATATGCCGCAAACTAAACAAAACAGGGCTTCATAGGCAAAGGCCAAGGAAGATACCATTGAGGAAAAGACATAAAAAGGAACAACTAATCTTCGCCAAAGAGTACCTGGATAAACCCCAATCTGGGAAAATGTTCTGTGGACAGATGACACAAAAATAGAACTTTTTGGCAATGCACACCAACAGTTTGCTCACAAAAGGCATATTGAAGCCTACAAGGAAAATAATACCCTACCAACAGTTAAGCATGCTGGAGGATCCATAATGCTGTGGGGCTGCTTTGCTGCATCTGGTAATGGAGGTCTTGACCGTATCACAGGAAAGAAATCAGAGAATATCAAGAGCTTTAAGAGTGAAATGTCCTACCAAGTGTAAGAAAACATGGTTTGAGTCAAAGATCATGGGTTCTCCAGCAAGACTATTATTATTTCATGTATATTGTATGTATGTATATTTTTGTGTGCTGCTGTAACACTGTAATTTCCCATTTTTTTGGGATCAATAAATATCTATCTATCTATCTATCTATCTATCTATCTATCTATCTATCTATCTATCTATCTATCCAAAAGCACGCAGAAATGGTTGAAAAGGAAAAAAATGGAATGTTTTAAAATAGCCAGCAATGAGTTATGATCTCAATCCGATGGAAAATCTTTGGTATGAGCTGAATTCTGTCATTGGGGAAAAGAAACCTGCAAATGTTCAAGTGCTTGAACAATTTGCAAAGAAAGAGTGGGAGAAAATACCAGCTGAGAAGTGCAAGAAGCTTAAAGATGGCTACGAGAAACGTTTGGAGGCTGTCATCACTGCCAACGGATGTAAAACCAAATGTTAAAGAGGGGTGCCATTATTGCTGCCCATGTTGTTTTTTCTTTAAAATTACAAGCAGGTTGAAAGTAACAATTCTTTTTTAAATCACGTTGGACCTCCAATTAAGATCCTGATGATATAAATTTGGTACATTTCAATGTATTTCTGAAGATTTTGTAGAGGTTATGCAAAAAATGAAGGGGTGCAAACGATGGTGAGCAGGACTGTATAAAAAGTGAAAACCATGGACAGCGAGTCTCCAATTCTCACTTGCAACGTCAAACGGATGAGGATATACAATGCGTTGAACCTTTTTTCGTCATACGCCTATTTTCTCAAACTTTTCTTTGTGTCAAATACATCTGAAGGCTAGTTAATGGAAAAGTAGATGAATGTGACAGCACCCCCAGTATCATCCAATGTGACCCTTTTATACAACAAGTACAGTGTTTGTGTCAATTTTGAAAAATTAGGAGGTATTGGTTTACTACCAAGTTATTAATAAAGGATTCAATAAAATTTTAAATCTAAATCTTTTAAAAAGTTAGAAGAATAAATCAAGATGAGCATTTATACATAAATATTTAAATATATGGTCTATATAACAAGATGTGCGATTCATATAAAATGTTTTTTTTTTTGTAAACCACAAATACTTTTGTATCAATAATATGCACTTTTTTTGAGCAATTAACTGATTTCGCAATAACCTAGGTATACTATTTTCCAACCTGCACAGTGTAAGCCCTAGACAGACAGCAATATTTGCTCAGTGTCAATAAACACTTGCACAGATCCTTATTGACTTTGCTCATCCAATCTGGTGGCTTTAGAATTTAAGACAAGAGTACATGTTTGTATCAAAACAGGGCAGGTGTTTGGGCTGAAATGTCCTCAAAGAAAGGAGACTAAAACCACGGATAAAGCCAATCTGGTTGGGACTAAATATCACTCTGTTGCAAGGTAGTGGAATAACATGTTGAAATGCAAAATACTTATCCTATCCACAACAATATTTGTGTTATAAAGCCCTCATGTCCGAGTTCAGTTTATCTGGTACAATAATAATATTACTAAATATTTGAATACATATTGATTTCCTTTAAATATGATACTTAAATTAAGTGAGAAATTAATTTTCATCTACTTAAAGTGGATGCAGAACTTTGCCATTTGGCTGATTTAAGAGCGGCCTAAAAGACAGAAATGTGACCAGGTTTAATGTTGCAGTCTTTTCTTCTAAGCTTCTATATTTCTTCTCTGTGAAACTTTTATAGTGCTTTAAACACCAGAAGGGAGAGGGCAAGCTAAACACACAGCTCTAAGGAGACAGAAGTAACAGTGATCACAGAAGGCTTGTATCATATGGACATGCCAACAGTGTTGTTGTCATTACTTAGAATTCCTCAGGCGGGCAACAGAAACCACACACTACGGCTTTGGCTGATCTTGACAGTCCTACCTGATTTTTTGTTAAACACAAACTTATTTTCTTCCAAACACTGACCACAGGGCAGATACCTAACGATGATGAGAAAGAGAACCTACTAGACAAGCCAGCTTGCTGCCCCAGCACTGTGGCATACAGGTGGGTGAGGTTGCGAGAGTACCCTCCAAACGGGCGCTGGGGGTCCAGCGTGAGGGTGATGGGGACTGAGATGTTGATGGGACCTGAGTCCTCTAGCAGGAGGGGAACCTGGGTGCTAGAACGAGCTTGGCCGCTGGTCACAACCATGCTCTCTGGTGTGGTCGACTCGTTCAGACCGTGCTTTATCGTTTCATTCTCTGAGACACAAAAGTCCAGCTCATTGAAGCGCAGCAGAAAGGTGTTCCAGTCCTGAAAGAGAAACTTTGTTTTGATTGTTGGTCAGGACAAAATGTTGCAATTAACCAAGATCTATTACCTGATTTTCTCTTTGCGATTTTCATTTATTTTGATTCTAGAAGTATTACGATTTGATGGTATTGATTATTGCAATTTCTTTTCCTTCTTAAACAAAAAACAAAGTTGAATATTACACTTCTAGAGACAATATATCATGGGACATTTCTAATTAGTAAATAGTTGATTTTTTAAATGCACGTCTTTTGACATTTATTTCATTTAACATGAATTTTCTGCGTTCGGTCTGTTTTGCTGGAAACAGATATGATCTTGCTGACAGCGGTACCGTATAAAAACAGAACAGAACAGAAAATATTTAGGTAAATCCTTATATATATATATATATATATATATATATATATATATATATATATATATATATATATATATATATATATATATATATATATATATACATATATATATATATATAATAATTTAACTAATATTGATTTAAGGGAAACACACTATAAATAAATAGATTGTTTTTTCCCCACCCCTGCTATCTACAACCTTTTTAATTTGAATATTCTTTCTATTCAGATCCATATGCAAAGGTTTATTTCCATTTATTGTGAACTGGAAGCACACTTTCACTTTGAATTGACCTTGTTGTTTCCTCCAATTAAACTCTTTGCAGCCATGTGTGTGATAGAACCAGTTAGAAATTAGCTAAAATGTACTGTATCTTGTAACTGTAGCTTACACACGTGTTAAGAAAACCTGGATTCCCTTGATGTTTGACTAAAATAAATTTATTCTAACCTCACAGACTGACCTGGGTGAGAGTGGAAAAGGCTAAATAGGTCATATCTTAAATGTAACATGGCACAACATTTTAGGAAATGCATCCTTGTGGCATTTAGCAAGCCACAGAGGTCATAAAATGGCATTTAGCATCAGCAGAGACCACATTTTGCTGGTATCTGAGAGATTCTAAATGACCATAGCATATCATTTTTCTTTTAGAGAACCATATGGGTGTGACTCACCTCTGTCAACTCTGGAGACTTGATCTCCTTAATCTTAAAGAAATAACCAATGGTCAGGAAGGCGATGGCCACTGCACTGACACTGATCATAAAAATGACCAGCGGTGGACGGTTGTTGATGTAGCTTCTCAGGTTCTCTATAGGATTTAACAGGTACACCTGCATATGGACAAATGCACAATTTAGGCATTACTCTTATATCACAGGTGTATATATATATATATATACAACAGTATTTATTTTTTTAGATTTAGGGTTGAATGCAGAATGCATATTTAGTCTAATACTACAGTATCACAGACTTTATTATGCAAAATGTTGTAAACTTGTTATAATCCATTCTAGTCTACACCAGATACAGATATGGGTTGCTTTATGTTACATAAAGGAAAGAGGGTTTATCAATCTTTACTTCAACGGTTTTACAAACATAAAGTACTTTAAAGTGTTTTTTTTTCAACTCTCTGTCCACAGTTTGACATGTGTTTTACTCATAGACCATTAATATTATATATTATACAGTGTATGGTTTTACTATGGCATAGTAACATAACTGTTACTACATATGATTCCCGGATGTGTGTGAGTTTAGCAACTTGTCGAGTTTAAGAGTCAAGATGTCTGAATCATTTTTTCATCAACACTGTATTTACCTGCTTGACTTCTTCAGCCACATTTATATAGTCAACATTGTACGTGCAGTAAGCTACAACAAGCAAGGCTGGTTTTTCAAGTTCTAGCTACATTAAACTGTTACTTCATCATCTTCCTACAAAACACCAAGACTGGCAGCGGCGTTCAATAACAATTTAAAAGTGTGATGTTTTGTTGTAACAAAATGGCAAATAATCGAAATTTGATCGAAATGCAGGGATCCCAACAATTTCAAATAGGATGCATTTCACGCTCTACAATGTGAAGGTATTTGACCAGAGTAGACCAGATAACTGTAAATTGAAAGGGTTTTAAATTAAGGGCTGTGTTTAGCTTTCTTTATATAGCTAGCTATAGACAGCAGCCAGGTGTCAGGAGCTGTCAACCTTGTAACGTTAGCACAAGAAGCTAAGCTAATGGCCCTTCGACAATTGTTTCAATATGTGACATATTAAAGATAAAAGATACAATTTCCGAAATAGCTGGCTATACGTAGTAAAACACCACATTAGCAGTTCTTACCATTTTTTTCTCTGTGCATGCGACGGATGCTAGCTGGGAGGGTCGTTGCGGGCCACAATAGGCAGCAGCTTCTCTGCGAAGCTAGCCTGTAATGTTACTGCTTGCTAGCTTGCTTGCTTTCCCGAAGCTAGTGGAGATAGCCAGACTTTCAGCGTAAAAAGCACGACTTATACTCCTTCCCATGCTTTACTCTATTATAGTTCACTGCAGCTCTGATGAGAAATGAATCTTGTTTACAGCCTGGAATAACGTCAATACTGCTTCGGGGTCCTCCCCATGGTCCACCCAGCCGACATCTCCTACGCGTACCCGCACTGCGTATTAGAAGTGTTGTAGCGCCACCTTTTCGTTATTTTCGTAGAATGTGCGCACGGAATTTGTCGTCCATGATGTTCACGCGTACGTTATTTACGTAGCTAGTCAATGATAGCGTTCGGCTCTGGCGTCTGACGTCTATGCTTCTTTCGTACTTAGTGCTTTGATTTTTTTTTATGCCTGGTATATCAGTTGCAGTTTCTTTTGCAATTGACCGTTGATTTGTCATAGTTCATTCTTTCCTAGGAAACAATATCAAGATGACGATGCATGCATGGACATATCAATTACTGAAGCAGGCCGTCAAGAACAATATTACATACTAGGCTATCAACTGAGGTAAATTAACCTACCTACTAGGATGCACTATATGCTTTCCAATAGTCTAAATGTGTGAGTGAAGGTGATTGAAGTCTCTTTGATGCACCGTTTCCTGGAGTCATTGAAGGCCACATTAGTTCCTGGTGCCAACCATATAATAATTATGTTAATTATTATTATGTCTATGGTGCCAACAACCATGGGGTACGTGCAACTTTTACAGTCTACGCGTGCAACCCAATTAGTCTACAGTGCCAGCTTAACTTGTTGAACTTTTCGTCTGGTATCAGTGTTTAGCAAAGAGAATTGCAATTGGGAAAAACGCCAGGGATAGGCAGTATTTCTAATGTATGTATGTATGTGTGTATGTACTGTATGTATGTATGTAGCCTATTTTGAATCCGTATTTTAAATGTAATAGCATTTTTTAATTGATGGACTTGATTGAAATGGTTATACGATTAATTATTGTTATATCAAAGAAAATGTCTGAATTAATGAAAGGGGTTTTCATCATTGTTGTTGCAATTGAATCAAACTCCCAGCTTGCTATACTCCCACGTTTTTTGAAAAAGTTTACATCCATAGTGGGATGCTCATTTATTCAGGTATTTTTTTAATTAGTTAGCTGTGATATTAATAAGGATCCTGTCAGTTCAACAGAGGGCGGTAGCTAGCTGTTTAAAGGTCTACTACCGTTTTTATGAACCCCAACGAGCTTTGTGCAGCAGCAACATGCAGCCCATGCTGCAGCCACTTTGGCTTTTGCTTTGACTAGTTGCGTCAAGCTAATAAGAATTAACCAAAGAGATACCGGAAATACATATATATTTAAAAATAAAGCAAATATCACAATTTTAAACAAATAATGCATCTCACATGGTGTATGCAGGGTCTTTAAGGTGAGGAAACACTATGCGCGTAGTAAATAATAATTGCACAATTAAATACACACGGATTGATGCTTTGGGTCATATGTACATTATATAAAAGCTGATTCTGATAAATATATATGTGTGTGTATATGACCCAAGCCGGAAGTGTATCTTATCTTTAAAATGTAACTGATTGTTACTTAAGACTGCTGATCTGTTAGCTAACAACAATGAGGAGGGCTAGCAATTTAAACCGTGCTATGAAGTTTTACTAAGCATACAAGGTAACGTTTGATAGATGAAGCGAAATATGTTATCTAGGCTAATTGTATCTGTCTTAGCTACTATTATGTGTGTTGAACAGAGAGTGTGGCTAACATTAAAGTTAACCAGCTACTTAGCTAGCACTAGCCTAACAATTGTCTTCGTGTCATCAGGCTTAGCTAGACACGTATCGTGTGGCTACACTTTTTAGCAATAATGTGCAACGTTATAACTGACTGGACACGCTGTTTTTAAGTATACAGGAAAGGTCACTGATACAGTATAATTTAACGTTAAGATAAGGTTACTGTTAAATGTTGAAGAGGCACATCACTTTGTGTCTTACGTTATGCCAACCCAAAGGTCCACCTTTTGTTAAATTAACAGATTATTTGAAATGTAAAAATATTGTTCGTGCAAGAAATTTACGTTACAGTTTGTTATACTAACGTATACGTTTACCAAATTAGGAAGCGCAAAAGACTAACTATGTAGCTAACGTTACAGCAGCACCTCTGTACACCTTAAGTTCCTTTTAATGCAGCTAACGTTAGCTGTTTGTACGCTAGATAAGTAACGTACATTTACAGTCGAGGGGACTTTTGTTCGCTGACATTTGGGTTGTAAACACACATATTGGTAATGAGGAAACGAGTGATTAACTTACCTGATTAAAAAAATTGTATTAAAACATGAGTGAAAATTATCCCAAACAGTTAGAGGGTCATGATGACCTGGACCTTGTGGCAACATTTTATCATCATGAGCCAATGTGGTAGTTTAAAGTTTTACTCAAGCTGATTGTTCCCGCAATCTTTGATATGCCAAAGCAACATTTTATATAGAAAAAAAATAATCAAATGTTCTTAACCATGATTTTCTTTTTGCTTTCTTTAGGTTGTAACTTGCCCACTAACTGGATGCAGAAACCGCTTATTTTATTAGCTCACAAGACTGTCTGTGTTAGCCTACAGCATCTTGGAACACTTGTCACTTATCAGCAACTTTGCAAAGTGTGTAGAGCCTTTTCTGTCTCTTCATGCTTTAAACATCAACCCCCAACTTTTCATACAGTACAATTTTCCCAGAAAATCCATCATTTCTCCTTAGTATCCAAACTCATCCATAACAATCCTCCCCAGCTTTCCGTACATCAGTGTTTCTCCAACCAGCCAGATATGGCAGACCAGCGGTTCATTGTTGAATACGCCAAACGCGGGACTGCAGGATGTAAGAAATGCAAGGATAAAATCCAAAAGGGCATAGTGCGCATAGGGAAGATTGTGCCAAACCCTTTCAGCGAGTCTGCAGGGGAGATGAAAGAGTGGTATCATGTAAAGTGCATATTTGAGAAGTTGGAAAGGGCGAGAGCCACTACAAAGAAGATAGAGGACATCACAGATCTGGAGGGCTGGGAGGAGCTGCAGGACGAAGACAGGGAGCTTGTTAACAAACATGTTTCAGGTACAACAGGCACGCACACAAATGTCACACATGTCAGCAGTCAATGAAACGGATTCTGATACTAACATACACGCCCACAGAACCACAATTTGCAATTGCAATCAGTTGATTCACTCCTGCAAATCAGATCTTTATCGGTTAAGTTAGTAAGTACTAGATAAAAAAAAAGAAAGAACCCTGAATCTCTGAAATAAATACAATTTTTTTAACTTTTAATATCCAGTGATTTGGCATTGCTGAGTTAACTATAAATTCATGTGTCAACATTGCAGGAGAGCATCATACATGGGAACTTGTACTCACAACAGATTTAAGCAGAGTGATGCTACTCGACCATGTTGTACAAATGTACATGGGCTGGTGTGGAAGCTAATTCAAAGCCGATTACATTAGGCTTTAACATTCAGGTTAGAATAAGGATCATTAAGGATTAAAATGAACAGAAAAGCTGAAATGATTTTTTTCAAAGTTACACACAGTTAGTTAGACACAGTTGGATAAAGTTAGTCTTACCTACTGCATCTTTAAGTTATGGTATTCCATGTCAAATGGTTCTGATTATTTGTTCTAAAGCCATTTGTTTTGTCTTGTAGACCTGATGGCCAAAGTCGGTGCAAGTCCAAAGAAGAAGGTGCAGGCCAAGATGAACAGCACTGGCCAGCTAATGTCTCCTCCTGCTGACCCATCTGTTAACGCGCCGCGCAAGTTCTCAGGCTTTATTGGTAAGATATACGACATCTCAGGTCAAGTGTTTTCATGTTTCCTCTAAAACAATTCATAAAAAGTTGAAACGATACAACAAGCTGGTCGACAACAAAATTAATTGAAGCAAGGAACATTATATCAAAATGGACAGCCAAAAGGAACACCTTGGATCAGAAAGGGTCAGGGTGATTATTCTCACAAGGAGGAATGCGCATACTACACTACGTCTCAAACAGCATTGGTGTCTGCCCTGTTGATCTGTAAATGTTTAGTTTAGTTGAAATTATTTCCCTAAAAGAAGAAACTCTCTGAAAGAGAATGCTGCTGCTAACCAGTTAGTGTACTCCTCACTATGACCGTTTTGCTCAGTTGATTTCTGTTTGGCATATTCAAATTGCCATACTAACCAGTCAGTGAGAAATTCAGGACTGCTTCTATGAGGGATCTGTAAAATATCCCCACTGGCTTTTTGTCAACATCAGAAACATTTCACCTTCACAGAAAACAGTCTTTTTACAGTCTTTCTTGCACATTGCCTCAGTGTTCTCATCAAAGCTCAATTACTGACCAACGTCTAGATAGGAGTTTAGGAAGACAAGTCGGCAAGCTTGTCCGATACACTTTACGGACGATAACAATAATTGAGGGGCACGTATTATTTTTGAAGAAGTTTTAAGAAAGTGTTTTCAGCACTAACCCAAAGTACCATGGCTGTAATATCCCATTAACAGTAATCAGTCAACTTAAAAAGTACCAAAAAATTGTTTAAACTGTATAAACAGGCTGACTTTTTGTTCCACTGTGAAGCCACTGTGAATGTAGCAGAAATACTTGTTTTGTCAAATTGGTCTCATTACGGGCACTGTTCCACTTCACTGTCCTGACAGCTGCGAAAGCGGGCACCTCCAGCAGCCCTGGACCATCCTCTTCCCCTGCCACTGTCAGCCAAGGCAGCGCCCTGTCCACCCAGCTATGTGACCGCCAGCACAAGGACTGCCTCTTCAGAGAGTTTCGCAAGCTCTGTGCCATGGTGGCAGAACACAACAGCTACAATGTCAAGACACAGATCATTGAAAAGTTCCTCAAGAAGGGCTCAGGTGGAGGTTAGTGTGTTAAACAGTATTTTTTTTCTTTCTTGTGTGTTTATGGGCTTTAGCAGATTTTAGCACGACAGCATGTGACAGAATCCGACGCCAGGATTTCTACTGCAAACGTTTTGTCGTAAATCTCCGTTTTCTTCCATCCTAGATAAGTTCCATGGAGATCTTTATCTGACGGTGAAGCTGCTCCTGCCAGGTGTTGTAAAAAGTGTCTACAACCTAAATGACAAGCAGATCGTAAAACTCTTCAGCCGCATATTCAAATGCAACCAGGATGACATGGTGCGCGATCTGGAGCAGGTCAGTCTCCATATGTTCTCACACATAAACTCTTGTGCTTTGCAAATGTTAAAAAATATGACGCATGTGCTGAATGTTTTATTTTAGAACCAAAAGCCTTCTCACCAGTGTTTTATTCAAAGCATCTTATTAATACTCTCAGATTAAAAATGCATGTATCAAGGGATTTCATTCTGGCCAATTATAGTCTCTTGACATCGTGTCTTGATGACAGAGGAACTAATTTTAAAATAAAACACTTAAAATGCTGTGGCTGTCTTCTCCTTTTTTTTGAAGGGCGATGTGTCTGAGACAGTCAGGATGTTCTTCGAGGAGAGTAAATCATTTCCCGCGGCAACCAAGAGCCTCCTGACCATTCAGGAAGTGGACGCCTCACTGACCCGCCTTGCCCAACTGACCAAGGAAGATGAGCAGCAGACTGAGCTTGAGGATATTGCCAAAAAGTAATGCAGTACATCACCATTTAATTTATCAACTGGTCTCGGTAGTAAAACAGTACATTTATGGTAATTCAGTGAAATGATTAGTCCCACATACCATTCCAAACATGAACAATCATGTGGTAACGGTTCAGTGTAGACACTTTAATGCGGTGGCCGCACCGAGTCAGTCCCATGCCGCACTGATTTGCGCTTCCAGTTTAAACGTGCTGAGTTGCGCCCGAGGTGGACCGTCTTTGGAGTTGGGCGAGTGCGCTAGACTCAACTCTGTGCAGCAGACCAGAGAGAACTACGTTTTAAAAAGTCTGTCTTTCCGGCTATCACGTCGTTTCTAACTGAATCTCTGGTTTGAAGTTTAGTTCCTCCCTTTCCTCCGTGTGTGCCTTCAGATAACTTAATTTTACAGTTTCAGGCAAAATTTTACTGCTTTATAATAAAAGCCTCTAAATAACAATGTCACCGCGGACTCATTTTGTGAAAAAAATGTATAGGAAATCAAATGTTTATCCACCGTTTAAGAGCCTCTTTTTTTTACCACTAGTCACAGCCACGGATCAGCCTGCTGCTTTTAAATTTCCTAGACTCTGAGACATACTTTTTAGCGGGTAACCCTGTTGTAATGGAGATGAATATCCCTGCCGTGCTGGGCTGACGCGCCGGGTTAAGCCAAGCCAGCACATGGGTATGGAATAGGGGCTTAGATTACCTAGTCTGTGACCAACTGATGTTTTAAAGAAAACATGGCTGTGGCACACAGCATCAACAGAGTGCAGCGCTGCATTTTATTCTAGAATCATTTTGGTTTGTCCCGGTGCCGCAAATACTCGTCAGTACACAAAATCTGTTCGCTAAGTCTGCGACTGAAGATGGTCCCCAAAATATGCTCTTTTTACTACCATTTGAGTAACATCTGCTCAAATACGTCAGTATCCAGCTTTTTTAGAAAATTACCTTAGCTTAAAACTATAGATGTATGGCCCGTTTTTCAAATGTGTTCAATATAATCAAAAATGGCACATGGCTGAGTACCATTGACACGGGTAGGGAAGTCAGACCGACTAACCTAATGTATCTTATGGCGGTTTTCCACTGCGTGGTATCTACTCGACTCGCCTCGGGTCTACTCGCTTTTTTTGGTTTTCCATT